>NC_064559.1:137023639-137326669 GCF_937001465.1 Orcinus orca
TATTTCCATACAAATTGTGAAATGTTTTGTTCTAGTTCTGTGAAAAATGCCATTGGTAGTTTGATAGGGATTGCATTGAACCTGTCGATTGCTTTGGGTAGTACAGTCATTTTCATAATGTTGATTCTTCCAATCCAAGAACATGGTATATCTCTCCATCTGTTTGTATCATCTTTAATTTCTTTCAACAGTGTCTTATAATTTTGTGCATACAGGTCTTTTGTCTCCTTAGGAAGGTTTATTCCTAGGTATTTTATTCTTTTTGTTGCAATGGTAAATGGGAGTGTTTCCTTAATTTCTCATCATTAGTGTACAGGAATGCCAGAGATTTCTGTGCATTAATTTTGTATCCTGCTACTTTACCAAATTCATTGGTTAGCGCTAGTAGTTTTCTGGTAGCATCATTAGGATTCTTTATGTATAGTATCATGTCATCTGCAAACAGTGACAGCTTTACTTCTTCTTTTCCAATTTGTATTACTTTTATTTCTTTCTGTTCTCTGATTGCTGTGGCCAAAACTTCCAAAACTGTGTTGAATAACAGTGGTGAGAGTGGGCAACCTTGTCTTTTTCCTGATCTTACTGGAAATGGTTTCAGTTTTTCACCACTGAGAATGATATTGACTATGGATTTGTCATATATGGCCTTTATTATGTTGAGGAAAGTTCCCTCTGTGCCTACTTTCTGGAGGGTTTTTATCATAAAAGGGTGTTGAATTTTGTCAAAAGCTTTTTCTGCATCTGTTGAGATGATCATATGGTTTTTCTCCTTCAATTTGTTAATATGGTGTATCACATTGATTGATTTGCGTATATTGAAGAATCCTTGCATTCCTGGAATAAACCCCACTTGATCATGGTGTATGATCCTTTTAATGTGCTGTTGGATTCTGTTTGCTAGTATTTTGTTGAGGATTTTTGCATCTATGTTCATCAGTGATATTGGCCTGTAGTTTTCTTTCTTTGTGACATCCTTGTCTGGTTGTGGTATCAGGGTTTTGCTGGCCTCATAGAATGAGTTTGGGAGTGTTCCTCCCTCTGCTATATTTTGGAAGACTTTGAGAAAGATACATGTTAGCTCTTCTCTAAATGTTTGATAGAATTCACCTGTGAAGCCATCTGGTCTTTTTGTTTGTTGGAAGATTTTTAATCACAGTCTCAATTTCAGTGCTTGTGATTGGTCTGTTTATATTTTCTATTTGTTCCTGGTTCAGTCTAGGAAGGTTGTGCTTTTCTAAAAATTTGTGCATTTCTTCCAGGTTGTCCACTTTATTGCCACATAGTTGGTTATAGTAATCTCTCATGATCCTTTGTATTTCTGCAGTGTCCATTGTTACTTCTCCTTTTTCATTTCTAATTCTATTGATTTGAGTCTTCTCCGTTTTCTTCTTCATGAGTCTGGCTAATGGTTTGTCAATTTTGTTAATTTTCTCTAAGAACAAGCTTTTAGTTCTATTGATCTTTGCTATTGTTTCCTTCGTTTCTGATCTGATCTTTATGATTTCTTTCCTTACGCTAACTTTAGAGGTTTTTTTCTTCTTCTTTCTGTAATTGCTTCAGGTGTAAGGTTAGGTTGTTTATTTGAGATGTTTCTTGTTTCTTGAGGTAGGATTGTATTGCTATAAACTTCCCTTTTAGAACTGCTTTTGCTTCATCCCACAGGTTTCGGGTTATCGTGTTTTCATTGCCATTTGTTTCTAGGTATTTTTTGATTTCCTCTTTGATTTCTTCAGTGATTTATTGGTTATTAAGTAGTGTATTGTTTAGCTT
Source organism: Orcinus orca (assembly GCF_937001465.1). Classification (NCBI taxonomy): domain Eukaryota; kingdom Metazoa; phylum Chordata; class Mammalia; order Artiodactyla; family Delphinidae; genus Orcinus; species Orcinus orca. Next base: position 137,025,410 of record NC_064559.1, read on the forward strand.
CCATGTGTTTTTATTTTTTACAGATTTTTTCACTAATTGATATCTAGTCTCATAGCACTGTGGTCAGAAAAGATACTTGATACAATTTCAATTTTCTTAAATTTACCAAGGCTTGATTTGTGGCCCAAATGATCTATCCTGGAGAATGTTCCTTGAGCACTTGAGAAGAAAGTGTGTTCTGTTGGTTTTGGATGGAATGTCCTATAAATATCAATTAAGTCCATCCTGTTTAATGTATCAGTTAAAGCTTGTATTTCTTTATTTATTTTCATTTTGGATGATCTGTCCATTGGTGAAAGTGGGGTGTTAAAGTCCCCTACTATGATTGTGTTACTGTCGATTTCCCCTTTAATGGCTGTTAGCATTTGCCTTTTGTATTGAAATGCTCCTATGTTCGGTGCATAAATATTTACAATTATTATATCTTCTTCTTGGATAGATCCCTTGATCATTATGTAGTGTCCTTCTTTGTCTCTTGTAATAGTCTTTATTTTAAAGTCTATTTTGTCTGATGTGAGAATTGCTACTCCAGCTTTCTTTTGATTTCCATTTGCATGGAATATCTTTTTCCATCCCCTCACTTTCAGTCTGTACGAGTCCCTAGGTCTGAAGTGGGTCTCTTGTAGACAGCAAATATACGGGTCTTCTTTTTGTATCCATTCTGCCAGTCTATGTCTTTTGGTTGGAACATTTAATCCATTTACATTTAAGGTAGTTATCCATAAGTATGTTCGTATTACCATTTTGTTAATTGCTTTGGGTTTCTTATTGTAGGTCTTTTCCTTCTCTTGTGTTTCCTGCCTAGAGAAGTTCCTTTAGAATTTGTTGTAAAGCTGGCTTGGTGGTGCTGAATTCTTTAGCTTTTTCTTGTCTGTAAAGGTTTTAATTTATCCATCAAATCTGAATGAGATCCTTGCTGGGTAGAGTAATCTTGGTTGTAGGTTTTTCCCTTTCACCACTTTATTATTATTATTATTATTATTTTGCGGTATGCGGGCCTCTCACTGTTGTGGCCTCTCCCGTTGTGGAGCACAGGCTCCAGACACGCAGGCTCAGCGGCCATGGCTCACGGGCCCAACTGCTCTGCGGCATGTGGGATCTTCCCGGACCGGGGCACGAACCCGTGTCCTCTGCATTGGCAGGTGGACTCTCAACCACTCCGCCACCTGGGAAGCCCCGTTTCACCACTTTAAATGTTTCCTGCCAGTCCCTTCTGGCTTGCAGAGTTTCTGCTGAAAGATCAGCTGTTAACCTTGTGGGGATTCCCTCGTATGTTATTTGTTGTTTTTCCCTTGCTGCTGTTAATATTTTTTCTTTGTATTTAATTTTTGATAGTGTGATTAATATGTGTCTTGGCATGTTTCTCTTTGGATTTATCCTACATGGGACTCTCTGTGCTTCCTGGACTTGATTAACTATTTCCTCTCCTGTATTAGGGAAGTTTTCAACTCTAATCTCAAATATTTTCTCAGTCCCTTTCTTTTTCTCTTCTTCTTCTGGGACCGCTATAATTCGAATGTCGGTGCATTTAATGTTGTCTGAGAGGTCTCTGAGACTGTTCAATTCTTTTCATTCTTTTTTCTTTATTCTGCTCTGCAGTAGTTATTTCCACTATTTTATCTTCCAGGTCACTTATCCGTTCTTCTGTCTCAGTTATTCTCCTGTTGATTCCTTCTAGAGAATTTTTATTTTCATTTATTGTGTTGTTCATCATTGTTTTTTGCTCTTTAGTTCTTCTAGGTCCTTGCTAAATGTTTCTTGTATTTTCTCCATTTTATTTCTAGGATTTTGGATCATCTTTGCTATCATTACTCTGAATTCTTTTTCAGGTAGACTGCCTATTTCCTCTTCATTTGTTTGGTCTGGTGTGTTTTCACTTTGCTCCTTCATCTGCTGTGTGTTTCTCTGCCTTCTCATTTTGCTTAACTTACTGTGTTTGGGGTCTCCTTTTCACAGGCTGCTTGTTCGTACTTCCTGTTGTTTCTGGTGTTTGCCCCAGTGGCTAAGTTTGGTTCAGTGGGTTGTGTAGGCTTCCTGGTGGAGAGGACTAGTGTGTGTGTTGTCGTGGATGAAGCTGGATCTTGTCTTTCTGGTGGGCAGGTCTGCGTCCAGTGGTGTGTTTTGGGTTGTCTGTGACCTTATTATGATTTTAGGCAGCCTGTCTGCTAATGGGTGGGGTTGTGTTCCTGTCTTGCTGGTTGTTTGGCATAGGGTGTCCAGCACTGTAGCTTGCTGGTCGTTGAGTAGAGCTGGGTCTTAGCATTGTGATGGAGATCTATGGGGGAGCTTTTGCTGTTTGATATTACATGGAGCCAAGAGGTCTCTGGTGGACAAATGTTCTAAACTTGGCTCTCCCAGCTCAGAGGCACAGACCTGACACCCGGCCGGAGCACCAAGACTGTCAGCCACATGTCTCAGAAGAAAAGGGAGAAAAAAAAGAAAGAAAGAAAGAAAAAAAGAAAATAAAGTTATTAAAATAAAAAATAATTATTAAAAATAAAAAAAATTAAGTAATAAAGAAAAAAAAAAGAGAGAGCAGCCAAATCAAAAACCAAACCCACGAATGATAACAAGCACTAAAAACTATACTAAAAAAAAAAAAAACCCTAAAAAACGGATAGACAGCACCCTAGGAAAAATGGTAAAAGCAAAACTATACAGACAAAATCACACAAAGAAGCATACACACTCAGAAAAAGAGAAAGGGGAAAATATATATATATATATATCGTTGCTCCCAAAGTCCACTGCCTCAATTTGGGATGATTCATTGTCTATTCAGTTATTCAAGAGATGCAGGGTACATCACGTTGATTGTGGAGATTTAATCCGCTGCTGCTGAGGCTGCTGGGAGAGATTTCCCCTTCTCTTCTTTGTTCGCACAGCTCCCGGGGTTCAGCTTTGGATTTGGCCCCACCTCTGCGTGTAGGTTGCCTGAGGGCGTCTGTTCTTCTCTCAGACAGGATGGAGTTAAAGGAGCAGCTGATTCGGGGGCTCTGGCTCACTCAGGCCGGGGGGAGGGAGGGGTACAGATGCAGGGCGAGCCTGTGGCGGCAGACGGTGGCGTGACATTGCACCAGCCTGAGGCGCGCTGTGTGTTTTCCCGGGGAAGTTGTCCCTGGATCATGGGACCCTGGCAGTGGCGGGCTGCACAGCCTTCCGGGAGGGGAGGTGTGGAGAGTGACCTGTGCTTGCACACAGGCTTCTTGGTGGTGGCAGCAGCAGCCTTAGCATCCCATGCCTATCTCTGGTGTCTGTGCTGTGCCCATCTCTGGAGCTCGTTTAGGTGGTGCTCTGAATCCCCTCTCCTCGTGCACCCCGAAACAATGGTCTCTTGCCTCAGGCTGTTCCAGACTTTTTCCCGGACTCCCTCCCGGCTAGCTGTGGCGCACTAGCTCCCTTCAGGCTGTGTTCACACAGCCAACCCCAGTCCTCTCCCTGGGATCCGACCTCCGAAGCCCGAGCCTCAGCTCCCAGCCCCCGCCCGCCCCGGCGGGTGAGCAGACAAGCCTCTCGGGCTGGTGAGTGCCGGTCGGCACCGATCCTCTGTGCGGGAATCTCTCTGCTTTGCCCTCTACACCCCTGTTGCTGCGCTCTCCTCCGCGGCTCCGGAGCTTCCCCCCTCCGCCCCCTGCAGTCTCCGCCGGCGAAGGACCTTCCTAGTGTGTGGAGATCTTTCCTCCTTCACAGCTCCCTCCCACTGGTGCAGGTCCCGTTCCTATTCTTTTGCCTGTTTTTTCTTTTTTCTTTTGCCCTACCCAGGTATGTGGGGAGTTTCTTGCCTTTTGGGAAGTCTGAGGTCTTCTGCCAGCATTCAGTAGGTGTTCTGTAGAAGTTGTTCCACATGTAGATGTATTTCTGATATATTTGTGGGGAGGAAGGTGATCTCCACGTCTTACTCTTCCACCATCTTGAAGGTCTCCTCTATTTGGGTCTTCTTAAATGTTTTCTAGTAATGTGTGTGTGTGTGTGTGTGTGTGTGTGTGTGTATGTATAGAAGTCATGCACAACTTTTGTTAGATTAATTCCCAGGTATTTGATTTTTCGTATTTGCTATTGTGTATAGAAATTTTTAATTTTCTGTTTTCCATTTGTTGCCAGAATGTAAAAATCAATTAATTTTTTAAAATTTTACATTGTATCCAGCAAGTTTGCTAAGCTCATTTATTTTTTCTAATAATTTATCTGTAGATTTTTTTGGATTTTCATTATAAACAATCATATTGTCTCTGAATAACAGGTTTTGTTTCTTCCTTTTCAATTGTATATTTTTTGTTTGTTTTTCCTACTTTATTAAACTGGTTTGGAACATCTTGTGTTTGATAGCAGTAGAGAGTATAATTGTCTCCTCAATCTCAGAGAAAATACTTTCAATATTTCACCATTAAGTGTGATGTTTGTAATAGGTTTTTTTGGTAGATAGCCTTTTATCAAATTAAGACCATTTCTATTTCTAGCTTGCTGTGAGTATTTTTCATGAATGGATGTTCAATATCATCTAAAGATTTTCTACACATTCTAGAGATAATCATATGGGGAGTTTTTTGCCTTTTATTCTATCAACATGATAAATTACATCAATCAGTTTTTGAATGTTAAATCAATCTTGCAATTCTGTAAATCTAATTTTGTCATGGTGTATTATCCTTTTTATAGACTGTCGGAGTCTATTTACTAGTACTATTTTGTTTAGGATTCTTATCTCCAAATCATGCGTGCGGTTAGCCTGTAGTTTTTCTTTCTTGAAATGTTACTGCCAGGTTGTTTTGGTGGCAAGTTTTTGTTGGCTTCCTAGCAGACTGCTCTCATGCTCCTTCTGGCTTGAAGAAGTGAGCTACCATGAAGGAAGTAGTTCACATACCAAGGAATGACAGGGATCCTCTAGGAATTGATGTTGGTCACAAGCAGGAAACTTAAATTTCAGTCTAGTAGCTGCCAAGAGATTAATTCTTCCAACAACCTGTGGCAGCTTAGAAGTAGGTCTTTCCCTAGTCAAACCTTCAGATGAGAACACAGGCCAGATGACACTTTAATTGCAGCCTTGGAAGACCCTGAGCAGGGAATTCAGATAATTGGTCCCTGGACTCCTGTCCCATAGAAACTATGAAACATGTATTATTTTAAGCTTCTAAGTTTGTTGTAAATTCTTATGTAGCAATAGAAAATTGATACATTTTCTGTCTTTTGACATGTCCCCTCATTATTTGAGCACTTCTATACTTTATGGCCCAACAAGATAGTCCAGACTCAGCTTGTCCTTTCTCTGAGTAAACTTGGAATTAACCATTTTTACAAGGAACTCTGGTTCCTTTTAGTGGACACTGGAATTTAGAAAATAAGACCTGGGTGCCAGTTGTACTCAATAATATAGGGTGTCTTGTTCCTAGGCCTTCTCATTGGACAGAACTAAAGAATGTGTGTGTGGGTGTTCACATTTATATTCATACTTATTTCTGTATCAATCTATATATATTGAAAAACATGAGTTCACACTGAGCCCTCCCCCCTCTTCTAATCCATCACCAGAGGACTTACTCTAGTTTTTTTTCTTTCTATATTTATAATTCTCTTCTCTGACAAGAAAAACTTGGTTCCTACCATCTTCATTATGTTAATATATTGGGTAATTTCCTTCTTCATGTAACCTGTCTCCCATCATCTTCATCATTCTCCCTACTTCATAGGTGCCTTCTTCACCCTGCTTAGTCTCCATCACCCAGTGCTAATGCCCCATCACCCTCAAACACACCTATTTTGCTAGGCCCTACCTAATAGATTATGAACTGAATTATCCAAGAAGGATGTGAGGTCTAGTTATTTTTGATTGAGCACCAGACATGATGTATGAAAAATCATAGAAATGACGTGAAGCCCAGAATGATTTTCTATTCCCCCAGGGAGTATTTATATTATTGCAGGCAGGTAGGGACCCTATCAATGCCAGATCACTGTAATAAATACTTGTGATTGGGATAATTTGAAACTAGGCCTCTATCACTACAAGGACCTCTTTCAAGTTGGCCGTTATTCCTAGTTTCCAACCAAAGCCTCTCCCTTTGGAAGTTCTTGAACTCCAATTTTTGTCCCCCTAACTCCATGAAGCTGACAAAAGCTCTGCTTGGCTTCTGCGGTTCTCAGCTACCACTTCCAGAATTAGAAGAAATCCCTTGGGGAAAAAGGCCCCCCAAAGCTAGGCTCTCTGAATTTGCTTTTTCCAGGTGTTACCCCCATAGCTTTCTGATGCGTTCAAGCAACTTTTTTAAGGTATATTTTGTCCAGTCTCCCAGTTATTATCAAGTTATATAGTCTGCCTTTATTGGGAGAAAAGTCCCCCATTAGCAGCTTCTTATTTTTAAACTAACATATAATCAGTAATTTATTGTGTTCTTAGGACCATTTAAGCACTTCATATGATTTTTCTCATTTAATTTTTACAACCACCTTATGAGATAGGTACTATTATTTATCCCATTTTACAAAGTTTAGTAAGATTTGGTAGCTTGCCCAAGGTCATACCGCAGTAAGCAGAGGTCAGCTCAGGTCTGTCTGACTCCAAAGCCTAGGATTTAAAACACTCAGTTGTGATCTTTCCCACCATTAACCTTCATAACCTAGAAACAAAACACCCTGTAGGGACAATGTGAATATTAGCCTATTGAAACAAGTTTGAAAGGGAAGAATAGAGCAGAGACATTTTCTTTATTTGCTTAAATGACTCTGAGACAGGGCTCAAAATACTCAAACACTCAAGTTTGGGCTCAAAGTGCCACATTTATCTCTTCCTGTTATCCAAACAAGAACTGTGATGGATTTAACATTAAATTAAAAGACTTAAATGGGGAAAAATATCATCCTAAACTACCTTTTTATATTTTGTGGCATCAATTAACTCCCTATTCAGCAGCTTGAGTTCCTTCCTCCTGTGGTAGGAATCTGTCGGTTCACATAAAATTGTGCACCATGACCAGATGTTATAGTGGCAGACAAGCAAGATGTGTCTCACTGATGCATCTGGACAGGAAACCTTAAATATGGTTTTCTTTTCTTAAAAAAAGAAATCCCAGCCACATATGTTTTTATTTTTCTTCTCAGCATTTGCTATATGAACATAGGGCATGTTACTACAGGCACACATCTCAGGAGAGCAGTAGACTTATCAAAAGATTTGAGGGGCCCTAAAATTCTTTTAGGGATGAAGATTCAGGTATTTTCATCCCAGATACTTTTCTAAATACATTTATTTTTACTCCTTTATGTGCAAACTAGGACCAGTTGGCAAAATTTTCTTGAAAAATTTGGGAAGTTATTCTTCTTCCAGAAGGAGTTCATATTTTCCTATTGGCAGACTTTATTAGTGAGATCATGAAGCCAGTGTTCTGGACTCTCAGTTTCTCTGTGGATTATTACTTTTATTGTACCCCCTTGAATTTTTAAATATAATTAGTCTTCAAAGAAATCAGAACTCTTTCTAAGATGATAACTATCCTTCCTTACAAGGTGTTTGTGAAGTTTGTAAAGGATAAAGGGGTGATTAGTGTTGATTACTTCTTCCTTGAAGACGGAGGCATTAAATACTGACCCCAATTACACAGCCAAATGTGGAGTGGTAAAAACTGTCGCTTGATATTCCAGGCTCTCTTTGCATTGTTTTTTTGTCCATTTGGTCTGCTTTTTGGTTTGTTTGTGCATTTTTTTTTGGGGGGGGGTTGGGGATCCAACCAGCTAGTAATGATTTTCTGAAGTAGATTCCCACTTGGTTAGTAATATATGATTATGCAAGTTATATCTTATCTATACTTCAGCACTAGTAAATAAATGGATACAGAGGCACTTACACAATAGGAATCTCTTTTCTTTCTGCTAATCGAAATTCTTCTGTGAGAGGCAGCACATTAAGTCATCAGTACTCTTGTAGAGCTTCTTTAATTTTTTTTTAATTTTTAAAAATTTATTTATTTTATTTATTTATTTTTGGCTGCATCGGGTCTTCGTTGCTGCAGGCAGGATTTGTCTAGTTGTGGCAAGAGGGGGCTACTCTTCGTTGCAGTGCGCGGCTTCTCATTGTGGCATCTTATCTTGTTGCAGAACACAGGCTATAGGTGCGTGGGCTTCAGTAGTTGTGGCGAGTGGGCTCAGTAGTTGTGGCGCACGGGCTTAGTTGCTCCGCGGCATGTGGGATCTTCCTGGACCAAGGCTTGAACCCATGGTCCCTGCATTGGCAGGAGAATTCTTAACCACTGAACCACCAGGGAAGCCCAAGCTTCTTTTATTGAATTTAGCATTGATATAATCAGGTCTAGACTGACAGGTGTGAACCCTAGGTAAGACGGTCATGGGACACTCCATCAAACCAATATTTTAAAAGTTGTTTTTTTTTTTTTGTGGTACGCGGGCCTCTCACTGATGTGGCCTCTCCCATTGCGGAGCACAGGCTCCAGACGTGCAGGCCTAGCGGCCATGGCTCACGGGCCTATCTGCTCCACGGCATGTGGGATCTTCCTGGACTGGGGCATGAACCCAGGGCATGAACCCGTGTCCCCTGCATCGGCAGGCGGACTCTCAACCACTGCACCACCAGGGAAGCCCTAAAAGTATTTTTTAATACTTAGTAGAGATGGTAAAAAATGATTCCTAATAATGGAAATAAAATAGAAATGACTTCCTGTTTAAAATAAGGAATTTATGAAATGTACTTATTACATGCAATTTTTGGAATGAGCTTCTTGGGAGGTATGTTAAATTATTTAACATGTGAATAAAATAAATCGCTCCTTCCCAGTATATGTACCAAGGCCATGAATTATTCAGATTCAGAATTTCAGCTTCAAGTTTCTGAGAGGTGGCTGGTCTCAACTGTAAGTGTACTAAAGCAACGGTCCCCAACCTTTTTGGCAGCAGGGACCGGTTTCATGGAAGACAGTTTTTCCACGGATGGGGTAGGGGATGGTTCAGGCAGTAATGTGAGCGATGGGGAGCAATGGGGAGTGGCAGAAGAAGCTCCCCTCACTCACCCGCTGCTCACCTCCCGCTGGACGGCCTGGTTCCTAAAAGGCCGCGGACCACTACCGGTCCGTGGCCTGGGGCTTGGGAACCCCTGTACTAAAGAACTCACTCATAGATACCACAACAGACTAAACTGAATTAGAGATAAGGTGTGGTTTTGACCCAAGGGCAGTTTTCTTCAGCAGATTTGCATTTGGTAAGTTCAACTTGTGTTTTACCAGATACACATGAAGTCATGGGTAAAAATCTGAGTTGACTGGCACTGAGTTTCCAATTTGTTGAAGACGGTGTTTTAATGATTCTTGTAAAGTAGCAACCTTGGTAAATGCCTAGCAGGCTTGACCCTTTACCTCAGCCCTGGCTGTGATATTATCAGTTATACTGAGGCCTGAATAAACTTGTCTTTATGAGAGCATTTTTTAATGATATTAAACTTTGTAGGATCATAAGAGCAATTCTATTTTAGTATTAATTCTAAGAATTACTTTCAAGCAATTGGTCTGTTTATACCATTCAAACACTATGAATTGGGCAATTGATTAGAGTTCTCTTTTAGTTCTTGTTACTTAGATGTTGAGCCAAATTAATAACCTATTCACAGAAAACTCGTAGGACTTTATGGGTAGAAAGAAACGTTTTTAAAATTAGCCTTATCCCTGGCTTCATTTTATGTTCCTACCATTGTTTTTCTTTCCTACTTTCACTTAAGCTATCTTCCTTTATTTTAGGTATCTTCATAAGCTGCCCTTAATCCTTTCTGGAAGGAGAAGAGGTATATGTAAATAAGTCACTGCAGTTGCTAACTTAGTAAAGACCTTGCGTATTAAATTTGCAGAGAGAGAACAGAGTTCTGAGGGAACAGAATATTATTTCGTGAGAGTTGGAGGGAGGCTTCCAGGGGAAGGGGGATAGTGGTTTGGGCTTGTGCTTGGCAGGGAGAAAGGGGGCTAACTGAGCAGAGGGAGAAGGACTCAGAAATCGAAGTTGGCACAGCACAGATGACTGACTTGACTTGTTTCACGTTTCTGCAGAGGTCAGGCCCTTTGAGACACAAAGCCATCAGATACGTTATTACTGGAAATGCTTGTGGAAAATTGTTGTATGCCTCAATTCTAGTAGCATCTACTCTCCTATTCATTTCTGCTGTTCTCCAAGACATACACCTGGGGTTAATTATATTGAATTATTTCTAACATAAGTGGCTCATGATCCTCCTTCTCAGATACGTCCCTTCTCACTGACATATTTCCCTTCCCTTCTGTTTTGTCTCCCTGCTAAGAGAAGACTGAACCCAGTATGGACCCTGACCCAGATTCTCTCTCCTATAACGGTCAAGATGGGACTCAGGTGCTAGCTCTGCTCCGTTCATTGCTTGAACAAAAATATGTAAGCTGAGAGTCTAGTTTTGTCACAGCTTTGCTTGTCCACAGAGCAGAGAAAACTGATTTGTATTGAGAGACCAGACTAAAGCTGGGCGCATAGAGGAGCAGGCAAGGATTCCAGTGGAGTTCCAGAGTGGGGGCTTCCTGATTTCTGTCCCGCAGGAGGTCCAGCTATGGCTCCTGACTCTTGTTTCTTTGTCAGTATTTTTCACCTTCTTTAGTTGAGGTAGCTCAGGTAGCTGTCTATCACTCAAAGGTGAATGAGCCCCTACTGAGACATTAGGCCTGAAAAAAACCGCATCCAGTGAAAATCACCAAGGATATGCTTAGAGATTTAAATATAACACTCATCCATTCGACAGGTATTTGTTGAGGCCTACTGTGTTTATCCTCACTTGGAATAAACCATTGGACCAGATATATCAAGTTGATTACTGTCTAGTAGGGGATAAATCCATAAAGTTGGTTAAACGGCAGTGCGGAAAAATGTTTACTGGCACGGAAACATGTTCATAATAAATTGTTAAGTGAATTAAGGAATTTATAAAAATGTATGTATAATACATTTGCAAAACCATATATATGTGTATGTGTGTGTGTATATTTAAATACATGTATATATACATATATGTGAATATATGTATTTTCTCTTTCAATCTGTACATATATATTTGATATATATAACACACATATCATGCATATATCATGTATGTGTACAGATTGAGAGAAAAAAATGGAAATAATGTGAGGACTTGAAGGTTACCAAAGCATTAAAAGTGATTGTCACTCTGGTGAGATGATCATGGGTATTTTTTTTATTGCCCCACTTTTTACTATCTGTATGTATTATTTTGAATAAAAATTATGAATAATTTAGAATGTACTCTTGGAAGTTCTTCAAACATGTAAAATAGTATGTATTTAGCAAAATCTGTCTGCATACATGCATCTTTGTAAACCACAGTAAAAAATAAAATCAATAATTAATTCATATCTGTATCCAATAAGAGGATGAGGATTGGGAAACTCTAGATAAACACTAATGTAAAAATGCTTTTCATTGTAACATTTTTCCAACTAAATGACATTGTTAACAAATATAGATGAGTTTTATTTTGTTGTGTCATTCAACAAGCATTTATTGAGTTTTTCCAAGGTGCCAGGCCCTTTTCTAGGCTCTAGTGGTACATCAGAGAATAAAACTGACAAATGTCCCTGTTCTTGTGAAACATATATTCTTTCAGTGGCAATCTTTTTAGAAAAATAGAAACTTCCCTGGAGTATGGGAGACATCCCTTTTAAGTGTCAGGTCTCCTGATCCATCCCTGTATACATTCCCATGTGTAAGCCACAATGCTGCCATCATGACAGAATTCTTGCATTCAAGCATCTTTCTTTCCCAGAGAACATACAAATACGTAAAGGATAGGGGATTCAGATATGTGGAAGTATAGGGTCAATGGAAGTGCGTAAATGACAGACCCATCCTGGACTTTATGTTGGACGTAGGTGACGGCAAGGAAGACTTATTGCTGGTTGCAGAAGCTATCTGAGCAAGATCTGAAAAATAAGTGGAAGTTATCCAGGTGAAGAGGCTGCAAGAAGGGCATTTCAAGAAAAGGAGGCAAGGAGAAACAGGACATGTGTCAGGGAATGCAAGTGGTTCATTGTAACTGGAGCTTAGTTTGCAGAGCTGGCAGTGGCAAGAAGTAAAGGGGTCAGCAGAGGCCATATGTTGTTCAAGAGGTAAAGTTGTGTAGTCAAGGGTGTGGCCTTTGAAGCCAGACTCGGCCACCTTTTAGCTGGATGACTCAGGGAAAGTTACCTAACAGCTCTGTGGGTCGGTTTTCTCACCTGTAAAATCGGTTAATGGTACGTAACTCATGGGGATATTGTAAGGATCCCATGAAATGATCTATGTAAAGTGCTTAGAATAGTAAGAGTTCAATAGATGTTAAGTATTGGTGCTGTCACAGGGCCTTAGTGTGCAATGATAGAAAACATGATGTTCCTCTGGCATTTTTCAGTTTCTCATTCAAGGTGATAGCTAAATAGTACTGTGTAAACAGAAGCAACTCTGGGGCTAGCAAAGCGCTAAGAGAAGGTTATATATGTGGCCACATTGTGTTTGTCCAAAGTTACTGAATTTAAGTTTTTATATTTAGAGAGTCAAATGTTCTTGTCTCTCCAGTAGGAGATAATTTTGTAAAGGTCATACCTTTTTTCATTAATTGAAAATTGGCCAATTTCTTGTATCTATGAATATATATGTTGCTCACATAAAATGCTACAACATCTATTACTATGGCTTTTGTTCTGAGAGATAAAGTAAACTAACAAGTCTGTTAGTGACTGAGATCTGACTGGTGGAAATTACTCATGGTCCAATAGGTCTAGGAGTTAATCAGTCACGCTCCTTGAGAAGAGTACAGGTTGCAGTAATTCTCTTTGCAATAATGTCATGCATTTTAGATTTGATGTGGCTGTAACAGCTTTTTTTGTTCTAAAAAAGTATCTGGCAACAGCCAGTTCAATGTTACTACTGAAACATCCTCAAAACATAAATAACTCTTCTTTTAACAAAAGCTGAAAATACCCTATTACATGGTTTATGCAGAGAGCACGTGTATGAATGATGCAGGAACATGTTCCTACATAACAGTGGAGTCATTCTCATTCATGGTCTAGCGAGGCTCCTGTATCTGTGAGGTTCTAGCTGGTTGGCTAGTTTCCTTCACGGGAGAGCCACCTCTCTGTTTGCAACAGGTACCAAGAGTTGACCTCCAATATCCACTTGTCTTTGAGTTTTAGCTGGGCCTGTGGTTATGCAGTTAGAGAGTACATTTTCCAGCTTCCCTTGGAGCTAAGAGTGACCATATGATTGAGAAGTCCATGGGATGAGAGTGGAAGGCATGTGTGCAGTTCCCAAGTTATGCCCTTAAAAAGACACTGCCCTCGAGCTCCTCTGGGAATGGATGTGGTTGTAAGAGCCAACTTTGACCAGTGAATGAAGGCTACACCCTAGGAGATGTGGAAGCAGTAAAACAGAGAAAATCTTGGTCCCTAGACAACTCAAGTAGCAAAGTCATGACCCCATCCCAGCCCCTAACCACCTAACAGCTTAGACTTCCACATAAGAGAGAAATACATTTTTGCTTTGCTTAAAATAATCATTTTACTTTGTTAAAGCAGCCCTAATTAATACCCCAAATAATAGCATCCAAAATACCTTTTTTTTTTTTTTTTTTTTGGTGGTGAGATGTGGACATGAAGTAGATGTCACACCTGCTATGTTAAAAACGTAATGTTGTCAGAGCAAAGTGATCAGAGAGCCCCCATCAGTGAGCACAGTCACCTGGAAGAAGATTTTAGAGCAAAGAGCTGTGTCTGCCTTTTTATTGCATCCCCATTATTAGGAGCAGTGCCCGGCACATAGTAGCCCTTCATAGATTATTGTTGAAAAAATGAATGACAGATCCAAAGCAAACCAAGCAAGACACACCAAACATGGGTGGAAACTGAGTACCTGATATAAAAGAAAGAAAATAAGGAAACTTTAAGCAATGTAAGCAAAAGAAAGGGCATGCAAATAATGTTAGCATTAATGAGAATTAATGCCTCACACCGTGCTAAATGTTTTCTGCTCATTTTAGATTTAATCTCCACAAAAATTCCATGAGGTAAATATTATTGCCCTCATTTTACAGTAGGCAAAATCAAGACTCAGCGAGGCTGCTGCTACCACAGAGCCTTGCCAGGACTGGAACTCAGGTCGCCAAATTATGCTGCACGTGAATGCACTGAAACGTATTCTCAAACCCATCATGAAGCCAGTAGATTCAACCAGCAAAACATCTTCCTTAGGGCGTTTAAGGATGAGGTGGTCTGTTCAGGGCAAAGGGTGGTTATGACCTAGGAAGGTATGTTCAGAAGTTGAGAGGAGGAATACTATGCTTGAAAATACGGTGCTTTATTAAATAATTTTTAGTATAAACTTCTTAGTATTTTTCAAGTATTAAGACAGTATAGGGCATAGGAAGTCCAGAATGAGATTACGGGTTTCAGTGTGACCTTGAGTACATTCTTGAAGTTCTTTAAGACTTGACTTTTCTTTGCTTTCCCCGAGGGCTGGGCCAGCTGGCAGCTCAGGTCACAGGCAGTTCTAACTCTCTGTGGTGCTGGGATCCCTGATGAGCTTCGGGAGGAAGAACATAAGGGACCCTCAGATGAGAGTGGGCTCGTTCAGGCTTTTATAAGTCACATACCTGCTTCTCTGACTTGTGACGAGCAGTTTAGGGGCTTAGATGTGTGGTTAGCAAGGCTGCGCCTAGAGAAAATTTGAGAAGTCAAGCAGAGTTGATTTAGGCGCTTTCTCAATTTTCAGTTTTTATCTTTTGTCTGGCCACCTTCCTAATCGCCTCCAGACTCCCAGTATCTTTCTCCCACTTGTCTACACTGCAGAATTATTCTTATTTGAATTTCTCAGAACATTTTTCCAGGATGTCTTCCTTCCCCAGGCAATGCCTGAGCTTTCGGGCATTTTCAAATCTATTCCCCAAGCATCTGAATTTCACTTTCATCATTCCCCACCTGCTGGCTAACTAGCTACCCAGCTGCAGAAACTAATCACGGCCATGGGGATAATGCTTGGAAATCACTTGCTTCCTTCTCATATAACAGGGACCCTTCAGAGACTTTGCCCCAGGAGTCTAATGGGACATGGGTAGAGGAGCTTTTGGGGTTTGCATAAGAAAGTTTTACTTAAGACCAGATCTGTATGAAAAATTTACATACTGTCAAGAGAGTTTTCTTCAGTTCAAGCCAATGCAACAAGTATTAATTAAATGTGACCGTGTGGCAGCCGTTGAAGTTTTTTCACTCTCATGTAAGCTCCAGTTCAAGTCTCAGGATAGTTAAAAAAGAAATGTAGGATTCATTTCTAGAAAGGGTTTCTGCACTCAACTGCTGCCTCTTTTCCAAGTCTGGTAACCTGGGGAGTATAATCTAGGTAGAAACCCAGAGTCTCCTTTACTTATCTCTGTCTTAAACCCAAAGCAAGTCCCAAGAGATTAGCTTCCTGCTTCCCATTCTTCATGACTCTTCTTAGAGCTCCAGAATCACAAGTACTTCCTAAGGGAAAGTGCCTCTGCTGTCAAGTGACAGAGAAAGGAATAGAGCATAGAGATGAGAAAGTGGCACAGTTGCTTACAATCAGTGTATGTAATAAACATATGCATTTCTTTGGAAGTAGGGAATTATAATATCATGATAAATGCCACACTACATTTATACATTAATTGCCACTGACCACAGGGTTTGGAAGTTTTTACGGAGATGACTATTTTGAGCTGGGTTTTGAAGGGTGAATAGGAGTTGCCAGTTTAAGCAGTGGGGAAATTCCAGGCCCTGGAAAGTGCATGAGCAAAAGTCCGTAGGCGTGAGCATGCGTGGAGTGTTCAGGAAACAGCATGGAGTGGTGTGGGGCTGGATCATAGGATATATGGGACTAAAGCTGGGAATATAAGTGGAAAGATGACTGACAGTAGAGCTTATGTATTTGACCTGAAGAAATTGAATAAATGAGAGTAAATGGGAGTGAGTCTTGACATTTTCTGGGACCGGGGAAGCACTAATACTGTATGGGAGCCTAAAGGGATAATCTTAGAGTAGTTGGGAAATATAGACTCTAATCCTGGTTTTGTCTAAACCAAGATCATTTGGTGGCAGATTGCTCATGAATGCTGTAGGAACTGGACCAGGTGACCCCAGTTTCCTATCTGCCTGTCCTTTCCTATCTGCTTTTCCTGTTTTTAGGAATGTCAGACCTAAGCTAATATTATTTTGTTATGGTGCTACATGTGGCTCTAGGATGTGATCAGGGCGATTGTTATTGATTTACCATTATTGGACTCTGCCTGAAGCACCTGTATGGTAGTGACTATTTCAATTTCATTTTCTTCTCTAACTCTCCAGGAAACACTTACCAAGTCAGGGTCTTATGTTTCTTTACTGGAAAGCACTGACTGTTTTATTAAAGTATATGACCTCGATCCAAGCGCTTTGAGAGGGGTGTGTGTTTGTATGTAGAAACCACCATTATGTCTTAGAGTCACTGAGAGAGTTGAATTGAAAGTCCTTCTATAGCCTGGCAATAAGTGTGACATCTATTTTGGGTAGGAAGGAATAAAGAGAGGTGCAATTGGTGCTGCCATTAGCCGACACAAGGCAACTAGAGGCTGGATCAGATGTTTATACAGACCACCTCCTACCCTTCTGGGATTGTAACCCATCTGTGAATAGGGTACTTTACAGAGCAATCCCTGCCATGTAGGGAAAGGCTGTGGCAGTCAAGCTGACTTGAAAGAAAATCCCAGCTTTGTCCGTATTAGCTGTGTGATTTGAATACATTGCTTAACTTTTGAGAGCTTCAGTTTCTTCATCCATTAGGTGATTCTTCTTAGGGTTAGTATTAAGATAAAATGGTGATCAAGTATGTGAAAATGCCTGGCTCATTGCGTAAGTGTTCAGTCAACCGTAGAATTATTTCCTCCTACTGAGTCATACATAGCCCCCAATACATCTTGCTCAGCGTCTCTTTTTAGAATAAATTATCCCAGTCCTTAAACCTTTCGACCAAGTCTTGTTTCCCAGCCTCTTGTTATGTCTGCGGTTGTTCACAGACTTTACCTTTGGTTCTTTTTTGGTGACACTTGAGAACAGCCCAACCTTTTAGGAGCTGATAGCCACAGCTACATGCAGTTTCTTTCTCACCCATCATACTCCTTCTACTTTCAGTATCCTCCCTCCTTCTGGAACAGAGGCTAAGCTGAGATGCTCTTAGCCACCATCCTCACCCCCCTCCAAACGAGGGTGATGACTCATCCTCACAGCAGCCATTCCTGAGAAAGGCTCTTGGCAAGACTTCAGCTGCTATCAAGATGCAAATAGTGCCCCTGCAGTTCCCTCCTTTCTGGGGATGGTGCAGTCATAAAAAAAGATGGAGGGTCTCTCAGTTGCAAATCCACCTATAGCATTGGTAATTCAGCAATGGATAGAATAACTATATAAATTATTTGAGGGTCCAGAATTGACAGCACTGCCAAACAATCCTTCATTAATGTGTAACTAACGCAGAACCAATGCATGGCTGGACCTCCAATAGTGGATGGTTATTTCAACTGGAACTGAGCTGAAATACCAATTTTTGTGCTAATTGTGACCAACAACTGCCAAATAATGAAAGAATCTGAAAAAGTTTTCCCCATTACATAAAAGCAATCACATGCTTGTTTAATTAATATTTTTAGCAGACATTCAAGTGCCTGTCGTGTGTCAGTATGCCATTGTCAATATGTCAAGATGCTATTCTTAGGGACTTAATATCCCATTAAATGAGAACATTTGTGATATTTATAGTATAACCAAGTCTGTGTCGTTGCATTTAAATCTCTTACAATATTATTTGATTTCCACGAATGTCAGAACTGAGGCAACATCATTTATGCCTTTGTGTGGAGTAGATTGAGATTCCACGAGTGGAGTTTTGAGATAAGCCTTTTATTTATATGTAGCACCATAGCCTTCATGGATTCCAGGTTAGTGTAATGATCTAGCTTTCCCATCAAAAATGTTTTAGAGTTACCACCACCACACAAATTTCATTAATTTTTATCCTTTCAACTTAAAAATATGTTTGAGTGCTAAGAAAGTGCTCTACACCTTATTTTGCTAACTCCTTGTGCCTTTCCAGAATGTTTATAACATTAAAATGGTGGTGAGGTAGTTGTAATGGTAAGATGATACTCAGAAATGGAACTTTCCACAACAGACCACTGACATTTGTCGTAAGACTAGCAGAGGACCTACAAACTTGGTTGCTTGGCAAATTTAGATCTTTAAGAAAAAGGTCAAATCAAATTTTACTTGAAAACTTCAGATAAGAAAACTGAATTTGGAAGGTCCTTTTTGAGACAGAGTTATTAATGTGTTTAAATCCTACCCTAAATTTTCAGTTCTCCATTGTTATACTATTATTATGGTTTTCTTGAGCTTACTTTGTGATTTCTAATGTAATTCTGTTGATAATTGGATTACATTTCAGGTAATGCATTCCATAAGTATTTCAATGCACATTCTAAGTACAAGGAACTGTTAAGAAGCTAAAAAATCTAAGTCAAACAATATTAGACTCAAAGTTTTTTAGTCTACTTGTTTAATTTAAAATTGGCATGTCTCTACTCAAAACTATAAATCTTTGAAAAGAATTCCTGTGCTTTTCTTCCTTGCCTCTACCCTGAAAGTGGAGCAAACCCCCCTCCCCCGCCCAAACAAACAAAAAGTTTCTAAAATATATGTTTGACTAATGAACAAAGGAATGAATCCTCTGAGCTCTATGCAGGCACTGTGGGGTTGTCATGAGTCACAGCACCATTTCTGGGGGTCAGTGGTTCTGCCTTTTTTTTCTTGAGTAAAGATCATGTGCTTGGGATAACTCCCTCAGTATAGATTATGATGTAACATTTCAGGTTGGGGAGTTGTTATAAAGCAGACTTCTTTGCATTTGCAAAAATGTGGATGACCACTGAACTAGTCCAAATCATCTCTGGAGGGTAATTTAATTCAAATATGTCCTCTTCAAATCACTAGATAGTTGGACAGTATTAATGGGTTCTCCTTCCTGCTACAGATGCTAACTTGACAAGACCTTTTCTTTCTACTATTTCTCAACCCCAGAAATTCAATGAAATGTGCCAGTAGGAAGATACTTCTCACTGCCTCCTTGCTCCCACAGCTTCTCTGTTTAAAAAAAGGTGGGGGGGGATATTAAGACAGTAGCCAAAAGTAGAATTTAGCCTTGACTTCTTCCCATCTGAGTGTTGAACTAGTTAAATTTTCTTTTTCTCCACAAAGGAGAAATTAATTACCAGTCTCTACTGAAACTGGCAGGCCAATTTATTGACTGATAACCAAACTGGTTTTCTCTTGACATATTTTGTTTTTTCTCTTTCTCATAACCAAACATTTCAACAAAGTATTTCTCCAGCTGTTAAAAAGTATAGTTCTTATCACAAATGCCACATGACTTCATACATAGAGTATGAAAAACATGATCTTTGGTCTTCATATCTTGTGATTTAGCTGAACATGGGTGAATTTAAATGGCAGAGTCTGAAACTCTGAGATAGATCTGTCCATTGGCTTGACCATCAAGTATTCAAGTAGGCCAAGTGAAGGAATTTTACAGATGTATCAGGGTTCTCCAGGGAAATGATAGATAGATAGATAGGGTCTTTTATATATATCACATACAAATATATATAAATAACATATATATATATATATATATTTTTTTTTTTAAAGAAATTGACTGGTGTAGTTGTTGGGACTGGCAAGCTTGAAATTTGTAGAGCAGGCCAGCAGGCTGGAAACTCAAAAAGGAGTTAATGTTGTAGCCTTGAGGCAGAATATCTTTTTTTCCAGGAAAACTGAGTTTTTACTTTTTCAGTTTTCAACTGATTGGGTGAGGCCCACCTATATTATTGAAGACAATCTCCTTTTACTTAAAGTTCACTAATTATAGATGTTAACCACATCTACAAAATATCTTCATAGCAACGCCTAGATTAGTGTTTTACTAAATAACTGGGTACTATAGCCTAGCTAGGTTGATGCATAAGACTAACCATATGGCAGGTATGGTAAAGAAAACATGGACTCAGATTGCACTGCTTCATGCCTCTCTGCTCTTGCAGAAGCTGTAAGCACCATCTGGAAGGCACCCTCTCCTGTTGTCCATTTATTTTCTGAACAAGTTTCCTACTTACTCATTCAGATTTCACGCCCTTACTAAAATATGGGTCATAGAGATGAAAAGAAGTTGGAAGATTCAAGAGCTGTTCAGGAGGGAGAATCAATAGGACTTTGTGACTGATGGATTTTGAAAGTGAGAGAGGGAAAGAAAATGTGAGATAACAGCCAGGTGCCTGCCTTGGGCAAGGTGACTGGTGGTATTATTCACTGATGCAGAAAATGGAGGAGGAAAATAGATCTGGCAGAGAATAGGATCATTTAAGTTTGGGAACGGTGAGTTTGAATTGCCTGTGAGTCATGGTGAAAATGTGTAGAGGAAAGATAGTGCTCAGGTCGGAGATCTAAGTGAAGCATACAGATCTGGACTGTGTCTTATGTAAACGAGAGTTGAAACCACCGGAAGAGAAGAAGTCACACAAGAAATTACAGGGAGTGAGAGGAAGACCAAGCGCAGAATCCTGGAAAAACATCAACATTGAAGAAACAGGCAGAGAGAAGTGCCAGTGAAGGAGACTGAGAAAGAAATGTCAACTAGGAAGAAACCAGGAAATGTTGTGTCACAAAATGAAGGCAACCAGTCAGTGTCAGATGGAGCAGACCCGTCAAATCAGATGAGGTCCAACATGCCGTCCATTAGAATTAGCAACAAGGTCATTGGTGATCCCGGAGAGAATATTTTCAGTGAAGTGGTGGGGGGTGGAAGCAGAGAGCAATAGGAGGAAGACTAGGTAGGATGTCAAGACATGGAAGCAGACAAACCTTCCACTGACAAGTTCCATCCTCTCTGTATAAATAAAGTGACTGGTTCTTGGATTCTAGCAGTCTGGATTCAGTTGGGACATTGAAACCACATGGTGATTTAAACAGGGGTAGTTTAATATAAAGAATTATTAAACTGTGATAGTAGAGTAACTTTAGTTTTTAAAAATACTCGTTATGGTATCCTAGGGCCGAAGGAGATGGGCAAACTTGGAAGGGGGCCCTCTCCCTAAGTGTGCGGTTCATATCTCATTGGACAAATGTGTGTTTGAACCCACCGGATGGCAGAGAAGTTTGCTGATTTGCTGGCCAGAGCTGGTCTGCAGTCAGAGACGAGCAGTAATGAGCCCTCTGCAGTGCTGGCAGGGCTGGCGAGCCACAGCTGGTGGCCACTGCGTGGGTGTGCAGTGCAGTAGGAGTGGGACACCAGGCCTCCTGCAGCCCGGGTGGACACCTGGTGTCCCTATGGGGTGGAATGTGAGGTTGGGAGGAGCACAGCATTGAGAGGACTATGGGAAACACCCCTGGGGAGGGGAGTGAGTTCAATCAGGGAGTCAGTGCCAGCAGGAGGCCCGAGGTCTGTATGGAGAGGGCAGCACAGACATGATCATCAGGCCGTGATGGGGGTGCAGTGTCCCTGAGGGACAGCACCTTCTGGGTGAATGGCCGGGGCTGAGTACCACCAGATGTCCTCACACCCACCCTGTTGATCCACCTTGCTACCGGCAGAAACCTCCGGAGAGCCCCTTCGTCCTGCAATGCTGCTCCAGCGCTGTCTACTGAGAAAGCTTAACATCATGCTTACTTTAACAGAGAAATGCTTAAAGCAATTCCATCCGTTATCAGAGAGCATATATTTGCGGGGTGAATTTGGAACTGAGAGACAATCAATTTATAGTGGCACAGACCCCATGTAAGTTGCTACTTTGTTTACCAAAGACCTTTCTTTCCATCTCCAGTACATATGAATGAGATAGTACCAAGCTGGGAGATCACAAATTTGTAGCAACTCCACTTCGCAGAGTTGTTTGCTTTTTCAGCAGTTTTAGCCACCCAGGTATAAGACAGAGAATGCAGATAAAGTATTGACCCGGATTTGGCTGGTGGGGAGAAAGAGGGAGAGAGTGAGCCATGTGCCAGAGTCTTCAGTGAAAGTGAGGATGCCTTCCGGAGACAGTAAATGACATTACCAGGAAAGAATGGAAGTGGGACAGCGGAGTAACAGCCTCAAGAAGGAGAAGCTTTTACTAGAGTGGGGAGGATTGGAGAGGTTTGGAAGCAACTGAGGGAAGCCAGGAGAAGGGCAAGTCCTTCTCTAGGCCCAAGGGTTTGAAGAGACTAAAGATGTAAGGAAGTGAGTTAACAATGGAACAAAGGTCCAGAGACCGTAGTAAGGGAAGGGAATGATCCACAGCAGACTGTCCCCGAGCTGAGGCATTCCATAGCAGTGAGAGTGTGACAGGGAAGGGTGCCTGGCCTTTCAGCAGGGAGTTGAGAAAAAACCTAAATGACAACGACTCACTTCAAATGTCCTCACTTTGCTCCAAGTCTTTTTGGTATTTGAAGTGTATTTCTGGTTTCAGTGATGTGATGAGGGCTGCCACAAGGCTTGCAAGAACACAGAGAGGGTCCCATTCAGGGCAGGGCTTTCTTGGTGTTCAGAGGAGTGGTCAGGGTCCTGGTTAGGGATCCAGGATGCTTGTGAAATATTTATTTATTTATTTGTTTTTAACTTAGACATTTTTTCACTATAAGAATAACATAACTACGTTGTAGAAAATTTGGAAAGTGAAAAAAAAGGAAAAAATAATACTATAACAATTTAAACTTTCTCCTTCTAGGGCTTTTTCCTATGTACGTTTAAAAATAGTTTTATACTCTTAATGATACTCTTAACGATACACAATTTTATGTCTTTTTACCTTACAAATCATAAACCTTCTTCATGTGACTACATGATCTTCACAACTATAATTTTAAAGGTGTTCATAATAGCTCATTTGTCAGATGCATTCTCATTATTTCTCTGATGTTGGGTTGATTTTTTCAGAATTGTTAGCAAGTTGCTCAGTGAACTATGATTTGTGATTGTGAGTGAATATGACTGTTCATTCATCTTTGTGCCAGAGTCAGTACTTTTTAAATTCTGGTTTCAAAATCATAGCTATTCATGAAGAGTTTCCTAGGCTACATTTTGAATTCAGTATATCTTTGATGACATCATAGTGGAATGTGTTTTGTTCAAGAGGGAGGTACATAACTCTGATGTTTCTTTGACTCAGCATCAAAGGCTTTTGTGCATTTTTGGTCTTTTATAAATCAGAAGTAAAAGAAGATAAAGGAGCTCAATGTCTTTAGAAACAACACATTTCTATAGCAGCTATAGATCTGGAAGCTTATTCATTATGAGCATTTCTCACACTACCCCCATGCCTGCTTTCCCTGGTTCAACTGCAGCTGCCTCTCTCAGTGTTTCAGTTCTCACCTGTGCAACTGGATAAAATATTAGACTAAAATAAATTCCTAAGTGTGTTTCGGGATGGATTTTAATTACCAGAAAGCCAGTCCCTGAGGAGCCTGGCTATTCTAACACAGAACGAAAGAGCGAGGCAGGGAACAGGGGTTCGAGGAACCCTGAAGAAATCGGTGCTCAGTCAGTGAACCTTAAGGCCTTTGCTCCCGGGGTCTAGGGACAGGATTAATCTCAGAACCCGGAATGGTGTCATATTCTCAGGTTGGGGTTAAGTGGTCTTACCTGTAAAGGTTAGAAATAGAACCAAGTAAGTGGTCCTTCCATTATCATTATCACTATAAAACCAGAGCTTTGTTGGAGGTGTGCTGGAGCTGACTGGTACCAGATCCCAAGAGCTGAATGTTAAATTTTAAGGGATTTTGCAGCTGGTTGATTCATGTTGGTAGTTTGAAATCAGCTATCATAGGAGTATTTACGCCTTAGAAAAGACCATCACAGAATTAAATCACAGAAATGCTGTAAATCAGGACTTTTTTCTCCATCCCAGCTCCACCCCCCAACTCCAGAGATCTGTGTTAAACATTTACCAGCACATCTCTGATGGTACCTCCATCTTTGTCACTGGGCGACTTCACATTTTCTCTTTTTGTTGAAGAGTCAACCTCTCTGAGCTTCAGTTTTCTCATCTGTAAAATGTGAAACCCTGAATTTAGATCTGACAGAGATTTTAGAAATTATTTAGTCCAACCTTTTTATTTCCCTAATGCTATTAGCATGTGGTATATTTTTTCCTCAGAGAGAAGCCATGGGTCTTGGTAGGATAATCAGCGTGACCCACTCAGTCTGAAGCAGGATTCTTGGCAGTTGAAGCCTGAAGTGTTGCAGACCTTGTCATGGTGATGAGCTAAGCAGTAATAGGAATTCCAAGACTCAGAGCAAAGGCCTGGACTGGGAGCCCAGGTAAGCCAGTGGGATCCGAGGCGGGGTCAGTCGGTCATTCCAGGAAGAAGCAGGTGAGTTCTTGTGGTTTGATGAGTTAAGGTGATGGTTTGAGGTGGGAAAAGATAAGGTCCAAACCTGGGCTAAAATCAGGGTTTCATTTAAACAGGTGAGACAATCGTTTGACAATGTCCAGGTGGTACGACAGTAGATACCAGAAAAAAAAAATCTGTTTTTCGGAAGTTGATGCTTAGGTTCAGGGAAAAAAAAAGTCTAATCATTTGATAGCCCTGGAGAATCCAGGGTCTTTTTCAAATTGCCCAGCATGCACACTACACACACAATATCAAAGCACGACATTTGCCAATAAAATCTTCTAGAACGGAAAGTCCACAGTGAACTTTGCCTTAATGATATAGAGGCTTTGTAACCAGGGAAATAGTCTTGGTTCCTCGTCCAAAAAGATTCTTGAAAGACATAACAGGAAAAAACAGGTGGGGAGATCTACTTTTTTCCTTAGGTTCTTCTATTCTTTTTATGATGTTAACCTCTACTTCCACATTTTTTTCTTTATTCCAGTAACTATTGCAGTTAATTTTGATTGCAGAAACCTATCTCGGAATTGGCTTGCTGCCTGAAGTTCAGACTGTATAGCTGAGTTCACTAGCCTTTCTTTACATGCTGAGCAATTAAAAACAATAAATCTTTTCATTTAAGTACAGTTTGCAGGTGAAGGAATAGAACACCATGATCAGACAAGGACTGGCATCAAGATAGAAATCTGGTCTGAGGAACAGGTACTGAGGGGGTGACAGTTCACGTGAACTTGATTAGGAGTTAATCAAGTTAATCAAGCCCCTTAGGGGCCAACATCAGAGCCCCATTAATGGGAACTGGAGTTTTTAATTTAGAGGAAGATCCTCAGGTCACCTTGATCAGAGGCAGCATAACTCTTAAGAACATAGGGTGAAAGTGAATCTTCATGTAGTGTGGATTTAGGGAAACACCATGAACTATGTTACTGCAGAGGAATTGCTTTAGAATAGTCTCATTTTTCTAGTAACTAAGTGATGGAAGGAAGGTGTCACGTTCACAGGTATCACTAATAATAGCCAATGAATATTATTCTCCCATGAAACAGGAGTCATTTGCCATAGTTTAGTCATTGGAAGTTCTCTAGTACTGATGTCAGCATTCTCCACCTTACAATTCTGACACAAGGAGGCACCCTTAAGTTTATTTGCCATAAAACTTGCATGTGATTTCTTCAGTGTTGGAAGATTGCATCATCTCTGTTTCCCCATGTGTTTTAATTTATCCTAATTTTTGCCAGTGTCACTTTTATTCCCTCTGTTGCCAAATTTATAGATCATACATTTATTTGAAATTCCATTAATTTGTTTATAGGATTAAATTATCTACATCATGCCAAATTAAGCAGTATTTGCTAAAATTTAATATCTAAAATACTTTATTAGGTTTTTTCTTTTTTAGTTTTAGCTTGTATTAGAGGGTGTTTGACTTGCTGTAATTTAAATGGTATTTGATGAAAATTTATTGGACATTTTACAAGCTAAACCAATTTTAGCTTGTAAACCGATTTATTGGACATTTTACAAGCTAAATCAACTGTAGTTTTTTTTAGAAAATCAATAAAAGTTTCTCACAATGTTTAACCTTTCCGCCTTATGAGATGCATATTGCATATTGAGAGATGCAAAATGCATTATGAGAATATTGTTATCGTGGATTTATATGGTCAGCTTTTCCCTGCAGGATTATCTACTCAAATATATGCACGATGGAACGTGTTTTTCAGCCTGTTCAACAATAGAAACATAAAATTTTGATCAGTGAGGGCCCAGAGTGGATGGGAGAGAAGGGGGTGGACTTGGGGCACTGGACACAGATTCTATCCTACCGTCCGTTACACAATTCTAAATCGATATGACCAACTCGCTAATTTATAAAAGATGCCACGTGTGATGTTCACTCAGGGAAACAGGATTTGGGTGAACTAATAAAGTTGAGATGAGAACAGTGCACAGCCTGAAATCAGGCACTTGGTATTATTAGTCATGGGTGCTAAAGGCAACGGAAAAAAATATATTAGTGGGGAAGAGGAAGGTACATGGCTAGCGTAAAATTACTGCTGGTTACGGAGTGAAACAGTTCTGTCTTAAGAAAGCATGTCTTATCGGGCCCCGTGGTTGTTGAAAAATTGGGGAATTGATTGATTGACCTTCACAATTGATGGACTGTGTGGAATGTACCAAATGAGCACAAATGGAAAACAGCTGTTTGTGTATTCCGACGCCAGTCATCAAGGAGGCCAAATACAATTAAGAAGTTCTGCCGTAAAACAAAGACATCGTTGTAATCATTAGGCTGCTTTTTACACATTGTCCTAAGATCATTATGTAATTGACCCTCTTGATAAATTCTTTTCTGCCACTGAGCCAGTTCTTTTGAGAAGTTAAACATGATTTGATCTTGAAAGACTGAATGACTTACACATTAATAGCCATGCAAGGCAGGCATCAGTGGTGGAAGAAAGGGTACTGTTTCAGCACTTCTGCTCAGTAGTGTCTCAGGGCTTTCTTCTCTCATTCAGTGGTTTCACAACACCCACACCCGTTGTCCCCCGCCCGCCCCCCGACACCATAGTTCAATTCCCAAGGATATTAGATCAATTCTGAACTGTTTGTTGTTGTCATTGTTTATGTTTCATAGGTGTTTCTAAGATGTTTCTACAACATCTACACAGTAAATAAGCTAACGTATAGTCAGCCTCATTATAGTCCACAGACAATTGAACATAAACCCTTTTCAGGAAGAAAGATTCTGCAATAAATTAGGAATAATTGGGTTTAAAAAAAATCTTGGTCAGACCACTGTTGGTTAAACCAACCTAGTCAAATTTTCCTTGCCTTTTGAATTCTTCATTAATTAGAGTTAGAGTGGAAATTTAAACTCCAAACCAGAGGAATGTGTAAGTACCACATTCTCTAGCAGGCAAAGCTTATTTCAACCTTTTATCCTTAATTCAGCTCTCCAGCACCTTTAGAGGTTCTGGTTGTTCCTTTGAAGGTTATAGGAAACTTTCCAAGATATTATCTATAAAACTACTTGAAAAATCTGCTATAAAGTTAATATTTAATTCAAAGTATTTCTGCCCTCAGATTTTAAAACTTTTCTGTTTAGGAGAAAAATGGGTTACTTTATGTTTTAATCATTTTAATTTAATTTTTACATCAACGTGTGTTTATGAAGTTCCGGCACGTGCTAGTGAGGTGTTACTGAGACCAGATTGTCATGTAAAAGGTGACACATCTTTGTACGAGTTTAAGACGTTTGCAGGTCACCTCTCAATCATCTATCGTGACATATAGGAACACTGAAACTCAAGGTAATTTCTGCTGCTTTCTAGACATGTCAGGGAAGGGGTTGCCGTGTTTGAGATGGACAGATGAAGGCAATTTCTGTAACCAGGAACCAAGAAATAGAAGGTCACCGGGGAACGGAAAAAAAAGTCGTATCTGGTTGAGAGCAGAGAAGTAAAGGGGAATGAAGGTTGAGCTGTAGAGCTTTATCTTTAAAGCTAAAGGTTCAGAGTTTGGTTTTGACTTGAGAAAAAGGTGCAGATCATGGTTTTCTTCTGCAACTTCGGATCCACTGCAACGATGGACAGGCCTGTGGAGATTTCACCAGCAATTCCTAGGCCGCCATCGGGAAACACAGAATTGGGGAAATACTGGTAAGATAGTTTGACTTGCTTTTAGAGTGGAGCAGTACTGTACAGATGTAGGAATAAGCTATCCACCCACCCCTGTGTTTTAATCTAAGTAAATTCTTTAATACTATATGTTGCATTCTTTTACCTATGCAATACCATGGTTAGAGGGCTTTTTTTTTTTAAAAAAAAATAGATATTTATTGGAGTATAATTGCTTCACAATACTGTGTTAGTTTCTCTTGTACAACAAACTGAATCAGCCATATGCATACATATGTCCCCATATCCCCTCCCTCTTGAGCCTCCCTCCCAACCTCCCTATCCCACCCCTCTAGGTCATTGCAAAGCACTGAGCTGATCTCCCTGTGCTACGCTGCTGCTTCCCACTAGCTAACTATTTTACATTTGGTAGTGTGTATATGTCGATGCTACTCTCACTCTGCCCCAGATTCTCCCTTACACCCCGTGTCCTCAAGTCCATTCTCTATGTCTATATTTATTCCTGCCCTGCAACTAGGTTCATCAGTACCATTTTCTTTCTTTTTTTTTTTAGATTCCATATATATGCATTAGTATACGGTGCTTGTTTTTCTCTTTCTGACTTACTTCACTCTATATGACAGACTCTAGGTCCATCCACCTCACTACAAATAACTCAGTTTCGATTCTTTTTATGGCTGAGTAATATTCCATTTTACATATGTGCCACAGCTTCCTTATCCATTCAACTGTCAGTGGACATCTAGGTTGCTTCCATGTCCTGGCTACTGTAAATAGTGCTGCAATGAACATTGTGGTACATGTCTCTTTTTGAACTATGGTTTTCTCAGGGTATATGCCCAGTAGTGGGATTGCTGGGTCATATGGTAGTTCTATTTTTAGTTTTTTAAGGAGCCTCCATACTGTTTTCCATAGTGGCTGAATCAATTTACATTCCCACCAACAGTGCACAGGGGTTCTCTTTTCACCACACCCTTTCCAACATTTATTGTTTCTAGATTTTTTGATAATGGCCATTCTGACCGGCGTATGGTGATACCTCATTGTGGTTTTGATTTGCATTTCTCTAATAATTAGTGATGTTGAGCATCTTTTCATGTGCTTCTTGGCCAGCTGTATGTCTTCCTTGGTGAAATGTCTGTTTAGGTCTTCCGCCCATTTTTTTAACTGGATTGTTTGTTTTTTTGATATTGAGCTCCATGAGCTGTTTTTATATTTTGGAGATTAATCCTTTGTCTGTTGTTTCATTTGTTTAAATATTTTCTCCCATTCTGAGGGTTGTCTTTTTGTCTTGTTTATGGTTTCCTTTGCTGTGCAAAAGCTTTTAAGTTTAATTAAGTCCCATTTGTTTTTTTTGTTTGTTTGTTTGTTTTTCCGTTACTCTAGGAGGTGGGTCAAAAAAGATCTTGCTGTGGTTTATGTCAAAGAGTGTTTTTCCTATGTTTTCCTCTAACAGTTTTATAGTGTCTGGTCTTACATTTAAGTCTTTAATCCATGGGGAGTTTATTTCTGTGTATGGTGTTAGGGAGTGTTCTAATTTCATTCTTTTACATGTAGCTGTCCAGTTTTCCCAGCAGCACTTATTGAAGAGGCTGTCTTTTCTCCATTGTATGTTCTTGCTTCCTTTTTCGTATATTAGGTGCCCATATGTGCGTGGGTTTATCTCTGGGCATTCTATCCTGTACCATTGATCTACATTTCTCTTTTTGTGCCAGCACCGTACTGTCTTGATTATTTTAGCTTTGTAGTATATTTGAAGTCGGGGAACCTGATTCCTCCAACTCCATTTTTCTTTCTCAAGATTGCTTTGGCTATTCGGGGTCTTTTGTGTTTCCATACAAATTGTAAAGTTTCTTGTTCTAATTCTGTGAAGAATGCCATTGGTAGTTTGATAGGGATTGCATTGAATCGGTCAATTGCTTTGGGTAGTGTAGTCATTTTCACAATATTGATTCTTCCAATCCAAGAACATGGTATATTTCTCCATCTGTTTATGTCATCTTCGATTTCTTTCATCACTTTTTTATAGTTTTCTAAGTACAAGTCTTTCACCTTCTTATTCCTAGGTATTTTATTCTCTTTGTTGCAGTGGTGAATGGCAGTGTTTCCTTAATTTCTCTTTCTGATTTTTCATTGTTGGTGTATAGGAATGCCAGAGATTTCTGTGCATTAATTTTGTATCCTGCAACCTTACCAAATTCATTCATTAGTTCTAGTATTTTTCTGGTGGCATCTTTAGGACTTTCTAAGTATAGTATCATGTCATCTGCAAACAGTGAGAGTTTTACGTCTTCTTTTCCAATCTGTATTCCTTTTATTTCTTTTTCTTCTCTGATTTCCGTGGCTACAACTTCCAAAACTATGTTGAATAAGAGTGGTGAGAGTGGACATCCTTGTCTTGTTCCTGATCTTAGTGGAGATGATTTAAGTCTTTCACCATTGAGTATGATGCTTGCTGTGGGTTTGTCATATATGGTCTTTATTATGTTGAGGTAGGTTCCCTCTATGCCCATTTTCTGGAAAGTTTTTATCATAAACGGCTGTTGAATTTTGTCACAAGCCTTTTCTGCATTTGTTGAGATGATCATACGGTTTTTATTCCTTAATTTGTTAATATTGTATATCACACTGATTGATTTGCATATATTGAAGAATCCTTGCATCCCTGGTATAAATCCCACTTGATCATGGTGTATGATCCTTTTAATGTGCTGTTGGATTCTGTTTGCTAGTATTTTGTTCAGAATTTTTGCATCTATGTTATCAGTGATAGTGGTCTATAATTTTCTTTTTTTGTGATGTCTTTTTCTGGTTTTGGTATCAGGGTGATGGTGGCTTCGTAGAATGAATTTGGGAGTGTTTCTCCCTCTGCAATTTTTTTGAGGAGTTTGAGAAGGATCGGTGTTAGCTCTTCTCTAAATGTTTGATAGAATTCACCTATGAAGCCATCTGCTCCTGGACTTCTGTTTTTTAGAAGATTTTTAATTACAGTTTCAGTTACATTACTTGTGATAGGTCTGTTTATATTTTCTATTTCTTCCTGGTTCTGTCTTGGAAAATTGTACCTTTCCAAGTATTTGTCAATTTCTTCGTGGTTGTTCATTTTATTGGCATATAGTTGTTTGTAGTAGTCTCTTATCATCCTTTGTACTTCTGTGGTGTCACTTGTGATTTCTCCTTTTTCATGTCTAATTTTATTGATTTGCGTCCTCTCCCTTTTTTTCTTGATGAGTCTGGCTAGTGGTTTATCAATTTTGTTTATCTTCTCAAACAACCAGCTTTTGTTTTATTGATCTTTGCTATTGTTTTCTTTATTTCTATTTCATTTATTTCTGCTCTGATCTTTATGATTTGTTTCCTTCTACTGACTTTGGGTTTTCTTTGTTCTTCTTCCTCTACTTGTTTTAAGTGTAGGGTTAGATTGTTTATTTGAGATTTTTCTTGTTTTTTGAGGTGAGATTGAATTGGTATAAACTTCCCTCTTAGGGCTGCTTTTGCTGCATCCTGTAGGTTTTGGGACGTTTTGTTTTCGTTGTTATTTGTTTCTATGTATTTTTTTATTTCTTCAGTGATCTCCTGGTTATTTAGTAGCACACTGTTTAGCCTCCATGTATTTGTGTTTTTTACCTGTAATTGATTTCTAATCTCATAGCACTGTGGTCAGAAAAGGTGCTTGATACGATTTCAATTTTCTTAAATTTTCCAAAGCTTGATTTGTGATCCAAGGTGTGATCTATCCTGAAGAATGTTCCATGTGCACTTGAGAAGAAAGTGTATTCTGCCACTTTTGGGTGGCATGTTCTATAAATATCAATTAAATCTATCTGGTCTGTTGTATCATTTAAAGCTTGTCTTTCCTTATTTATTTTCTGTTTGGATGATCTGTCCATTGATGTAAGTGGGGTGTTGTTAAAGTCCCCTACCATTTTTGTGTTACTGTAGATTTCTCCTTTCCTGGTTGTTAGCATTTGCCTTATGTATTGAAGTGCTCTTGTGTTGGGTGCATAAACATTTATAATTGTTATATCTTCTTCTTGGATTGATCCTTTTATCATTATGTAGTATCCTTCATCTCTTGTAACAGTCTTTATTTTAAAGTCTATTTTATCTTATAGGATTATCACTACTCCAGCTTTCTTTTGATTTCCATTTGCATAGAATATCATTTTCCATCCCCTCACTTTCAGTCTGTATGTGTCCCTAGGGCTGAAGTGGGTCTCTTGTAGACAACATATATATAGGTCTTGTTTTTGTATTCGTTCAGCCAGTCTGTGTCTTTTGGTTGGGGCATTTAATCCATTTACATTCAAGGTTATTATCGATATGTGTGTTCCTATTACCATTTTCTTAATTGTTTTGGGTTTGTTTTGGGCGGTCTTTTTCTTCTCTTGTGTTTCCAGCCTAAAGAAGTTTCCTTAACGTTTGTTGTAAGGCTGGCTTGGTGGTGCTGAATTCTCTTAGCTTTTGCTTGTCTGAAAACCTTTTGATTTCTCCATCGAATCTGAATGAGATCCTTGCTGGGTAGAGTAATCTTGATTGTAGGTTTTTCTCTTTCATCACTGTAAGTATATTCTGCCACTCCCTTCTAGCCTGCAGAGTTTCTGCTGAAAAATCAGCTGATAACCTTATGGGGATTCCTTTGTATGTTATTTTTTGTTTTTCCCTTGCTGCTTTTAATATTTTTTCTTTGAATTTAATTTTTGTTAGTTTGATATGTGTCCTGGGGTATTTCTCCTTGAATTTATCTTGTGTGGGACTCTCTGCACTTCCTGGACTTGATTGACTATTTCCTTTCCCATGTTAGGGAAGTTTTCAACTATACTCTCTTCAAGTATTTTCTCAGACCCTTTCTTTTTCTTTTCTTCCTCTGGGACCCCTATAATTCAAATGTTGGTGCATTTAGTGTTGTCCCAGAGGTCTCTGAGATTGTCTTCAATTCTTTTCATTCTTTTTTCTTTATTCTGTTCCTCGGCAGTTATTTCCACCATTTTCTCTTCCAGCTCACTTATTCGTTCTTCTGCCTCAGTTATTCTGTTATTGATTCCTTCTAGTGTTTTTTTTTTTCATTTCAGTTATTGTGTTGTTCATCTCTGTTTGTTTGTTCTTCAGTTCTTCTAGATCTTTGTTAAACATATCTTGTATTTTCTCAATCTGTGCCTCCATTATATTTCTGAGATTCTGGATCATCTTTACTATCATTACTCTGAATTCTTTCTCAGGTAGATTGCCTATTTCCTCCTCATTTATTTGGTCTTGTAGGTTTTTACCTTACTCTTTCATCTGTGACATATTTTTTTGATGTTCCTTTTTTTTTTTTTTTTAAATGAGTGGGATTGTGTTCCTGTCTTATTGGTTGTTTGGCCTGAGGCTTCCAACATGAGTTTGTAGGCTGTTGGGTAGAGCTGGGTCTTGGTGCTGAGATGAGGACCTCCATGAGACCTCACTCCGATGAATATTCTCTCGGGCCTGAGGTTCTCTGTTAGTCCAGTGGTTGGAACGCAGAGCATCCAGCGCAGGAGCTTCGGCCCGACCCCTGGCTCATGAACCAAAATCCTGCAAGCCGCGTGGGATGGCATAAAAAAAGAAAAGAAAAACAAGAGAACAATAACAAAGTAAAAAATAAAATTAGACTAGGAAACTGATATGTTAGAAAGAATATAAAAATAAAAATATAGATGAATCAACAACAGGAAAGTACATCAGTACTACAATAGTAAAAAAGAGGAGGAGGGAAAAGAAAAAAGAAGAGGGAAAAGGCCTTGGCTGTGGAGGGTGGGGCCTAAGCAAGGGTGAGGTTTGGGTGGTGGACCTATGCTTAGGACCCACAAGGCTGGAAAAGGCCCTGGGGGCTGTAGGGGGTGGTGCTTAGTCTCAAGGAACAGAAGGGGCCCAGGTGTGCCCTCCACCCCTGGTCTCAGAGGGCAGGGGACCTTACCTGGGAGCCCAGCAGGACCCACAGGGGTCCTTCTATGCCCCCAGGACCCACGTGGCCTGGAGGAGACTTTGGAGGGGGGATACCAGCCTGGGGGCTCAGCAGGCTCCCTGGGCCCAAGTGGGTGGGGCAATTGCCCCTGCTCCTCACCTGCTCTTCCCAGAGGGTCCCTCCCACCTGCCTCTCCTGATCTCCCCAGCCTCAGGGGTGCCGATCCTGTCTGGCCTCCCCTTCTCCTCCCCGCCCAGTCCCCCCACATCCTACCGGTTCACTTGGGGGCTCCTCCCGTCTCCTTGGGCATCAGGGTCCCCCACCAGTGGCCAGCAGGCACCCTAGTTGCGGGGAGATGCTAACTCGGCATCTTCTCACACCGCCAGCTTGACTCCAACCCCACCCCCTCAAAGGCTTGTTTTTTAAAATCTTTTATGTACCCTTACTAATTTAGCAGTTCATTTTCCTAAAATATGTGTGTGTTCACCTTATTTGCACCTTTAACTGCCTTAGGGCATTTTCATTGCTTTCATCCCCATCTGTTTCAACTTGAATTTAGCTACTATTTTTAACTCAAGTGTTAATTGCCTTATCAACACCAGTTGGCTTCTCTCACAGTAGTTCATTGCTCCCAAGCAGCAATTAATTTATCCCAACCTAAAAGATTCCTCTGGCCCTCTTGCCTCTCCAGCTCTCTCTGAAATACCTTTTTAAAGGAATGGCTGCACCTAGCCCCTGTTGCTTTTAATTCTTTCACTGTTGGCTGTTCCCCTTGAGTGAGGGTACACTCATACTTAAAGGACCCAGATTCTTATTATTTAGGAAACCATTTTTAAAGGACTAAGACACATTACAAGGTCTCATTACACAGTTTCAAAAACTGGCGAGTGTGGTGAGGGTGGAAGACAAACCTGTAACATTTGTGGAGCCCTTATACACATCAGGAATTCTGCGGAGCACTTGTCATATGCTCTAGTATTTAATATTTACAATACCTACATTATCCCATTTTAGAAAAGAGGAAATATAGGTGCAGGCTCACAACTTCTAAGAGGAAAAACTAGGAACTGAGTGTAGATCTGCTCAACGCTAAGACTGTTGCACTGTTAAGGGGTAAAAGAAAGAGTGGGGATGTGACGTTGAGTGAGAGCCAGACAACAGTTTGGACAGGATGGGAAAGAGAGTGAACTGGTGCTGTGTTCATGTCATGGACTGAGCCTCTATATTTCATCATTTGTGTGCTCGGGTACTTCAAGTTCAAATATTATTGGAAGGCAAAGGTCTACAAGCAAAACAGCCCCATGAAAGAACCCAAAGAACACTTATTCCCCAAGGCTTCTCTGGAGAACCTCAGGCTCAGAACAAACAACTCAGGACAGAAATTTAAGCTTGAACACAGAGATTCCTTAGAATGATACGCTGGATTTTTTGATTTAAAGGACCTTTGATCTCCTTCCCACTTCAGAAAGGCCTTTAAGGCTCCACAAAGGACTGCTGGAAAAGCAAGGATTTGGGTAAGGTCCATCTTATTTATTTTGTCATTAATTCTAATGAGTCACCCCTGTAAAAATGCAGTTCTGTCTCTTTGCTTTTGATAATTATTAGAGATAACAAAATTTGTGATCAAATATTTTAAAGTGGCTGCATTGCTGTGATAAACACAATGAATACACTTAATAATGTCATGTACTAATTAAAAAGCTTGAAACATCTGGAAGGGAAAATATGGTTCAGTGAACAAAACACCCTGAAGGTTATTTTAATAATAATAATGATGACAACAACAATAACAATGGCAGCTAACACTTATTGTGGGTTTTCTACATGCCAGGGACTTTTCAAAGTGCTGCAAGTGTATAACTCTCCTTAATCCTTATAATACCATACATGATATACCTGATAAGTGCTAGTATCCCATTTAACATATAATAAGTAAAATAAGTTATCCAAAGCTGGGGTTCAAATCCAGGAGGCCTCTTAACAACTATGTTATGCAAGAACACCATTATATTTTTGTGGGTTCAGTTAATTAAGTCTTCAGGCTTACAAAGGTCATGTTTTCTGTTATTTGGGAAGACATCTAAGCCTCCTGACAGAAAAGAAATATTAAACAAATTTTCAGAGCCCTAAAACTCCCTGGAAAGGATACCACATGCTAGTCTAGAGCAGGTCTGCCAACCTTTCTGTAAAGGGCCAGATAGCAAATATTTTAGGCTTTGTGGGTTACACAGTCTCTGTTGCAACTACTTGGCCATTGTACAAAAGCAGCTCTAGACGATATGTAAAACACTGAGCATGTATGTTCCAGTAAAACTTTATTTACAAAGGCAAGCAGTGGACCAAATTGGGCCCAAGTGCCATAGTTTGCCAACTCCTGATCCAGGGCATTGGTTTTCAAGGCATGATCAGGAACATCACATGGGCACTTGTTAGAAATGCAAATTTTGGGACCTCTACTCTAGAGTTACTGAATCAGATACTATGGGGCATCACTTCTGTGTTTTAACAAGCCCTCCAGGTGATTCTGATTCATGCTACGGCTTGAGAACCACTGATCTAGTGAAAGCGAACTAATGTTTATCGAGTGCGTGCTTTGTGCCAGGTGCTTCCAATATTTTATTCTCATTGAGTCCTTACAATGATCCTTTCAATTAGGTATTACTCCCTGTTTTACAGTTGGTGCAGCTAAGGCTCCAAGAGGTAAAAGGACTTGGCAAAGATTGAAATGCAATTAAGGAGCACAGCTGAGATTCATAGCAATGGCTGCTCAACTGCAAAGCATACCTTAGCCAACATACCTCCAAAATAATCTTGAAGATCAATCTATTCTCACCTGCTGAATTTACAGTTGAAGGAATTAGGGACCAAATAGATTAGAAAGATTTACCCCAGCCTATTTCTCATTAGGGAAAGATATTTATTGAGCTTCTGTGAACGTTAGAAATTATTCTATTCACTTTGTGTATTTTAGCTCAAATAATTCTTTCAAGATCCAATGGAGGTAAGAATTATCCCATTACAGAGGTGAGGAAACTAAAAGGTAAAATAAATGAAACTGAATTGGCCAATGTCCTTTAACTGTCTGGACTTTATATAACTTCAGAGCTCTTTCTTCTTCCTCATGCTGCCTGCTTACCCAAATTTTGTATACTCCTACTTAATGACCTCAGTTGTGTGTTCATAATTTAGGGAGGTGGTCGTGTGTCACCTATCTTAACTAGAACTGTGATATCTTAGAAAGTATTGTGTGCTTTTGGTTGAAAGGCTTTGTGTTGAAATTTGGATTTTTATTTCCAAAGGAGATTTTTTTTTTTTTAACACAAGTAAAACCAACTCCGGAAATGTGAACAAAAAGAATTGAATAAGAATGCATTTGAAGGATGTTTATTAACACTCCCTAGAATTTGGCATTTTGGAACTTAATACAAGATCACTTTGTTATAACATCTTTCCCTTCCCCCAGTTTCAGTGTTTTCTCATACATACCACTTAAAAGTCCCAGCCAAAGACCCATAAAGCAATATTTTCCCCCATGTAATGGTTTCCTGCACATAGAGTTCAAAAACCTTGTCTTCTGGAAAAAAATTATAAAGAACTTCCACAGTATTAGAATGTAACTCACACTCCTTAAAGATCAGTAACATTACTTAAACATATCCCCATGTTTAAAACACCTCTTCTTGTAGTTGTCTTTCCATAGTTTATAGTATTATTCCCCTCCAAAAAATTTAAAAAGGAAAATGAAATGTGGCGTTCCTGCCTACAAACCATATATTTTGAACAAAATCCAACTAAGGATATTTTTTAAAGCTTTGTTTCACAATGAACTTAAAAAATGAAGAAAAAAATGCCCCCCCCCCTTTTCTGTAAGTTACTGTATTAGTTTCCCAAGGTGGCCATAACAAAGCACCAAAAATTCTGTGGCTTAAAATGACAAAAATGTCATAAATAAAATAAAAAGACAACCTACAGATTGGGAGAAAATATTCACAAATGATTCTACTGACAAGGGATTAATTTCCAAAATATACAAACAGCTCATACAACTTAATAACTAAAAAACAAAACACCCTATCAAAAAATGGGCAGAAGACATAAATATGCATTTCTCCAAAGAAGACATACATATGGCCAATGAGCACATGAAAAGATGCTCAACATCGCTAATTATTAGAGAAATACAAATCAAAGCTGCAAGGACGTATCACCTCACACCAGTCAGAATGGCCATCATTATAATGTCTACAAATAATGCTGGAGAGGGTGTGGAGAAAAAGAAACCCTCCTACAGTCTTGGTGGGAATGTAAATTTGTGCAGCCACTATGGAGAAGTGTATGGAAGTTCCTTAAAAAACTAAAAGTAGAGTTGCCATATGATCCAGCAATCCCACTCCTGGGCATATACCCAGAGAAAACTATAATTCAAAAAGATACATGCAGCCCAATGTTCACAGCAGCACTATTTACAATAGCCAAGATATGGAAGCAACCTAAGTGTCCATTGACAGATGAATGGATAAAGAAGATGTGGTACATATATACAATGGAATATTACTCAGCCATAAATGAATGAAATAATGCCATTTGCAGCAACATGGATGGACCTATAGATTATCATGCTAAGTGAAGTAAGTCAGCCAGAGAAAGACAAACATCGTATGATACGACTTATATGTGGAATCTAAAAAAATGATACAAATGGCCTTATTTACAAAAGAGAAATAGACCCACAGACATAGAAAACAAACGTATGGTTACCAAAGGGGTTAGCAGGGAGGAGGGGGTAGATAAATTAGGAGTTTGGAGTTAACATATACACGCTACTATATATAAAATAGGTAAACAACAAGGACCTACTATACAGTACAAGGAACTATACTCAATATCTTGTAATAACCTATAATGGAAAATAATCTGAAAAAGAATATATATATATATAACTGAATCACTTGAAACTAACATA
Source organism: Orcinus orca (assembly GCF_937001465.1). NCBI lineage: Eukaryota > Metazoa > Chordata > Mammalia > Artiodactyla > Delphinidae > Orcinus > Orcinus orca. Next base: position 137,064,398 of record NC_064559.1, read on the forward strand.
ACATTGTAAATTAACTATACTTCAATTAAAAAAAATGACAGAAATGTATTCTCTTGCAGTTCTGGAGCCTTAAAGTCCAAAGCCAAGGTGTTGGCAGGCTCATGCTCTCCATGTGAAATACTAGGGAAGGATCCTTCCTTAGCTGTTCCTAGCTTCTAGGGGTTTTGGTGCTCCTTGATTTCAGCTGCAGCACTCCAGTCTCCGCCCCCATCATCACATGGCCTTCTTCCCTGTGTATCTGTGTCTCTGTGTCTGACTATCTCTCTTTCCTTTCTCATACGGACACCAGTCATTCTATTTAGGGCCCACCCTAATCCAATATGCTTCATCGTAACTTGGTTATATTTGTGAAGACCTTATTTCCAAAAAAGGGCACATTCATAGGTAATGGGTGTTAGGAATTCAACCTAGCCTTTTGGGGAGACACAATTCAGACAACCATAGTTATCAAGTAATTAAATATACATTACTTCAGCCATGAGAATACCTCCAAGCACTTCACAGTCATTGCTTATACAAGAACTAATTTATTATTTTCTAGAAGAAAAACTTGGTCAATAGTCAGATTTTTGGTTAATAACCAACTTATGTGTACTTATTGCTTCTGGTTGGCATTTATGAAGCTACTGGTTGGCATTTTAAAGCACTATCGTGCTTATTAATATATCTCCTTAAAATTATTCAATAACAACAATAATAATTGTAATATCTATGAATTAAAATCTTTTTGTGCCCAGCACATGTGTAATGCTATTATTCTTTTAATCCTTGTGATAATCCTATGAAGTCAGTATAATTATTACCCATATTTTACAAATGAGAAAACTGAGGCCCAGGACATTCAGTAGCTTGTCCATTGTCACACAGCTAAGTAGTAACTGATGAGGCCAGGATTCAAGTTTCAAAGTTGGCAACCATCTGTTTCTCTGGTAAAGAGTACCTACTTCCTTCCAGTACTCAGGAAAGCACATGAGGGCAGTTTGGACTGAAGTTGGTGGAATGCCAACAGGTTACCTTTCTTTAGAGTCCCCTTGCCAAAGTTAACTGGAACAGGTATGTTTTCCTGGTGTTCACTCAATAGCAAAGATTTGTGAAGCACATTCTCCATGGGTTAGGCACCGAGTTAGGCACCAGAAATTTAAATCAGTCAATCAGTCCATCAGTCAATAAACAAACAAGTAAATAAAATGCAGACTTTAAAGCAGCCTACTATCTAATGGTTACCACGCTAGCTAAATGAATTATGAATTATTTCACCTTCTGCTATAAGCTTCAAAGCACCCAACAGCACTTTTTGGAGTATATTCTGCAACAAAAAGAAAATTTAATGTACAACAACATGGGTGAGTCTCAGAAACAACTGGGCAGAAGAAGGCAGACAAGAGAATACATGCTATATGGTTCCATTTATACCAAGTTCTAGAAAAGGTGAAGCTATAGAAATAAAATCAGTGGCTGCCTGGGGCAGCGATGGGGGAGGAAATTAACTGCAGTGGGGCATGAGAGAATTTTCTAGGGCAATGGAAATATGCCATATCTTGTTTGGGGTGATGGTTTCACAGGAATATACATTTGTCAAAAATACCAAGTGGTATACTTAAAGTGAAGCATTTAAAGAACATATCTGTGGAATCCATTCTCTTCTGCTTGGTAAGTGGCAAATCCAGGTAACTTGATCCCAGTCCAGGTTCTTTCTAGAATATCGTACTAATTCTATATAACCACTTGCTGACGCTTTCCAGGTTGTTTATTTAGTTTTTTAGTAGACCTTGGTTACTATTTGCTCATCTTTCATCAAGAAAAAAACTTCTAGGAATCACACAGTGGTAGTTAGTACCAAAGAGTTACTGAAGTTTCCCTGTGTTTCTGAATTTTTCCCAAGTAAAATTCCATGTGTTGGAACCATCTGGCTTATTTCTTAGCAAGGGGAATACTAGAGTGGTTTTTTAAAGTGAAGTTTCCTTCCTGGGAAAGTAACTTTTTCCCTAAATAATGTAGAGAATTGGAGAAATTTATGAATTTTTAGAAATATGATTTCAAAGAGTTGTTTTGGTACTTTATTTTTTAATTTCAATTGCTTTGGCCATTCTTAAACAAACTTTTGAGGATTCCTAAGAAATGCAACATGCCGTAGCTATTGAAAAGTTGATTTTATTACATCATTTTTCTCCTAATCATCTTGGATTGATGATTTCATATTTGATTTGGAAAAAATCCCGGTTTATCCAAGTTTAGATAATAATGTCTAGGCATTTTGATATTAATGTTTTCTTATTATTCACTTACTCGGTAGACTTTAATACTTATTTTCAAATTCACATTCACACCTATATGGTTGGAAAATATTTAATAGTAACATTGTGACAATTCTATTTGGAAAACTGTTTTTACTTAAAAGTCACATGTTGAATTATGTTTGGAAAATGTCAAAGTGTAATATGAAAAATACAGTCTGTTTTGAAATATTTCTTAAGAGACAGGATTAGGAAAAGGACTTGTTGAGGGAAAGCTTGAGTGGATATTGAGAAGGGAATGAATGAATAATCTGTAAAATACATTTGAATATAAAAGGAATCCTAAAGAGAAGATAAACTAAGAAGCACAGAGAAAACAAGACATGTGGCAGAGGAAGGGATGCTTCAAGTACATCACATTTAAGCTCTTCCTTGTAAATTCTGAAGACTGTCATGAGAACAGCTATCCTGTTTGGGGAAGGAAACAGATTTGACATAGGAAGTGTCACATTTCTGCCATCATGCACTAAATTCTGAGCACAGCATGACCAGTTCCCATTGTTATTTTTTTCCAATGTCCAATGTCATGTTCATCTCCCCCAGTGGTCCCATCCCTTGGTAAACTCTCTGTCTTCTACATTCCCTTAGCCTGTGCTCTCTGCAACACTCATATAACATGGAATGTGATACTTTGTACTGTATTTGTGATAAGCTTTATGACCTTTGGAGGACAGCAATTGTGCTTTTTCACATTTGCATCCCTAGAGCCTAAGACAGCATTGATATAGATCAGGTCCTCCTCAGTGATGATGAGATGTTAACAGTAGACTATAACAACTATAGCCCCTCTACACTTTCCACCCAACATTATAGCACTTCGTATTTACCACACTGTAGGATAATGGTCCATTTACTTTGTAGAATTCTCCTCTAGGCTATAAGATTCTTGAGGGCTGAGATGTTTTACTCACTTCCTTACTCTCAATATCTTGCACATCATAAGAATCTAAGAAGTATTTGTTGTATAAAAGTATGAATGAGGGAACTGAATCAGGAGGGATGGATTTCAGTCCTCTACCACTATTTGTTCAGAAATATTGAGCAAATGACCTAGCATCTCTGTGTCTCAGTTTCTTTATATACATATAAAATGAAGGTGTAGGATTTGATAAGAATCAAAGTCCCCTCCCAGGTCTAAAAATCCATGATTTAATGATCATGGTGATAGCTTAAAATAGAAAGATGCTTTAGTTCAAATACTGAGTCAGTAAGCTAGATGATATCAGCTCTTAGCAATTGGTTTTCTCCTGCCTCCAAACCTCTCATCACCTGGAACTCGAAGGACCCCAGACAGATCAGCTTGCTGAAGATTTTGGGGATGTCATTATATCATAAATAGCTACTCATCAGAAAAAAACTGGAGACCCCAGACCCTGGAGAACAAGTGTGAAAAGGTGATTCACACCAATAGTTCAGCAAATGAGGCAACCTATTTACACTTTTAACGAAAGACTAATTTTCTAAGCACCTTGGTCTTCTTCCATTGCCTGCTCAGGAAAAGCATCCGTTGGTTTGAGGAATTCTTTAAATTGATAGGTACAGAAACCTTTATATAGCCTGCATACATTTGTTGAGCTCTGTGTACCCACACTATTGTAAGCTCTTTATGTATTTTAACTCATTTAATTCTCATAACAGCCCCATTTGACTGAGGCAAAAATAGCCAAGGTTATACAGCTAATAAATCATAGAGGCAGGGTTCAAATCCTCACTGACCCCAAAAGGATATTAAAATGGTGCAGTTTTAATAGAAACCTCACTTTCGCAGGCAGGGGTGCGTATGGGGGTGTCAAAAATGAATAATTTAGACTTTAAGACAACAAGGATTTATTGCCTTCATTCCCAAACAGCTTTGCCTATGTGTAGACTGCAGAGATGATTCCCAGACTCTGCATGTGTTTGGAAAGCCAGTTACCAATTCCTCAGTAACCAACAATGGGATTATAGTAACGGGTGATCTGAACTTCATCCAGGTCTGGTGGGTCCCGGGAGCAGACCTTGTCTGACAGAATGCAGCTGTGCTGTCAGTCAGCGTGTTGAGGCAGGTGGACCTTGTTATGAATTACGGAACCAAATAGGGGACTTAACAGGCAAAGGTTGCTCTTTCCTTCTAGACAGAAGATGGGATATTTATCGGGTGGCTCTTTGGAGAGGTTTTACTCTGTTGCTTTCCATTCTCTCAGGATTCTGTAAACCTTATGATTTGGGACAGAGAACAAGAGTAATTCTGGTTTATACTCTTATTCATATTTCCTTTATTCATTATGTTCCCATATTCATATTTAACAGCTAAATAAAACTGTAACACACTGAGCCCCCTTCTTTGACACTGGGGGAGTTGTCTTCCAAAATGCTGGCAAGTTTTCTTACTGGAACCAAAGTGTTTTGGCCAGTATGTCTGAGTCTTTCAGCAAACATTATTTATAAGAGAATCACAGTTATTGTTTTGGCTTATATTCCCAAAATATTTGCAGCAATTTCTGAGTGGGATATGCCTAGCCCTTGACTTGGAAGACTAAAAAAGGCTCATGTATTTCTCCTTAATGAATTCAGTCAGTCCTGGAAACCTTAAATATTAAACTAGTAAAGATCTCCCAGGGTTTTCTCAATTCACATTGTTTTCTGATGAAGCAGTAGGTTTTTCTAGTCACCAAAAAGTGTACTCTTAGCATGGAAACCAAATCCTCAGCAGGGAATGAATCCCTCCGGTGACATCCAGGGATGTCGTTGTCCTGCTTCTGACAACAGCCACAGGGGCTGGGAACTCACTTTCAAAAAAGAGGATTTTTCCACATTTTTTGGACAACTCTAATTTGTAGAACATTCTTTTTATATTGATCTGAAATTGTATCCCTGTAGATTTTACCTTCATGGATATTCTTTCTTGCTCTTCTTTGTGGGCTCCTCTTCTTTTACCAAGCCCATAAATTTTGGTGTTTCTCGGAAATCAATATACTTTTCTTATATCACGCACTGTCCTTGGACAACCTGTGGTTTCAGGGTTCACCTACATAGTGATGAGTATATCTCAAGCCCAGCCTTTTATGCTGAGCTCCAGGTCATGTCTACCTGGCTACCTCACAGTCACCTCATATTCAGTTTATTCCAAACTTATTTTACTCTTCCTTGGACTTTTGAATTTGGTGAGTGATGCTACTACCATCCACTCAGTATTCCTAAGAAGCCAGGAAGTTGTCTTGGGTTTCTCCCACTCACAGTCCATTAATCATGCAGCCCTTTGATTATGCCATATTAAAATCTCATGTATTTCTCTACCTCCCCAACTCCACCACCAAAGGTCTTCATTGTTTGTTGACATATAATTATAAAAGCTTATAATCATATGGTCTCTTTGCTTCAGCATTCACCCCCTTCAGTCTTTCTCCTTAACTTCTCCAGAGTGAACCACCTAATATTTAAACTTCATGACACCGTCTGCTCAAAATTCCTAATGGTTTCATCTTGTGAGAGGATAATCCTAATTTGATGGCATTTACAATCCTACAGACACACCCATTGGGATGGTTATTTATAATATACAAAGAACTACAACTCAACAAACAAGCAGTCCAATTTAAAAAATGGGCAAAGACTTGAATAGACATTTTTCCAGAGAAGATATAAAAGTGGCGAATAAGCAAATGAAAAGGTGAAGAACGTCATTAATCATTAGAGAAATGAAAATCAAACCACAATGAGGTACCTCTTCACATCCATTAAGATGGCTACTGTTTAAAAAAGCCAGAAAATAATGAATATTGGCAATGATGTGGCGATATTGGAACTCTTGTTCACTGCTGGTGGAAATGTAAAATGGTGCTGCCACTATGGAAAATTGTATGGTGCTTCCTCAAAAAATTAAAAGTGGAATTACCATATGATCCGGCAGCCCCACTTCTGGGAATATACCCCAAAGAACTGAAAGCAGGGACTCAAACAGATGTATTTGTATAACCATTTTATAGTGGCATTATTCACAACAGCCAAAAGGTGGAAGCAACCCAAGTGTCCGTCAGTGGATGGGTGTGATGAATGGATAAATGAAATGTGGTATATACATACAATTAGTTAAAAAGGAAGGAAATTCTGACACATGCTACAGCATTGATGAACCTTGAAGATATCATGCTAAGTGAAATAAGTCAGTCACAAAAAAACAAATGCTGTATGATTTGACTTACATGAGGTACTTAGAGTAGGTAAATTCATAGATACAAAAAGTAGGATAGTGGTTGCTAGGGCCTGGTTGAGGGAGAAATTGGAGAAGTTAATGTTTAATGAGTAAAGAATTTCACCTTGGGAAGATGACAAAAGTTCGAGATTGGATGGTGGTGATTATTGTACAACAATGTGAATGTATTTAAAGCCACTGTACGCTTAAAAATAGTTAAGATGGTCATTTTACTATATATTTTACTATAATTAAAAAAAAGAAAGATCCTTTAGAGCCTGATTCTTAGCTATCTGTTCTTGTTTATCAACACTTGCTCTGGCAAACCTGAGCCACTTGTAGCTCCTCAAACACACTCAGCTCTCTCATGAGTCAGTGCCTCCCTGTGTGCTGCCTGGTGGTTTCTTACACCTTCTAGTCACTGCTCAAATACAGGCTGACTCTCACCCTGGTTTGCCTGGGACCGAGGGGTGTCTCAGAATTCAGGATTTTCAGTGCTCAAACCAGGAAAGTCTCGGGCAAATTGGGACAAGTTGGTCACCCCAACTTTATATCCCAACATTACATCAGTTCCAAATTTGCTCAGCATCCTCAAATGTCCCCTGTGTCTTCACTTAAGAACCTGAAAACTTTGACTTGGGAAGAGCCAAAATCAGAGCCCTATGATGTGCTAGAAGATATTTATGAAGATATCTATTTTTTAATTAACATCCCTTGAGTTCTTTGGCTTGTGTCATCGTAGAAAACATATTTATCTTTTTTTTCCATTAGATTATCATAAAAATCTGGTCAAATGCCTTACTAAGATCCAGATATACTGAATCAAAATGCACTCCTTTTATCCACCAGTTTTGCCAACCTGTCCAAAAATGAAATTAGTCTGTCAGATCTTGTTCTTTTGTGAACTCATTCTGACTTCACATTAATCACAGCTTGTGTATGTGTGTGCACATGTGTATCTGAACAATTCTTTCCACTAACCCCTCTAGAACCTTACCTTGGATCAATATTGATTCACTTATAAAGGAATATCATACTCTGCCCTGTACCCCCATTCCCACATATTTCATACCTGTTCAAAAATATTGAAGCCAACAAATGGAACGAGAGATTTTCTTCTCCTGACTATATTAGATTCAGAAGCCAGTATTAAGTAGTGTCTGTGTTACTGAAATATGTCTCTCATAGCACAGACTTGGGCTCTGCCTGCTAATACCTGCTGAACTGGCTGAGTCCAAAGCAAACACAAAATCTAGGATTAATAGGAATGTTTGTTTTGCATGTAAGCTAGCTATGTGAATACACATTCATTTACAGGGTTATAAATACAGGTCTGATTAGTGGCAAGTTACCAACATTAAAACGGTAATTGTTACCATTTGGGGAGGTTTGAGGGCAGATGGGTCCCAGTTTAAACTGATAGCTCAAGTAATTGCAGCATTTGTTTTGTTTTGTTTCCAAGTAAAAACAGGGCCTGCACCAAGCATCTGGGGAAGAGAGCTTTTTCCCTCTGTGACAGGACAGTTTATTTGCTGCCTTCAGTGTAAGTAAGCTTCATAGGGTTGCAGATAAGAAGCAAATTTCCAACATGAGGAAGAAAAAGGTTTATCTTTAATGTACAAATTTAAATTCCTGGAATTGAAATCTTTAGCTGCTCAATATGTTCAATTCCAGAAACTTCTGCCCTGGTTCTTTATTGTGGCACAATGAATCAATTCAATTTCCTAATCATGGACACCATTTGTTAAGTATGTTTTAAGTCTTAGACTAAAATGTCAAACAACCAATAAGCATGAGAGTAATTATCTAATGATAGTAATAATAATGTTACTACTGTTGTTATTATTATCATCATCAGAAAGACCTGCGATCCTAATATGACTCTGCCAGTCATTGGCTCTGTGACTTTAGTTTTGTCTTCAAGTTTGTTTCATAATTTGTAAAGTTGGGATAAACAGTACCTGGATTGCAGACCTTATAGGATGGTTAGGAGGCAGTAACATTTATTGAGCATGTGCTATGTGCCAGAGATTATTTGGCACCTTTCATGGATTATTTCATTTAATCTTCATAGCACCCACATGAACATGAATAGTAGTATTACCCTTCTTTTGCAAATGGGAAAACTGAAGCTGAGAGAGATTAAATAATGTACCTGAGATCCCATGCCTTCTAAGTGGCAAAGCTAGGATTTGATTCCATACTGGGCTAAGGCCACACTTCCTATAGCAAACACATGGACTTTTTCAGCTATAAGCTATAGACCTACCTATAGAAATATAGGTACACGAAAAGAAAATTGATTCATCCAGAGTGGGCAGGGGATTTTACGCATTCCTGTGGATTTCCTAAAAAACCTATGTGATTTCACAAGCCAAAAGTAACAGAGCTGGCAGAATCTTTCAGAAGTATCATGTAACAAAGGTGATGTCTATATAATACTGAAACCGTCATCCATTATTTCCATACATGTGCTTAATATCACAATGTATTTAAAAGAAGCATTCCACCCAAAGAAGATATTCATTCATGATATTCAAATGCTACTCAGCTTTCACATAATGGAAACAGTCCTTTATACAATCTGGACCATGTGCTTAAAAATCCTGCCTTTCATATGCCTTCATTTATAAAATGCTGATGGGGGAGAAATTCATCTACTGCCGTCCAACACTGTTTCTTTTGCATTTTATTCAAACCAAAGATTTTTAAGAAGAACATCCGTCTCTCCTAGAATTAGCTGGTTATCCTTGAAGATACAGTCTAATTCTTTCCATTTCTTATATTTCCTAAATATTTTCTGTCCACACATAGTATTTCTTTAACCAAAGTAATGCTCCATACTTTTTGGGCTGGCACTAAGGGAATTCTAAATACTTTCCTCTTGATTATATATTCCGGAATATATTGTTCTGGCCCTAGGCTACAGATACTTTGCTTTACACACTGGAAATAGTGGTAATGAGGGTGGGGAAATTAAAAAAAACTAATCTCTGAGAAGAAAACGATCAGTGATAACAGTGGGCACATACTATCCTAAATCCCTAATTTTGAGACAGTTTAAACATCAAAGTGTGTTTACATTTCATTTAGTTTTATTCAGTATTGACACAAACTATTCCATTAATTTAAAGAGCTGTTAGAACCCTTAAAGGGATTTTAAACACGACTAAAATTTTCTCTGAGAAGAGAAATGATTTATATGTGATCCAACTAATGCCTTCCAGTCAACTCACTTCCTAAATTTAAAAAGTGGAAATAAGAGCTGGATAAATAGACTTAAATAAAAAGCAGCAATGAAAGAGAAATTTGTTCTTGAGTCTTGTCTCTCTCTCTACACACACACACACACACACACACACACACACACACACACACACACACATACTCTACAGGTGCACAGGAAGAGAATTTTGATTTAATAATCTGTGTGCAAACATGACAAAAAAATAAAATAGAAGGGAAGTAACTCTACATGATTAGTTCGTATGATTAGTATAAGCTTTCATGTTTTCTTGAGCAAAATAGGAGATGTATTATATCACAGTAAATATTAAAGCCTATGAATTTTATGTCACGAAAAATAAATTTAGAAGGTGCAATTCAAAGGGTAAATTTAGAAAATTTCATCTTGGAATTCTTGCCAATCTGAAACCTTTGAGGTCTTTGAATAAATAAAAGTGTGACTATGTTGGAAATCTTATTTTAGAGCACAAGAGGGTCAAATATAATCATTTGGTTTCAGTTTCCCTATTGGATGAGAGCCAATGGAATCAAATGTAGTTATATTGAGTACTGCTATTAATCACGCACTCCTCTTATTTTCAGGTCTGCCTGGAAACAACTGTGGCAGACAGATAGGGCTGGCACAGAGAGATCAGAAATGAGAGAGCCGTTTCCAAGCAAAGACTTAGATGGGCCTCAGAGGAGGAGCCATGGACAGACTGCAGAAGTGATTGAAACTAAAAAACAAAGCATTTATTTCTAGTGGGGAAGGAAATAATCTCTCACAAAACTTCCCACCGTAAGCGTTTGAGTAAATAGTAATCCTTCGTATACTTGCCAACAAATTTTTTTCAGCCTAAATCTTAAAACTTTTTAAAAATATTAGGAATGTGACTAGGGTAGGGGGAATGGCAATAGAGGGGAGGGGGACACACAGAGGCTTAAAGGTACTAATAATGTCATATTTCTTATATGGTACTGTTATTTTTTTAAAAAAAACTTACATATACACATGGTGTACTCACTTTCAAGGATATATTTCTTGATAAAATTTTTTCACATTAGGAGATGCCATTTAGTGTGCTAATATGATTCTAAGCACCTCGATTATCTGTTAACATACCTTAAAACTTTTATTTGAAAATTATTTTATTTATGTACATCTAGAGCAGCATCACACAAACGATGTAACATTAAGCTGCTTTTTTTTTTTTTTTTCCCCAACAACTTTTAGACTAGAATTTTGTCCTGTGAAAAATGAAGGAAATTGCCAGAGGAGAGTCAGGAAAAGTAAATCTGAGTAGAAATTTTCCTTTCACTCCTGAAATATCTGTTACTCCCGTAAAATGGCTCCACAATAATAGGTCTGTAAAGAAATTTATGTGGAGATAACATTAAGAGGGTTAGAAAATATATATCTCTTTACAGAATTCTCCCCCAATCAGTCTTTCTTCTATCTCCAGCATGCTACCACATCTGGTATCAGGAGCACATTGTTTGCAGCAATTATTTTTTTTTTAATGGAAAGAGGGAGGGGTCGGGAGAGAAATCCCTAAAATTTCAGAGGCAAACTCCAAAGTTCCAGTTTTAATTTAACTTTTTATATATATGTTTGAAAATGAATGGCTCTCTGCTAATGCTGTATAGCTTTTGGAGTTCATTCAGAAAGGGTTTAAAAATGGAAATATTGACAGATTGTGAACTTCAGCGGTATAGGTGGTGCCACTGTAACACTTGACTGCATAAGGCATGTTGCCCCTTGTAACAAACATCCCTATGGCCATATTTAAATTTTTTTTAAACTTTATACATGCACACACACACATACATATTTGTTCGAAGGGTAGACCAAAATAAAATAGAGTACTTAGTGGGACACTCTGCTGTACATATGTGTCCCTTTTGTCTGGTGTTTGGACTCAGATTATCCTAGTCTCTTGGCTATGACCCTAGAACTGATTAAGGTTCCCTGCCAGAGAAAAGTGAGCTACCTTTTAATTGGTAGCCTCCATTTAGTTCACTTCACAAATGAACAACATAGAATCTGTGCTAAATGGCTAGAATAGTGAGCCATTACATGGGAGGGATGAGAAACAGGTAACTCGGATAGCAAAGATAATTCATTAACAGACAGTGGGCTCATCTTAGTTTTTGGTACTTCCAGGTTTTTTTTTTTTTTTTTTTTTTTTGAGCAGGAAGCTAGGCTACAGTAGGTGTGAAATGATCAAATTGGATAATCTTGAGATTCTGCTCAAAGGGAATGGGATCGTATAGGATTAGAATGGTGGACTCAGTATTATGCAAAATGTGTCAAGAGTATGTTACAATAAGTATGTTACACTTCCCACCAAAAGAATAAAACACTCTTCCTGCACCGCATGGCTCAAAGCACCTTGAAGAGCCTGGGCATCCACGTGGAAGAACATATTATGTAGAGCTCACTAGCTTCTGGACCAGCAAACCAAGAAAGGAAGATTATATTCTGCCAACTGTTTTAGATGCACCTTTGAGTAAATTCATGAGACTGAGAATAAAGGACCAGAACAAAAGGAGAAAGATCCTAGCATAAACAGACTTGAGAAGGAAATAGTGGCAGCAAAGAAGATCAACAAAGCTTGCGTGGTAAGAGACAGGAAATATATGTTGTATCAGAACTGAAACATTTTCTCACCATCCAAGCTAAGGGTTTTTCATCAGTTTCCCTAGTGAGGAGGGATTGAGGATTTTGTCATTTGTAATCTATTATATATAAACATGCCTTAGTTAGCTATGTGACAAGCGTATATAGTTATCATCCCAAAGTGCTTCTTGAGTCATTTTTATGAATCTTTGTGTCACCTTCTTAAAGCCCGCAGGTAAAGAACCCTTCCAGCTATTAGCCTGGGGTTCCTGCCTGGTTATTGCAGCCAGAGTAAGCATCCCTTATTACCTTAACAAAGTCTGTGTCTCTAACTAAGGTGCATCATGTTCTAAACACAAAAAGAAGTCAACTTCTGGGACCCATCTTTTAAAACAGGGGTCCCCAACCCCCTGTTAGGAACCGGGCCGCACAGCAGGAGGTGAGCAGCGGGCAAGCGAAGGAAGCTTCATCTGCCGCTCCCCATCGTCCCCCGTCGCTCGCATCACCGCCTGAACCATCCCCTCCCCCCGCCCCCACAATCCGTGGAAAAATTGTGTTCCACGAAACCGGTCCCTGGTGCCAAAAAGGTTGGGGACCGCTGTTTTAAAATGAGCAAAGTTTAAGCATTTATCTCTCAAATATTTTCTCAGTTTCAAAGGAATGATGGCCATTTGCACTAGTATAAAAGACTCTTCTAGACTAGTGGATAGAGAAGAAAATTAGGCTAAGTCCAAATTCCTGAAAGATACTCTGTGATCTTTCCAGCCTCATCACTATATTGTAGCCATTCCAACTGCAGTTCCCTGATCATGTGCCAGAGCCTTTTGTACCTCAGGGCTGTTGCCTGCACTGCCACTTCCACGTGGCAGTCCAAGATTGGCTTGAACTTTCCTGTCTATTTGGCTGATACTCATTCTTAAAGACCTGAGCTTTACGTGTTCCCACTCACTCTCAATAGAATTGTGTACTATCTCCTTTGTGCCTCAGCTGCCCTATATCACCAGTTGATTTTTCTTTCTTTTTTTCTATCATATATCAGTTTGTTTTTTGTACTAGATTCTTTCCCTAGCAGGTTATAAGCTCCTTAAGAGTAGTAATTATGCCATATATCTTCATGACCCCAGGTCTTAGAACATTGCCAGGAACATAATAGGCATGCCACTCTTTATTCATTCATTCAATAAATATCTAAGCATGGAATTTTAATTACGCCATAGTTATTCTGTCCAGGTACATGTGAATAAGAGTATTTACTCATTAAAAGATTTTACAGGCAATCAATAAATATTGTGTTCAGTAACTAAGTCAAGAATGGTTGGACATATCATTAGCCTATCTGCATCAAAGTTTTTTGTAATACCTGTTAAAAATTCATATTCCTGAACTCTACCTCAAACATAGAGGCTCTAGACATAAAATTCAGAAATTTGTAAAAAGCAACTCATGTGACTTATATACACACTAAAATTTGAGAATCGTTGGATTCCAAAGAGCACAGACTTCAGAATTTGATGGAGCTGAGCCAGGGTTCCGGCTCTACTATTTATTAACTGTATGCCCTTGGAAAATAAACTCTCAGGGCCTCAGTTTTCTTACTTAGAAAATGAATATAATAATATCTCCTCATTGGGTGGTTGAGATAGTTGTAACATTAGACATGTTAAAGCACCTAGAACTGTGCCCATTACATAGAGGTGCTTGGGAATATCGGTTCCTTTCTTGTCTTCCTATCCCAGCTTCACTTTGCTCTTCCAGGTCTCTTCACTAATCAGAATACCTGAAAGTAAGCACCACACATGGCCCTTAGTCAGCCTCTGTGCAGAATCCAAATAATCTTGGCATCATCGCAATAATTTTGAATATGATTGCTTGAACTCTATACACATGCTAAAATATTTATTTTGCTTTTTCATCTCATGGAACTACTCAGACTTCGATATGGGTTATATTAAATTTTTACTTTGGCAAAAATGGATATCCCCTTACTAAAGTATGCCAAGACTTTCAATCATGTGCCAGAAGCTGTAGACATTTGTTACTTCCCTACTAATTTGGGGGACTGGACCGGCAAATTAACTTTTCCTCCTCTTCCATGGAATAGCAAATATTTTTATGATCTTTCATAAATATTGCCATTATTATTGCAAGAATCTTATTACAAAGTATGGAAAAGTTTCTTCCATTTCTATACCTCAAAAAATACTCTTACCATTAGTTTGTTTTGCCTTCTTCGAAAAAGTGTGGGACCTCTATTCACTTTGAAATTGTTGAAAAAGATCAAATAGATACGATTCAAAATTCCATATTGAATTTTCTCATATTCTTAAGTGAGATGAGAGGAATTGAAACTGAAAGTGCTGATACAGAATCATGAGTAGGAGTTGCAGTTCTAATGAGTCGCTGCAGGCAGATAGCTATCCACAATCTGTTCTCATCTGACTTTTGATGACGTTATTGCATCACTCGTTTCTATAAATTACGTTCTCTGTAAGTCTGTAGCATTTTGTATGAGTGTTCATGTCAAATACACTAAAGATATGACATGAATTGTTGGAAAATTGTAGCGCTGATTTCAGATGGGGAACATAAACCTTATTATAAAAGAACCAAAAATATAACGAAACACGAGAGCAGCAAGACATTCTATTTGACCCTTTAATACTTCCAAGTGTTAACTATTATTCAAATGTTCTAAAGGAAAAGTGTATATCATGTCCTGCCTTACGTTTGAAATTCAAAAACTTGATTTTTTCTCTACTGTGTTCTTTCCTCAGCCTCTTCACTCCTAAGTTACTTCTAAATCAGATTCCATAGATACTCAAGCAAACATTTGTCAGTTGCCGTGCAACCTAATTGTGGATTCTCTGTAGTCCACTTCCATTCAGCCTATCCCTTTCATCAGTAAAATAACCTTTCCCCTTACACTACATGATTTTGAGAAAATTAATATCCAGTTAGCAGAAAATTAGCCTTAGAAGTACTGAATATGAAAAACACTAAGTTTATTTCTGGATAGAGGCATGTAAACCTGTCATTTTATAATTTCAAATGTAAATTCTACCTGTCCTAGAAGACCATTCCAGTAGAGGGCTCCAGCTTGCTTTTACACATTATGGAGGAAAAATTACCAGAGGTTTTTGAAGATCAACTTGGCAACATGACATTTAAAATGCAGAGTTTTCTCCTGGCATGACTATTCAAGTCTGTATCTGACTACCTGTTTGGTTGTCCTAGAGTCCAGCTCAACTTATGGATCTGCCTTTCTCTGGCTACACAAACTCATTTTAATCCATGTATTATAGCTTTTAGCTTCTTCCCTAGCATATTCTCCAATGTTAGTTATTTTAAACCATCCGCATACTCCTCAGGAGTCCAGTCAGTCCAACTATCTCCTTCAATCTTGAAACTTTTATTAGTTTTTTTTCTGATTTATGTAAATAATACATGCTTATTATAAAAAATAAAAATAGAAAAATAAAAAAGAAGAAAGGATAAAATTTAATCCATCATCACTAATTTCACCACCCAGAAATTATTTATGCTACTATTAATACTTTGGTATATTTCCCTTAAGTCTGTATTCTAGGATAAATAATATACACTGTACACACCCATATATTTTGTATTGTATATATTTTCTCATCCTGTCTTGAAATATTTTAAGAATTTCATGTTAGGAAATATCTTTCAAAACATTATTTTTTCATTGTTGCATGATGTTACATTATATGAATGTACCATAATTTGTTTATGTAGAAATAGAATCATACTATGATGATCATCCTTATGCATATGTTTTCATGGGCGAATCTGATTATTATTTCTTCAGGATATATTTCTAGAATCAAAATCACTGATCAAAAAATATAGCTTTTAGAGTTTCTTAATCCATATTGGCAAATTTCCTCTAGTTTTACCTAATTTACATTCCTCCAGCTGCTATAAAAGTACCAGCTTCAATCTACCTTTATCAATGTTGGATGTTATACTTTCTTTAAAAATCCTTGTCATTTGCTTTTTTTTTTTTTTAAATGGGAGCTTAATTATTTTAACTTGCACTTCTTGAATTGCGTTCATTACATGTTTTAATATGTTTTGGGCCAACTTTATTGCATATTCCTTTTGCCCATTTTTCTACATTGCTATATTCATCTCTTTTCTTATTGATTATAAGAAATCTTCATGTATTAAAGGTCTTGATATTCTATTTAAAAAATGACCTAAACTCTTTGAAAGTATCAAGGTCATGAAGTGACCAACCATCCCAGATTTCCTCTGTCTGAGTGGCACTCCCAGGACACAGCACTTTCAGTGATGAAAGCAGGAAAGTTGGGTAAATAGAGATGAGTTGTTTCCATCTCCTGGCTATTGTAAATAGAGCTGCAATGAACATTTTGGTACATGACTCTTTTTGAATTATGGTTTTCTCAAGGTATGTGCCCAGTAGTGGGATTGCTGGGTCATATGGTAGCTCTATGTGTAGTTTTTTAAGGAACCTCCATACTGTTCTCCATAGTGGCTGTACCAATTCACATTCCCACCAGCAGTGCAAGAGTATTCCCTTTTCTCCACACCCTCTCCAGCATTTATTGTTTCTAGACTTTTTGATGATGGCCATTCTGACTGGTGTGAGATGATATCTCATTGTAGTTTTGATTTGCATTTCTCTAATGATTAATGATGTTGAGCATTCCTTCATGTGTTTGTTGGCAGTCTGTATATCTTCTTTGGAGAAATGTCTATTTAGGTCTTCTGCCCATTTTTGGATTGGGTTGTTTGTTTTTCAGATGAATGGATAAAGAAGATGTGGCACATATATACAATGGAATATTACTCAGCCATAAAAAGAAATGAAACTGAGCTATTTGTAATGAGGTGGATGGACCTAGAGTCTGTCATACAGAGTAAAGTAAGTCAGAAAGAGAAAGACAAATACTGTATTCTAACACATATATATGGAATTTAAGAAGAAAAAATGTCATGAAGAACCTAGGGATAAGACAGGAATAAAGACACAGACCTACTAGAGAATGGACTTGAGGATATGGGGAAGGGGAAGGGTAAGCTGTGACAAAGTGAGAGAGTGGCATGGACATATATACACTACCAAATGTAAAATAGGTAGCTAGTGGGGAGCAGCCGCATAGCACAGGGAGATCAGCTCAGTGCTTTGTGACCACCTTAGAGGAGTGGGATAGGGAGGGTGGGAGGGAGGGAGATGCAAGAGGGAAGAGATATGGGAACATATGTATATGTATAACTAATTCATTTTGTTATAAAGCAGAAACTAACACACCATTGTAAAGCAATTATACTCCAATAAAGATTAAAAAAAAAAAAATAGAGATGAGTTGGCCACCCTAACTGAGGAACTGTTCCAGATTAAAGGCGACTAAATGCAATTAAATGCAACATGGGATCTTGAAGCAGGAAAGATGAAGGTTTACTACAATGTAGGGAGAAAACTGGTGAAACTTGAATGGGTATGTAGATTAAAGAATAATACTGTATGAATATTAATTTCCTGATTTTGATAATTTAACTATGTCTGTGGAAGAGAATAACCTTGTTTTTAGGAAATGCATATTTAAGTGCTTAGGGGTGAAGTGGCATAATGTCTGAAAATTACTTTCAAACAATTGGGAGAGAGAGAGAGAGACAAAGAGGGAGGAAATAACAAAGTCAACATGGTAAAATGTTAGCATTTGGGGAACATAGGAGGAGAAGGGTATTTGGAAAGTTTTCATGCTATGTTTAGTAACTTTTTATAAGTCTATAATTATTTAAACATAAAATCCTTTATAAAAAGAGATTAATTGCTATGCACTACAAATATTTTCCCCAGTTTTCCATTTGTTTCTTCATTTGTTTATATTGGGTGACATTTGTATTTTTTTTTTTATTTTACCACTTGAAAATTTTAAATCATACTTCTGTTTTTCTGAAAACCTACAAGTCCCAGAGAACAGGCATGTCTGTCTGATGACTTTTCTCCCTAGTTCTTAGAACAGTGTTTGAAACCTATTGCTGCCCAATAAATATTTGATAGATAAATTAATAAATGTAATCTTTCCCACTCTGAAGAAGATATATTTTTACATATAATTACTTCTAAATCTTCACAGAGTTAAATATTTTTATAAACCCATTAATGCATTGGAATTTACTTTGGTTGTACACCATGAGGTGGAGATAAATTTATTTTCCCCTAGTAGTTTCAGCATTATTTGTAAAACAGATCTTATTTGTGGAGTTTTGAAATGCCACCTTCATCATATACTGAATTTTATATCCTTATGAGGATCTGTAGCAGAAGGTTATATTCTATTTCAGTAGCCCCTTGTCCTGAAATGGTTATATCTTGAAAAGAAGGGAGGGAGGGAGAGAAAAGGACAGAGGGAGGAAGGAAAAATGGCAGAAAGAGGAATTATTGAGAACATCAACTTTATCCAGAGTCAGTCTGCATGAGTTTACATATTCATTACCAGTTTTGTGACCTCAGGCAATTTAACTAAACTTTTTCTCTTCCTCTGTATAAAATGGATAATAAGTAGTACCTACTTAACAGGATTGGTAGAAAATAAAATGAGTTAATATATATATAAAATAATTAGAGCACTACTCATGCATAGTAAGCATTATGAAGGATTTGCTATATTATTAGTTTTTGAGTTCCTGTACTCTTATTTAATAATGCTGTATGCTTTTTTTCTTGCTCCTTTAGTTCTATATTGTTTCCTCCCACTTTCTGTAGTCTATGTCCTTGACTCTCTATTCTCCACTAAAATATTCACATCTTTGAAAACAGACTCTACTGTCAAGGCCTCAAATACCATTTTAGGCAGATAATGAAGAAGTCTAAAACTCTAGCTCTGGCCCTTCTCTTGAAGTCTAGCTTCTAACTCCAACAGATCTTTGGGTAGTTCCAAAACAGTGTCCTACCAAGATCTCAACATAGTATGTCTCAAACTGAGTTAGTTGTCTTCCTTTTGCCATTGGCCAATGGCATAATTTCTTAATCATTCAGACTTGAAATTTCATCTGTATCTCTTCCCTTCCCAATCTAACCAGTTATCAGATCTTCCTGATTCCTTTTAATAACAATTCTCTCATTTAGCTTTTCTGTTGTTCCTACCATAGTTCACAGTACAAACATATTTCAATACCTACACCGAACTTTTCCTCCAGCCTTCTCTCTTTCCAATCTTAGCATCTGATGTTAAGATCAGTCTTCTTAAAATGGGAATTTGGAACATAATCATTTATGTTTAAAATTCTTTAATTATGTTTCCTATTGGCCATAGATTAAATTTAAACAATAGAATGTAATCTCCATGAGGGGAAGAATTTTCAAGCATTTTGTTCACTGATGTAATTGAGTGCCTAGAAGAGTTCCTGGCACATAGTTGGTGACACAATAGGTGTTTATTGAATGACTGAATGAACGCTTATCCTGGCATTCAGGGACTTCCATAGTTTGCCCTCGACCTCTCTTTCTAATGCACAAAACTGTAACCCAAGCTGATGAATCTACTCCTTTCCCCTGAATATAATTCAGATATCTTCCTCTCGTTCAATTGCTATTAGTCTCCTACTCAACATTTCTAAGCATACTATCTTCTTTTAAAATATTTTATTTATTTATTTGTTTTTATTTTTGGCTGCATTGGGTCCTAATTGCAGGATCTTCGTTGCGGTATGTGGGATCTTTCATTGCGGCGTGCGGGCTTCTCTCTAGTTGTGGTGTGCAGCGTTTTCTCTCTCTAGTTGTGGCATGTGTGCTCCAGAGCATGTGGGCTCCATAGCTGAGGCCCACAGGCTAAGTAGTTGTGGCCTACGGGCTTAGTTGCCCCGAAGCATGTGGATCCCAGTTCCCCAACCAGGGATCGTCCCCTGCACTGGAAGGCAGACTCTTCACCACTGGACCACCAGGGAAGTCCCTCTAAGCATACTGTCTTTCTCTTCTCCACCCATGTAAATCCTCTTCACTTTTCAAGGCCCAGCTAAATCCCATGGTCTTTGGTTAACCTGTATTACATAATTTTATCTATGCTGAACTCTACCATCCTAAAAAGTCTATATCACTTAAACGTTACATTGTTTATTTTTTTACTGGGCAAATGCCTCCTCTCCCACAATCAAATGTACTCTATTTGAGGGTATGCGTACCCTTTGGATGCTTCTGCATGAAAAGGGCTCTAGTAACTCTAACTAGCAAATATTCTCTTCTTATATTCAAAGAACCTGAGATACATTTTAATGATAATTCCATTTCATACAGCTTTCAAATATTGATCAACATTGTGAACAGAAAAAAAATATTTTTAATCCTTAAGTAATTGAAGAGGAAATGGAGACAGAAATTGGGTGAGTTACTTGAGATCTGCTTAATTCATAGTCTATTCTTTCCACCAAACCAAATTACTTGTCATTTTTTAGTTGACCAGTAGTCAAAAATAGACATACTGTAGGAATAGAATACTGTAGAAATTCTTCAGGTTAAGAATGAATATCTTCCCTTGATTCTGGGTTTCTAGGAGGATTCCAGAAAGCCATGGCTATTGGTTACAAAAGTTGGGGGGGGGCAGGTAGTTACAGTGGCTGTTCGGCATGTGACACCTTAACTAAGTGATCAAAGTTAGCATCACTAGTCATAAAACACATCAACATTACGTATACTCAATACGATGCCCCGAGAAAGGCACAACATCACTTCAGTGGTATTTTAGCTGAAAATACAAAACCTGAATCGTGGGACTACATCACACAAATCCAAATTTAGGGACCTTTTACAAAATGACTGACCTGTGCTCTTCAAAACTGTCAAAATGATGAAAGATTAAAGAAGACAGGGAATTCCACAGGGGGCAGGAGACTAAGGAGATATGGCAATTTATTTAATATCTTTGTTAATTAATTAATTAAGTAACTAAACAACAGTGCAGGACCCTAGATGAGATCCTGGACAAGACAATGGACATTTGGGAAAACTGACAAAATTTAAATAAGATCTATAGATTAGGTCTCTAGATTAGGTATTGTATCAGTGTTAATTTCCTGGTTTTGATCATTGTACCATGGTTATGTAAGATATTAACATTAGAGGAAGTCAGATGAAGGCTATACAGGAATTCTCTTTACTTTTTTAGCAACTTTTATGTAAATCTACAATCATTTCAAGATGGAAAGTTGAAAAATTGAGGAAGAGGAAGATGGATTAAACTGTGTTCTTAGAGGAAAAAATCCTCCAGATTCCAAGGGCCACACCAGTCATTTCCATTCATTAATATGGTCACCTTAACTTTTATAGTGTGTATGTAATGCGGGATGCCTTTCAGCCTGTGGAAGGGTCATTAGCTGTGGATGGTGCACAGTATAGACAAGGAAAAATTGGAGAAGTGATATTCACTGGTATACAGCAGTCATTCATTAAACAGACATACCAAATACTATTTTAGGTGCTGAAAATACAATGATGAGCAAGATAATAGGTCCCTGGCCTTCTGGAATTTCCAGTCTTATTAATGAGAAGGATAAAAGCAGAATTAAAATTTTTTTTTTCTTCAAAGTAGACTTCTCAGTATGAAGAGGCTGTGGAGAGAATGGGGACTTACATCGAAAAAGAAATTTATTACAAACATTGGAGAAGGTATTCAAATTGGTAAGGCCGAGGTGTGTTCCTATGCTTTTGTTGCATAACTGCAGACCATTAGTCCACGCTTGTAAGCAGGAGAAAGGCAGAGGGCAGAAAAGTGGATTACAGAAGAGAAAAATCAGTAGAAAGTAGTACGGGGACAGACTGAAAGGAAAGAATGAAGGGGAGGAAAGGAATTAATGAGAACTTTTTGCGGTCAATTAATAATACGACGTAGGCCACAAGCATAGCTGCAAAAAAAAGCAAGAGAGTCGGAGGACAGTGAAGGACTCCGCTGAGCTAAATGTGATTTCAGAAGGTGTGTGTGAAGAGGATAGAGAAAAGGGGGAATGGGAGACACCCAAGAGAGAAAACATCAAATTGGGGACTGCTGAAAAAGGAAACGGTACATGGACACTTGGAGGAAGGTTACTAGTCACCTACAAGCTTCGGGAATGTCGAGGGAGTACAGCGTGGGAAGCGAGAGGGTCGGAGCTGTGCCTGGGCGGCTGCGAGCGCGCCCCAGGCGCGGCGGGCCCAGGGGCTTGCGGACAGGGGCGCCCCAGCCGGGCGCGGGGTGGGGGGAAGGTTGCGGGGCGGAGGGGGAGGTGTGCACTACGTTTGGTGACGTCATTGCAAGTCAGTGAGCGGTGAAATTTAACACCGGCCGGATTTGCTTGGCTCCACTTCTTCCAGGGGAAGCAGCCGGCGTCAGTCAACGCCGAGCGCCTGCAGTTGCCACCGGTCCCCTCGCACGGACTACATTTCCGAAGTGGGTGTGTGTACTTGTATGACAAATGTTCCAGCGCGGGTTGTTTCCAAGGACTTCCTCCCCCACTTCATCTCCTTCCCTCCCCCCACCCCTTTCTCCTCCCAGGCCCAAAGCAGAGGACTCCACTGGAGTCACGGAGTCGTCTTTGAACCGCAAGTGAACTCGAGGGCTGCACTCGCAGCCGAGCTCCCGCTTCTGCCGGCGCCCCGCCGCCTGCCCGTGAGGTCTCCTCGCCCGCCCTCCCAGGGCAGGACTCCCCCCGGACTTGTCTGTTACCGAGCTAGGGAGCCTAGCTACCTACCCTCCGGGTGCTATTTCTTTCCTCCTTCCCATCTCCCCCCCCCCCCTTGTGGTTATTGTTGAGGTTTTGGAGCATCGTTTTCATGTGATTTTCCCCCCCTTTTTCATGGACAGTACCTGCACCCTTAGCAGTTCGGAGCTGGCTTCTGTTTTCCGTTAGCGCTTCGCCGTACGGACAAATGCATACAAATGCATTTAGGAGCCCGCAGGACAAGGCGTGGACAGGTCTCCCACACAGCAAAAACGTAAGTAGCCCACACGCCAGTGCAGGGGTTAGAGCACCCCCTCTCCCCACCCCCTGGATCCGCTGAGCCCGTTGGAGATCTGTGCACCAGCTCCCTGGCACTTTTTTGAAGTTGGGAGTCGCTGAACAGCCGTGGCATCTTCCTGTTGTCTCCTCAATTTGTAAAATACTGTGTTTGAAAGGAAGCCTCCTGCCAGTGGGTCTCTCAGACAGTTTATGCTAAAGAGATACTGCGGCTCTGGAGGAGAAGCTCGCTGGCTCGCGGCCCGACGCGGGCGGCCGTGGCTCCCGCAGCTCCGGAGCTGGACTCGGACGCCAGCCCAGGCTCTAGCTCCCGTCGCCCTCGCGCCCTCCTTCCCTTCTCCTCCCTCGGAGCCCTGGCTGAGGTCCTGTTTCCCTGCGGTGCTTCTCGGGGCGTGCACTCTGGGTATTGCTGGGGCGCTTAGGTGTCCCCTGGGCTCTGTGCGCGAAGCCTGGACCTGGGCACAGGCGTGAGGGCAGGGTTGCCGGGTAGGGGGAGAGGGTGCCCACAGAACCTCGGGCATCAGGGCCCTCCTGGACTCGTGGGACTCAGCGGCAGTCTCCTGTAGTTGTTAGGAGGCCAACAAGCGTGCTGCCCATCTGGGGCCCAGGCTGCGCCCTGGTCACTGGAGTGTCACTGCGGAAGGGGCTGGACGCGGGGAGGGGGCGGGGCTGCTGCTCCCGGGGAGTGTTCGAGCCGACCCTGGCTGGCACCCCACCTTCTCTTTGGGCGCTGTACCTGCTCCCACTGCCTCACTCGGAAAAGCGCGTACATTGGGGGTGGGGTGGGGCGCATGGCCTTGGCTGGCTGCCCTGGCCCCCCTGGAAGAGGTCATTGGGTTACGCAAGTTTGATTCTGGACCCGGGGGCGGGAGGGACGAAAGCGACTGCAGTCGTTCTCTGCCACTAGGCTGCCCCTCGGGAGAGTAGGTAGGAGGAGGGCCGGGGGCAGAACTGACCGTGCAGCCAAGGGGAGGCGGGGTGCGGAGAAAGACCGCCTTGTGGCAGTGTTTGTGTGAACATGTGCTTCCCAGCCGCTTGCAGCCGAGCCTGGCTGGGGCTCGCGCCCTCTCTCCTCCGACTTCTGGAAGCCTGGGCAGGCAGCCGGCTTCCCCAGTGACAAGGATGCACATCCCCACGCGCCCGCAGCGCGTGACTCAGTGAGCGGGAAAGCTCGTAACCTCAGCAACCGCGTGCGTGCGGCGAGGTGCCCAGGGCCCGGGAGACCTGACACTTCTCCACCAGGGTCCGAGAAGAGGCCAGACTCTGCCAGCCACCTGACCCAGAGCGGCTCGCGCAGGTCTCATTAGTTTCCCAAGCAGGTTTCTCGCCACTTTTCTCCGGTGAAGTCCCTTGCATGGACCCTCCCGGAAAGAGGGGAGGGGAGCGCAAGGTATCCTGAGGGACCTGGCGCATCTTCCCGAGGGTCTAGGGCGGGTGGAACGCTGGAATGAGGCTTGGGTACCCGCGGATCCAGAGCCACCAGGAGTGGGTGGGTGAGGTCCTCTGCGTCCTGTCCAGCCTCCGCCTCCATCCATGTGTCCTTCTTGCTCTCCCTGCCAGCTCCGGCCCTAGGGCTTTACCTTGGCCACTACTCGAGGCCCACGTTGCTAACATTCCCCATGGTAGTTGTGACCAACCTCTCAGATTAAAGCAGATCTTCAGCTCCTAGCCCCTGTCTTGTCTGGTTTACACTTCCCTTCCAGACGCTCCTAGAAAAGGCCCTGCATAAATTCTTGGGCAGTTTGGAGTTTGTAAATTGGGTCCAGATGACTGGGGGGAGGGAGGCAGAGAAACCAAACAGAATGGATTACATCGAGGAACTTCTGAGGAAAAATTAGACTATGTGGAATGGGGAAAATAAAATCCTTGTGGAGAGACATCAGGGTGGGTAGGGGATCCTGCGTGAAGGCTCTGGTCTCCCCTGCACTCCTAGATGGGCTCCCAGCCAGGGGCCTTGCAGCCTCCTGCGATATCCAGTTTGTTCCATGACAGTTCCCAGTGGGGGTGGGCTGCAGAAAATTAATGGTAATTCAAGATTACATCAGATCGCAGCCCCTCACAGCTCCAATCACATACATGCAAAGTAGGGAAAGGTAGTTACTGATTGAGCTGAGAAAATTGTTTCTTGAAAAAATCCAGTTTCTGTAAAGAATTAAGAGTTCTTTAGTTTGAAATTAATGCTACCGGCCTCATAGGGAAAGGGACTTAGGAGAAGCAGCTGATTAGCTGATGATAATGTCAGGCCACTGAATTAAACCTTAGAGTGCCCCATGAAATCCCTGAGATTTTAACTTTCCACCATCCTTTTGTAACTTTCCACCATCCTTTTGTGGTGATGTTTTTTGTGAGAGCAGGAGCAGTTTTTTTTTAATTTTTTTTGCGGTACGCGGGCCTCTCACTGCTGTGGCCTCTCTTGTTGCAGAGCACAGGCTCCAGACGCGCAGGCTCAGCGGTCATGGCTCACAGGCCTAGCCGCTCCGCAGCATGTGGGATTTTCCCGGACCGGGGCACGAACCCGTATCCCCTGCATCGGCAGGCGGACTCCCAACCACTGAGCCACCAGGGAAGCCCAGAGCAGTTTTTTTAAAATCACAATTCTGATTGGTCACCCAGAAACATTTACAGTTTTAAAACTAGATCCTTAAAGACATTTTATTTCAAAGGGCTGCTTTTAGTTAGATTACCTAATGTGAATTTGTGGAATTAATAAAAAACAAAAATTAAAACCAAGAGTCAGTGTTAGATAGATTGATTTAACATGTTGTCGGAAAGTCTCCCAGGCAGGCTATTATGGTCATTAAAGGGTTTCTGTAACCAAAGGGGGAAACAAAGTTTGGTATATAAACATCTATTTCCTAGCTAGCATGAAATTCTATTTTTAAAGTTGCTTAGTTATCTTTGCATTCAAATAAATGTTTAAAGTAAACTGATGTCTCAGGGAGAGGAATTGTAATTTATAGAAAGTAATTTTGAGTGTTATTTATACATTCTGCTTGGTAATCGGTGAAGCTGCAGGAGAATAATAAATTTTATTATGGGAATTTGAACAGCTGTACTAGTTTCCTTGCCATGCTTTGCAACTGTGACTTGTTTTAGAATTTGTAATTCTGAGTAAGAAGTGAAGTAAAGACGATTTCATTTTCATTCTCATAAAAGGCTAACAGTCTGCCATTCATTCACTCATCATTTACTCATTTATTCAGCAAATGTTTACTGAGCTCCAGTTAAGTGTCTAGCATGGTTCTAGGCAGAAGTGATACAATGATTGAGCAAGACAGAAGCCTAATTGCTGCCCTCCCAATGTGCCCAGTTTAGTATAGGAAACAGACAATGAAACAACCAAGTATAACAAAATGAGATAAGGGTATACACAGAAGGACATCTAACAGTCTTGGTAGTTGGGAAAGGTCGGGAGGAGTACTACTGGAAGGAAAGGCTGACCAAAGGCAATGAAATCTAGAGTCAGACCTAAGTGGAAAAGGCATGGAGCTTTACAGACAGAAAAGTAAAAGGCTCAGAGGTGAGACAGCACAGTGCATTTGAGGGCCTGAAAGAAAGGAAGTTGGTTGGGGCACACATTCTAGGGGAGAAGTGACTGGAGCTGGATCTGGAGAGAGAAACAGAGACTAGATCATGCAAAGCCGTTACTTTCTTAGCTAAATAAATAGAGGTTAGGATCACCTGGCTTTTTGATCTTGGGGTCAGTGTGCAGGTGGAAAATGTCAGAGAAGTTATATATTTGTTGAAACTCAAGACCACCTGGTAGTCTCATTGACTGAAGATTGATACATTCATTCATTCAAAAATCTTTATTTCACAGTAGTGTATGCCAGAAACTTTGCTAAGCTAAGCAGTAATCAGTTTAACAATCTCTGTGGTACTGCAAGGAGAGACTATTTTAAGTGTATATTTCTTCCCTGCTACTGACTGGACTCTAGGCATTTTGATCACTTGAAGTCCTCAAGCATATTTATCTCCTTTGCATTTCATGAGTTGCCTGTATGCTTGGAATTTAACCAAAAGTTCTAGTATGTTTCACACTAGATTAGTTATACAAGTACCTATTGAGTTGAATTCATTGTGTATAAGTTTTTGACAACACTTTACTCCCTACTGCTAGGATAAGAACCGTTTTTCAGTTATTTTGGGAACAAAGTACAGAAATTTTACTATTACTGGATCTTAGCAGCTAGTAAAGAGCAAAATCTGTAAAGCTGTCATGACTTAGAGAATTTTTTGGCTTGTAAACGCAGTGTGATAGAAATTGTTGAAATTCTTGACGTATATTACATGTATGTTTTTCAGATTAGTCTACTTTTTCCAATTGGTTTAAATGAAAATCGCCAATTCAGTAAAAAAAAAAAAGTTTCTTATTCACAAATTGAACCTGTGTAGGAATGAGCATCAGTAACTTGAGGACATATATCATAAAACCTGAAAGTCTCATGGGTGCCCTAAACAAAAAGATGCCTGAAATTCCCCTGAAGTAACTTAAACCCTTCAGATAAAGAGAAAGTTGAATGGCTCTAAGAATTATTTAGGGAAGATGCCTGGGATGGATATTAGTTCCTTAAATATTCTCAGTATGGTCTTTAGATATCTATTTCCTGCTTGATCCCCTCGAGGCCTTCACCCTTCACGTGTCTGGTCATGTTTTGACTGTGGCTTATGTCAAACTGAAAATGTGGCTAGCAGACCAGACACACAGAGTATTTCACATTTTGTTATATATCCTCAGTAATATTATGGGTTATATTTGCTGAACATTTATTGAATGTTTCTTACCATATTGTTAACTTCTTTCAGACCTGGTCTGATTTTGTTAAATGTCTGAGTATATGTACTTCTGTTACTTTATATTAATGACACATGGTTCAGACATACAAAAAAATGAACAAAAACAGGCATGGTTTGAATATTTGAAAAATATTCATATTTAATACACTAACTAGACTTTTTATTAGGGTACACTAAATGTATGAACAAATTAGCAAAGTTGACTATTTTAGGTTACTTAATTAAAAAAGAATTGGCCAGAACTGTAAGAGGACCTTTCCCCAGCTGTGGTTAAATGACATGCCCTTTATATATAGTGATTTATACAACATCTTGCTAAGAACGTAGCTTGATTTTTGTCCTCTAATGCCAGTATATTACTAGGATTCTGCCATACACACAAATTTGGGGGTTTTATATTTGGAATTCAAAATATAAAATTTATATTATGTCATCACATAATAGATGAGTCAGCTAAGACTCAGAAACTTGAAATAACCCACCCAAGGTCACAGAATGAGTTTGAAATAGAACCAGGATTAGCCTTTTGACTCCTAGTCTAGTGTTATTTTCTTATTAACCATGTTGTTTTCTCTGCAACAACTTAATAGTTTTAATTTTAACTTATTTAAGGACTCCAGCATGTCTAGCATGATATGCACAACACAACAGCGGAGAAGCCCAAAGCACAGCTGCTACCCTTGAGAACTCTATCATCTGCTAATGTGGAAATGTGATATTTTTTTCTTAATTAAGTAAATGTATCATAAATGTAATATCATGGGGAGGGGGGAGCAAAAGCAAAGAAATAAACAAGCCCAGCTCAACTAGACATTTCCCAGAAAGCTTG
Source organism: Orcinus orca (assembly GCF_937001465.1). NCBI lineage: Eukaryota > Metazoa > Chordata > Mammalia > Artiodactyla > Delphinidae > Orcinus > Orcinus orca. The sequence continues at coordinate 137,093,308 of NC_064559.1, forward strand.
GATTCATTAGACATCCATTTTATTCAGTGATAGAGTTGGGCTCTTTATCAACCTGATTATATCAGTTAAGCTTGATCTCTTCTCTGTGTTCCAACTTCAGAGATGAGAAAAAACAGTTAAAATGAAAAAGAAGACTTCCACTTACCCTACCACAGCAGAATTTTTTTAAAAAAAATTATTCTTTCCCTCTTTGGACATCCAACCAAAAGTACCCTTATTTTACTTTACTTTTCCTAAGTGTTAAAAGAATTAGGTTCATAGGGAAGAATTGAATTCCTCAGTCATTGAGAGATCTTACTATTATTCCGTTCCTGTTTAAAAATATTTATTGTGTCAATTTTATGTAAGAAATTGATAAAAGGTGAAGACCTGTTACTTGCTCAGATATTTACTTACTAATTAATCATAAAAGGTACAACAGGGCTTCCCTGGTGGCGCAGTGGTTGAGAGTCCACCTGCCGATGCAGGGGACACGGGTTCGTACCCCGGTCCGGGAAGATGCCACATGCCGCGGAGCGGCTGGGCCCGTGAGCCATGGCCGCTGAGCCTGCGCGTCCGGAGCCTGTGCTCCGCAATGGGAGAGGCCACAGCATTGGGAGGCCCGCGAACTGGAAAAATAAAGAAACAAACAAACAAACAAAAAACAAAGAAAAAAGGTACAACATATATGGGCTATAATACAGTTAAAATTAAAGTATCAAGAGTACAGAGGTGAGGAAAAGATCCAGTCCTCTTTAGGGATGATGGGAAAATTCATGGAGCACGTATTCAAATTAGGCTTTGATGATACTGAACATTGTGACAGGTGGAGACTGAGAGCTTTTCAGGCACTTACAAGGTCTGTCCATGGAGTAGAGAATAACATGATATGGCTGGAGCTTTGGGATGTCAGATGTAATTGGTCCATAGTGCTAAAAAAAGAAAAGAGGTTGAAGTTGAATGATAAGGGCCTTGAACACCTGGTGAGGAACTTGACTTTTCCTGCTCTTCCTTAGTTGTACGGTCAGGCCATTCAAGATGGCTGTTCTCTTGCTCTCTGTAAATCCCCTGCTTGACCAGGCCCTGCTTCACTCACATGACTATCCAATCTTCTTAATTATAGGACTTAATTAGTAACTGCCCACCTGTCCCCAGCCGCTGGTTTCCCTGGTAACTGATGAGCCAACCTGATGTCAATCCTCCCTATAAATAGTAGCCTCCTTCTCCTTCTGGAAGGTTGCTGTTTTGTCCTGCTTGCTGTCTGCTAGGTACGGTGCTGCGGGTGTTGCTCCAGGACCTTTTGCTTCAGACTTGTAAGATCTCCTATCCAACAAACCGTTGATGTCTCCTCTGTCGCTGTTTTGGGGCTCTTTTTTCAGTTTAGAGATTGGGCAACTCTGAGGCTTGCCGGCCTGTGGGGTATAGCCCGACAGTTGGCCAGAAGTTTGGGGCAGAATTAGAAAAAGAGAAAGAAGATCACTATTTCATATCATTGGTCTCTCTCTTAGTCATCAAATTAGTACATAGGTGCGCTTACCTAAGGTGTGGCTTAACTGATTTGTCATAATCTCCTAAAATCACCTGGCTGAGGGATGATGTTTGATGTGTTCAGGTTTTCCTGCCTCACGTCAGGAGTAGACTTGTTAACATATCTAGAATAGAACTTTATTTTCCATTTTTTTCCCCTGAGGTCATGGGAAAGTCTGAGTTGGCTGAATTGCCGCGTGAATAGTGCTAGTTACTGTACTCTTCACTAGTTAGCTTTATTCTGGATGGAACAGTGCCTGTGGGTTATTTCTAAACTCTCAGTGAGCCAGATTACTTTGGCCAGGTGAGAAGTGCATCCTTTCATGTTGCATTTTCTGTTAAAACAGCATAATTCTGATATACTGTCCTTCAGTGACCGGAATCTTGAGCTATTTTCTAGTCTTACCGATGTACGTCCTGCCAGTTGAAAATAGAAATTTGAAAGGAAAAGAGCCTCCTTTTACTCAAACTCTAGACCCCGTTGGGATCCATCCTGGAGCACCCAAGGAAATTATTTTCATTTCACACTGTGGTCCTCAACGTTGCACATTGGAATCACCTGAGAAGTGTTTAAAAATCCCTGTGGGACAAATTAAAATCAGAATCTCTGAGGGTGGGGGTGGGGAGGGAAGAACCCAAGTATTAGTAGTTTTTAAAAATCACCAGGTGATTCCACTATGCAGCTCCGGTAAAAAGATGCAAAACAAGTAGGCCTCATATCATCTGTTGAGCATCATCTCTTCCAGAACAGTGGTCCTGGGTGTGTAGTTCCCCAGATCTGCATCATCAGCATTGCCTGAGAGCTTGTTATAATTGCAAATTTTTGAGTCCCACCCCAGACCTACTGAGTCAGAAACTCTCAGGGTGGAGCCTGAGAAATTTTTAACAAGCCCTCCAGGTGATTCTGATACCCACTCATGTTTGAAAATCATGATCTAGAGCAGTAGAAAAGGATTTTTTTTTAAAGGGTCAAATCTTATTTGTGTCGTCATAAAATTAGATACATGTGATTTAAGCAAAATATTAGGTTATTTTAAGTTCAATGTAACTATCAATAGTAAATGTTCTAAATTGTTTTTCCTCAGAGTTTGGTGCACATGCAATCAATATTAGAATCACCTAGTTAAAAATGTATACATGCTGAGGATCCACTTCAAATTTATGAATCATAGTCACTGTGGGACGGCCTGGAATCTGGATTTTTCAAAAAAGCCTCAGGTGGTTCTTTGGCAAACTAACATTTGAGAACCATCTCATGGATGACACCATATATGGGAATCTTTTATAGGCTTCATTAAAATATATGGTCCAGCTATTTGCCCATATCAGTTGAAATTTCTATAATGATTCAGTTGATTAGTTTGTAGAGTTAATGATTGTTAAGTATTCTATCAAAGTCTTATAAAAGCTGTGCTCTGTTTTAAGTATGACCATAGAATGTACATTTTTCACTTACTGAAAAAATGCTTAATACTATTCTAATACAAATAATATGTCCATTATAGCAAAGAGAATAGTATAATTTTATATTGTGTATAAACATACAATTATAATAGTATAATTCTATATTGGCTTACTTTGTTACATTAACATGCTCCTTACTGTTGATAAAGGTAAAAACATAGTGATAAATAGAATATGTACCAATTACTACTAGCACACCAGGAACTTAATAAAAATGATTTTCACAGGGTTCTGTAATCATTCCTTGCAGAAATGTATTTTCAGAAATGTCATTTGAGGAGTCTGAGTTAGACTAAACAGAATCAGTCTATATTGGCAAGAAAAACTAGGTAATAAAATAGTTTTCAGTATGCTCGTCATTACTTTTTGAAACTATCTCTGATTTTCAGTTGGTAGGTAAAGCCAATTATGAAGACTAATCAATAAAATCTATCAAAAGTTTGGTTAAACTAAAAAAATCACAAAGTATTTTTACCTTGCTAATCAATGTGAATGAATATTTTGATTTGTAGTGGTTGAGTACTGTGTTCACAATTACTGCTAATCACAGTGGTCAGTGTTGACATCTACAGGTCGTTAGTATTTTCAGAACCAACGAGTCGTGAATCTAGTGCGAATGATTTGAATATGATCTGCAAATAGATTTTATATAAAAACATTTAAGCAAATAACTGGTTTCATCAATTTATAATCACTGTGGTTAAGTGACTATAAGTTGTATTTTGTGCCAATCTGTAATACTTTGTAAAATTACATGTATGGTGATTTGACATAATATATACTGCTAATAATAATTTCACCTGTACTAGTTCACATTTATTGAGTTTTTCCTGTGTGCCAGGTACTGTTTGGGGTACTTTACATGAAGTTTTTTAGTTAATATTCAAACACCATTATGAGATAGACTTAATAGATGGAGACACTAGGGCACAGAGTAATATAAAGGGTGCCCAAGACACACAGTAAGTGGCAAAGCTGGAACTTGAATTCAGAGCCCTTGCTTTTGACCAATGAGTATTAAAATACTGTGTTAATTAAAATAATAGCTTAATTCTTAATCTTGCACTAGAGTTCATTTTGAATTTTATGATTTATAGGTCATAAATGTCCAACTAAGTTTTTCCCAATTGTTTTTTTTTTTTAGGAAACTGCTTCTTCATTTTATTGTACTATGTGTGTCAGGGGGTGCTGTTCATGCACAAGATCAAGGTAAGAATGTTACCTTGTTACTTATTTACTTATATAAAAAGTCAGCTTCCAGACAGCAAAAGTGCATGACTTTTCAGGTTGTCATGACCTTAAATTCAACATTAAACAATAAAAAATTCTACCCAGTACAATGAGAAAGTAAGGGTGAAGAAACCAATTTTGGGGGAAATATGACCTTTAAGGAATTACTCATATCTTCTGTCTGTGAAATTGCTTACCTTTTTAAGCACACTCTCTGTAAAAGAGAAGTTTTGTATAGTACAAAGGCTTTGCTTGTGACTTCATTTTAAGTGGGAGTTCTTGGGGGTGGCAAACTGTGACTGAATTACCTTTGCACTTCTTGAAACAACACAGGCATATACTAAATGTTCCGTCTAAATTTACATCATTAAGAAACAAAATAAAATGTGAATACCAGGGGGCTTGGGATTTCATTTAATTCAAATGGAGAGGTTTAGAAAGTAGTTGAAGGTTTTGTTTTGTTTTTGCTTGCTATCTAGTTGCTCTGGTGGTATGGTGATAGAGTTTGGGGAATCTATATACACCCTAATTTATTCATTTATTAAACAACATTTAAATAATATTTTCTGTTTGCCACCATAATATCCTAATTGCCAGTGATTGAAATGTGAATAAGGTAATGCGTCTGGCCCCAAAGTGAAAAAACAAGTGCCTTTGTCAAAGGTTAAAAAAAAAAAAAAGCCAAAGTCAAAGAGAAAAACCCTGAAGCTGGATCTACAGAAAATATCACCGTGGTCCTGATTTTTTTTTTTTCCTCCTCTGCTTTGTATCAGCAGGGCTGCCAAATTATTCATTTGACAGAACCAACTTTTCAATTCAATGACCAATTCAAGGTGTCACTTGTCAATTTAGTCAATCAAATAATAGTAGAAAAAGACAAGTAAACAAAATACATGTAGGTAGAGAGAGGGCACAAAGGAGGGGGTGGTACTCTATTTATTGACCAAATTGACCAACGGACATAACGTTAAGTATTGTCGAATACCACATATATGAATTAAAAGGTATCACGGAAGGCATTTTCTAACTGTCTTTTATGGGAAGATCATTAAATCAGGTCACATGTAACTTCATAAATGCTATTTTTGACCAAGTCATTTCTGTTGCTTTAGTTTGCTTTAAGTAGCCAAGAAGAGGAGAGAAACTCTCTTAATTTCTTGCTATCATTACTGTTAGTTTCTGAGAACTTATGTTACCAGTCACTGTGCTAGTAGAATATACATTTTCTTCATCACTACCTCATTGCAGGGTTTTTATAATTATGCCCATGAATTGCTGAAACCAAGATTAAGAAGAAGAAATAACTACCCCAAGGGTTGCAGGCTAATAAATGGAAGATCCAAGATTTGAACTCAGGTATTTAGACTATAAAGTCTACAAATTCTTTAAAATTAAGCCTCTTGGACAAGAGAGAATATAAAGAGGATAATTGCCATTATTAAATATCTATTTTGTGTCTTGTCATTTGCTGGAATTTTACATATGTGATTCTAATCCTCGTAATGAACCTGTAGGGTAGTATCATAGATGAAGAAACTGAGGCCCAAGGAAGGGGCTTGCCCAGCTAAGAGCTGAATTTGGGCCTGTCAAGTCTGACCCAAAAAAAACATCAAAAAAACCCCTACTTCTTTCCATTACACATACCCTTTGCTTTACAGTTGTCATCTGTTAGTGTTATGAGTTTAATAATTTACAAAATGTGTCATTATCCAAATATTAAAAACCCAAAGAAAGATATAAGGAAAGCTGAATATTTATTAATAGATTTTTTTTTAAAAAAGTCAGAAGCAATGAAAGGAGTAAATGAAAGAAATATTTCTTTCAACCTTAAGATTTCATTTACAGAATACAAAATGTGCTTTTTTATTTCAGGGTGAACATCTTTTCAGACTTCATAAAATTTTATTTTGAGTTCTTAACAAAAAAAATATTTTAAAAACCTCTTTGACTTTATAAAATTTAGTACTTTTGAGCACAAAAATGAAATGAAAGTAGTGGTATGTTATTAGAAACTTAGAAGTACTGTTTTCCTAAAATAGTTTATTGTTGAATTGGCATGATACAATAATATAATATCTAATCAGGAGGTTATAAAAACATTTTCAGAGAAATTGTGATTTGATAGTGATTACAAATATCATTTGCAACCTTAATACTGCTGAATATGTATACTTGAGCTAGAGATGATCCCAAATTAGACTTCTCAGAAATAAATATAAATATTTATTGGTGCTTATGATAGTTGCCCAAACTTAAAAAAAAGTAATACAAGTATATAGTTTAAAAAGTCAAGTTGTGCTACAAAATATATAACAGAAAATAATATCCCTTGACCTTACCTAGTCTTGCAATCCTTTACCCAAACTTTCTTTTGGTTTTACTCTCCATAGTTCTTAATAATATGCTTGTATATTGTATTGACTTCCTATTTTTGATGAAGAGAGTTTAACATTTTTACACCATTCTATGCCTCCTCTTCACCCTCTTCTTTTCTTCTATCCTCTATAGTTTTCCTCCTTTTTTTGTTGTTGTTTGTTTTGTTTTCTATGGCACTATGACTAATTCTTAGATACTCCAAAAGAATTTTAAAACTTCTTTGAAAAATATTTTTTTACAAATACACCAAATACTCTAACCATTTGAGTTTTTTTTCTTGGAGATATTTCTTCTGGAAGCTAAGATTCTGTTCTGCCATGGATTGGTAGCTGTCTAAGCTTCTTGTAAATTTGATGCCTCTCATCTGTGTTAGATCCAGTATCTTGGAACTCATATTTTCCTTTTGCATTGTCCATTTCCTAATTTGAGTGGAGCATATCATCCAATAGCATCCTGAGAATGTGTACTTAGGTGTTATACTTCTTGCATCATTGCATTTCTGAGAATGTGTTTATTTCACCCATATGCTTGAGGGTAGTTTGGGTGGGTATAGAATTTTAGGCTGTAAATAGTTGTCTCTCAGAATTTTAAAGACTTCCATCTATTGTCTTCTGGCTTGCACTTAAAAAATCTGATGTTATGCTAATTCTTGATTCTTTATGTATGACCTTTTAATTTTCCACTTTAAACCTTAAGATCAGCTGTTTATCCTTGATATTTTGAAATTTTGCAATAACGTGTTTTTTCAAGTTATTCTGATGAGTAGTCATTAGGCCTTTTCAATGGGGAAATATCTTTCATTTTTCTGGGAATTTTCCTGTGTTAGTTTTTTTCTCTCTGACATATTTATTTCTTCTTTCTATAAGTTCTATTGGTCAGATATCGGATCTGGATTGAACTCCGTATTTTCTTATTTTTAGCTCCGATTTCCCATTTTTGTTTTCTTTACATTTTATATCAGATTTTCATGAGTCACTATTCCCAAATATTTAAATTATTTACTTGTGCTGCATTTAAAATTTTAAGAGATTTTTCACTCAGATTGCGTCTTAAAAAATAACATTTTGGGGGAAGGGAGGGAGGGAGGGAGAAAAAAAAAACATTTTGTTCTTGTTTCTTTGATATAATATCTACTCAGCTTTCCAAAGATAAAAATTTTTTTGAACTTTTATTCTGCTCCCTGTATTGTCTTTGTTTCCCACAAATTTTGGTTTGCTTTGGTCTATTATGTTGGAAAAATTCTTCATAAGTCTATATTACCTGTGTTATCATTTAAAAGCAAGGCAATAAAATTATGCTTGGAAACTCTTTTTGCATGGGTGGGCTTGTTAACTGGTATATTCTACATAGAGCGTCATAAATGAACATTGCTGACCATCTCGTTGTTGGACCGCAAGTGTCTAAGGCTGTCCAGTTTCTTTAGAGAAGAATCCTTCAATTTCTTACTTGTAGAATATAATCCTGGTTGCCACTGTTATTGGAGTTAAATGATACAAAGAGGTTCTTGGGAGGGGGGGAGTTGCTGTCTCACCATTTAGTATGTAGATTTTTACTGAATTCCCTTGTTCTCATTATGGCGCTTCTTTTCCCTCTTCTGCTAGGATTGATTCAGTGTTTCTACATAAGAAAGCTCTAATCTGCAGTTTTGCTCTCAAAGCTTCTTATACAGATTTTCAGACCCTCCCCTCTCTCCCATATGATGCCTCATGCTTCTCTCCTGAATTCCTCTCACTGCTGTGCCCTCTCCCGTTGCGGAGCACAGGCTCCGGACGCGCAGGCTCAGCGGCCATGGCTCACGGGCCCAGCCGCTCCGCGGCATGTGGGATCTTCCCAGACCGGGGCACGAACCCATGTCTCCTGCATCGGCAGGCGGGCTCTCAACCACTGCGCCACCAGGGAAGCCCAAGAATACTGTAAAGTCAAAATTTCCTCTTCTAACATACCCAGTGACAGTGGTGCACAGGTATTCTGGAGCCAGAATCCTGGGTTTATGCCCAGGTTCCAGTGCCTACCAGTTACGTGACCTTGAGCAAGTTCCTTACATACTTTGAGCCTCAATATCAGAAACTTAAAAGTGAGGATAATAATAATTCTTGCTACATAGGTTGTTGTGGGTAAAATGAGAACACATGTAAAGTGCTTAGTGCATGACTATTATATACATGATGAGCATACGATAAAGTTTAGTAGAAAAAAATACTCTGGATCCTTTCCTTTTTCTATATACTGATGATATTGAAAAAATAAAATAAAATAGTTGGTTTTAAACAACTTCCTTTAGTTCCTTAACTCAGTGAACTGGAATTCAAGAAGCCTATATTTGAGTCTTAATTCTGGCATGGACGATTTGGCTGAGGCTATATAGAACAATGGAAAGTGGATATTAGGCACTTGCTTAGTTATTTAGTCAATTTGGGTAAATTGGCAAGGAAAAGAAAAGTATATTGAGGCCTGTATGATCTTCCTCATGGACAACTCTGATTTTATTTTAAACAATCATTTTATTTTTTCATTCCTACAAACTCTAGAAAGAATATAGCTTTGGTGACTTAACTGACCCAGATACATGAAAATTTTAAACAGTGAGAATTTGTTAAAATTAAGTGCTTTTTGTATTAATTTAGTTAATTAATAATGTACTAATACTGTAATTTATTACACTCTTAAATGATATTACTCTATTTTTTAACTAAAAATAGATTAAAAAAATCTTTTAAGCTACTAATTTCTAAGAAATGTAAGAATCCTTACATTTTGAAAGGTAACCATAATACTACCCTTGTTCCTCCAGTTTGTGATACAATATTGTTGAATGTTGACAGGTAAAATGGTTCTTTGGCTCTCTGTACTTGTAAAAACAAGTGTAACCATTGGCTCTCCCATGTCTGTTTCTTTAGGCATATACTCTACTCCACCAGAGTCAATTATATAGCCACTGGAGTGAGTCAAATGCTTGGGTATGAGTCATAGTTTCAGCACCTACGCAGACGCAATTTCTCCTTTTTGTCTCCCTTTCTCCCCCCACTTCCTGTCTGTCTCTCTTTGCACCTCCCTCTCATCTTCCCTCTACCTGTCTCTCTCTTCTCCTAGCTAGTGATAATATCATACTGCTTATTATATAGGTTTTAAATGAAAGGCAAGTCAGGTTGGTGTCTGTGCCTATATCTGAGCATTAGCCTTGCAGGCTTAGAAGACTGATTTTCTTTGGTAGATAGCTTTTGCTTTTATTTGAATGATATTATACTTATCAAATTGCTTTTCACCTAACAGTATAATTTGGAGATCAGTGTAAGATAGGTGCTTGAGGGTGAGCAACTGGAATTGATTCTGGTTTATTAAAAAGCAGAAAGGTTTTTCTTGAAAGCTATTCTGTGGTTCACAGAATTGCCAGGAAGTCTAGAGAATCAGGTCACTAAGAACAGAAACCAGGGAAATTACGGACCACGACCACAGGTAGAGCTACTCTCCAGGAGGAGTATGGGCCACTGTGGCCACCACTGGATGGTGGACACATTCTCCTCTGTCTGTTTCGTTGTATCACTTGTTTCAAATCCAAAGCCCAAAATGGAGATGTCTGTCCATATCGCCAGCTGCTAAGGTGTGGCAAAAGTGTGTAAATGGCCTTTTCATGGTCTGTAAAGAAATGTGACAGCCAGTCTCTGTCTCCTAGAAGTTCCTTTTCCTGCTTCCATCGTGTCTGTTAGAGGTTGTCCTCACATGCTTGGTGATCCCTGGCTCGCTGTTAATATTGAAGAAGGGGGCACCAAAGGGATGACTGAAAGCTCTGTGTGTTGTGAGTGGGACTGGTGGACTAATTGGTTTCATCGAGGGATCTCTGTACTTCACCTTCTGTAGGTCTTTCCTCTTGGGAAGTGTTGTTTTTTGGCAGAAGAATCCACCAGGTTTCTACCTGGGGATGCATGAGTCTGGTTTCCAGAGCTCTGGGACTTGGCTGGGAGGTTTCTGCAGAACAAAGTTTAATAATGGTCATCCTTGCCTCTGGCTGTACTGGAACTATTTATTTCCATTTTAAGATGTTTCTAGAAGACTGATTTTTATTAGCATACTGAGAAAGGATCTATTTGTTATTAGTATGTAACAAAACAACAACAAACCAAAACTTGAACTGAAGGCTTAAAGAAGGAGGTAACACTTGAACTGAGTCTTGTAAGATGCGTAAACTTGGCAAGGAGGGACATACTTACCAGGACTCTGAAAGAATGAGTTTTTGTAAGCTTTGATATGGCAAGAAATTCAAGGAAAAGTTAAGTATCAAGAATAGGAATTACCGTGGAGTGAGAGGATAAATCATTGAGAAGAAATGTGTAAACCAGTGTAAATTTGGGGGCAGTCCCAAAGACCACACTTACTTCTGACACCAACTGCAAGTTTGAGGGTCCCGTCCCCAAGACCAATTTCAGGCTCAATAATGCTCTAGAAGGACTCACAGAACTCATGAAATCTGTTATACTCTGTTATGGTAGATTACAGCAAAAGGATACAGATTAAAATCAGTCTAGGGAAGAGACTCGGGGAGAAGAGTCTAGGAAAGTCCTTATGTGGAGTGTCCAGTTATGCTTTCCCAGTGGAATCATGGTCAGTGCCAACCTTCCCAGCAATAATATGTGATAATATGCACAGGATATTGCCAAGCAGTGAAGTTTATTAGGAAGGTATGGAATGTGAGACTAGAAATATAGGCAGGAGGTTATATCATTAAGGGCCTGAGGGCAGAAATAAGATGATTGAGTTTAGTACTAAAAGCTATGAGAAATACTGATGTGTTGTTGTAGGAAGGGGTGTCATGAACTAATGTTCATTTTCTTCTGTGCTTTAGGAAGCTTTCTCTAGCAGCAGTGTGGATGATGGATGGGACAAGGATGTCTCACAAGAGACAGAGAAATCTATTAGGAGGCTAATATTAAAATCTGACTAAAGAGAGCCTAACTAAGGCTTGTGTTGGACTTGGTGACTGAATAGATATGGAGAATGGGCGGGAAGGGAAGTATCAAAGATAATTACCAGGTTTCTGGGTTAGATGACTGGATCGATTAATTCATTCAAGCAATACTGTGGACCTACTTTGTTTTTAGTCATTGGCCTAGTTGTTGGAATATTACTGTAAAACAAGATGAAGGTCTACTCTGAAGGACTTACATTTCAACTAGAGAGCCAAGTAATAAAGTTTATATATACATACATTTTTTCCCCTAAATTTTCAGCGTTATGAAGAAATTATAAAGCTTAGTAAGACATTAGAGTTAGAGAGTTACTGGGGCAAGGAGGATACTGTTTTATAGTTTAGGTAATATGGCCAGGGAGAGCCTCTCTGAGGAGGTCACATTAGAGCCTAGATCAGAATGAAGTAAGGGTTTAGAGCATTCTAAGCCAAGAGAAAAATAAGTGTAAATGCTGTGAGTTAAAAATGAGTTTAGTGGTTTTAAGGAATAAGAAGAGACCAATTTGGATGGAGCAGAGGTGGGATGAAATGAAGGGAGAGATGAGATAGGTAAGAAGGGAACTGGTGACATAGGTTTCATGCACCCCGTAAAACTCTGGATTGCACTTTTAGTGTGATGGGAAGCCATTGAAGAATTTTGTTCAGGAGAATGCCATGATATAATTTATGCTATAAAAATATTACTCAGACTCCTGGTGTGGTAGTGGGGATCTTCACTGAGAAATGCACTAAAGGAAGAGGAACGAATCTGGGGGAAAATGTATTGAGTTAGAAGTGCTCGTGGGATAACTAACCTCTACTGGATAAATTCAGTGGGCAATTGGTTATTCAAACCCAGAAGAGAGGTTTGTGAGTCAGCATATGTGGTTACTGAAACCATGGTTTGGATGAAGTCATTAGGCTTGATGTTTATAGTTAAAGAGCAAGGCGTTGTCTTGGCAACACCATGATGTATTCTGTTTAAGAAGCAAATAGGTGGAGATACAGTCAGTTCTGCCATCAGGCTACATATGCATTCCGAAAAGTTGCCATGCTAATAGACTGGCTCTAGAGAACTGCCTACATTCAAATTCTGCCTCTGAACTTCCTAGTTGGGTGACCTTGGGAAAATCATTTAAATTCTCTGTGACTTGTTTTTATAACTGTCAGATGGATTAACAATAGCACATATGTCATTATGTTATGAGAATTATGTGGCTTAATACAGTAAAATTCTTAGCATAGTTCTTGGTACATAGAAACAGTTTAATAAATGCTATTATTCTTATTCTTTAAACAATGTAAGCCATCCAATAAAGTGCCTTTATCTGTTGATAAAGAGTATTCTTTAAATACTAACTAATTTCCTAAGTGACACAAACTACATTGATTTCCTGGTTAGAGCCACTCATGAAACAAGTAACTTACTATAGACAACTAAGATTTTTCTTTCTATATTCATCAGTACCAAATATCTAAATTTAAATTTGCAATTTGGTTGTATCCAGGGCTAGGCTTAAATTAATGTAAAAATTCTGTATTCAGATAGAAGACATTTTCTTTATTCTCCTGTTCTCCCCACCCCTCTTGTCTGTGCCTTTTTATCCTTAACAGTTCTCTACAGGCATACCTCATTTTATTGCACTTGACTATTGCATTTCTCAGATATTGCATATTTTACAAATTGAAGGTTTGTGGTAACCCTGTTTCAGTCAAGTCTATTGGTGCCATTTTTCCAACAGCGTTTGCTCACTTCATGTCTGTGTCACATTTTGGTAATTCTCACAATATTTAAAACTTTTTCATTCTATATATTATGGCCTGCGATCAGTGTTTTGTTTTTTGTTTTTTTTTTTTTGTGATACACGGGCCTCACTGTTGTGGTCTCTCCCGTTGCGGAGCACAGGCTCTGGACGCTCAGGCTCAGCGGCCATGGCTCACGGGCCTAGCCGCTCCGCGGCACGTGGGATCTTCCCGGACCAGGGCACGAACCCATGTCCCCTGCATCGGCAGGCGGACTCTCAACCACTGCACCACCAGGGAAGCCCGCGATCAGTGTTTTTGATACTGTTTTGCAAAATGATTACAACTCGCTGAAGGCTCAGATGATGGTTAGAAATTTTTAGCAATTAGCAAATTAGTTTTTAATTAATTAGCAAAGTAGTTTTTAATTAAAGTATGTACATTGTTTTTTAGACATAATGCTATTGCAGACTTAATAGACTACAGTATAGTATAAACATAAATTATTATGCACTGGGAAACTAAGCAATTTGTGTAACTCACTTTATTCTGATATTGACTTTACTGTGGTGGTCTGGAACAGAACCTGCAATATCCCTGAGGTATGCCTGTGTTCTCTTCAGTCAACATCTACTCAAAGGATTTGCTAAACATTCACAGTGAGACATGAGAGGGTAAAACTAGAGTAACAATTAGATTTCACATCAGATACCAACTCTGGTGGCTACCTAGAGAATATTTTCCACTGTGAGATTTCTGTTGGGAGAAATAACCCTGCCATGATTAATTAGGCTTGCCAAGGGAAACGAGGTGGTATGGAGAATACAGTGGCTGTGAGACAATGTGGCAGGTAGACTTTGAAGATGGTAGACTTTGAAGTCAGTCTGTGCTGCAATCCATTTCTACCGTTCATTAGCTGTGTGTCCTTGACCAAGTTACTTAATCTCTCTGGACCTCAGATTCTTCATCTGTGAAATGAGTATAGACTTTCAGTATAAACTTGAAACCATGAGATATTTTCTTTCCATTTCTGTTTCTGGATATCATACTAATGATACAAGGTGAATGAAATAATAAATGAACCTGAAAACTGCATTTTCACCAAAACTAGGGGACTGGTATAATCTGCAGACTCCCAGAATCTTGCTGAGAAAAGCAGGTGCCCTATGGAGTAAAATCAATAGTAAGATTTCAGAAAGCACCAGCAAAAGCCAACTTCCTGAAGGTGAGGAGCACACCCTGAAGTACTTAACCTTTAGCCTTTGTACAAAACAAGTGTCACAGGATCTGGGGAGGACCGAAGCTGCCCAGAAGGAAGTATAAGAAAGAATCACAGATAATAGCTAAATGGCTCAGTGGGGACAGAGCTCAGAAAATGTAAAAATCTGCTTCCTAAGGTGAAGGATTCATTCTGAAGTATATGCCAGTGGAAGGGAATACAGGGGAAGGAGAGAGGAGTTGTGAGTGGGGCTGGCTGTGGAAGTCCTCCTGGACTGGGTTTGGTTCAGAGAAGAAGGTGGGGCTGTATCAAGGAGCCATTTGAGAAGGAAACTCCGGTAATGCTGAAATGGAACCTTTGGGTTTTGAGATTTGGCAGGCATGGCCCTCCATCTTCTCTCCCAGCATCCTTCTGTAAATTGCTGGGCTATGAAACCATAAGTAACGAACATAGAAAGACACAACAAGGTAAAATGTAGGGAAAAGCAGCAAAAACAAGAATGCATACATTAAAAAAAAATCACCTCTGAAGGAAGATCATAAAGCAGAAATATAAGAACTCAGGAAAAGGAAGAGATGGTAAGATATTAAAAGGAAATGAACTAAAAAAAAAAAAAAAAGGAACTGTGAGCTTGTAAAACTCAAAAGAAGTGGTAGGGGAAAAAACCCTTTTACAAATCGAAATGAAATTGGAACATGAAGAGATAAGACATAGGAAACACAAAGATATGAGAAAATCAAACAAATGGAACTGAAGATAAGGAACATTTACAGAGAAATGATATAGAGGACGACAGTGGAGATTCAACATACTTATACTAGGAATTTTTGAAGGAGAAAATCGAAACTATAGAATAAAATAAATATTCAAGGGTGTAATTCATGAAGTTAAAAAAAAAAACCCAAAAACAAAAAAACGAGACTTGAATTTATACAACAAATGGGCATACTGTGTGCCTGGAAACATTTATCCAGAATGGTCAATATGAAGCCATGTCATAAAAAATCGCTGTACTTTGAAGATAAAGAACAGATCTTTTGGGTATGCTGTTAAAAAATCGAGTCACTTAGAAGGAGAAAAAAATTGTCTGACTTCAGATTTTTCTCTCCTAACATTCAACACCTAAGGACAGTGGAACCATAACTGCAAGATATCCAAGGAAAGAAAATACCAACAAAGAATGTTACATTCGGTGAAAATTAAGGTACAAAACTACTAACAATTAAGTCAGGAAAAGTTCTCATGAACCCTTCTTGATGAAGCTAATAGAACATAAACTTCAGCAAAAAGTAAATGAGAAAACAGCTACAAAAGACTGGCTCTATTTAACAAAAGAAAATATGGGAATGAAACAGAATCTAAATACCATATGAACTAACAATGTAGGAATGGTACAACCACTAAAAAAAAATGGGAGGAAAGGGGAAATAAACCCAGGAAGTAGGTTAAGTTTGCTGATTGGCTTATCAGAAGCTGGGAATTAAAAATTATCCAAAGCTTATAAATCAAATACTGTAAGGATAGTATTTAATAATGAAAAGGTAAATACTAAGAAAATCCTATTGACTAATATTAGGTGGTAAAGGGGGAAAAAGGAGAAAAAAGAAAAGGAAACATTGTTCACTGAAAAATAGATATGTCTAAAGAGGGCTAGGGATATTGTATACATTTATAATTTTAAAGGTCAACTTTAGAATAAAAATACAAACATTTCTAATTTCAAAAGAACTACATACAAAAGTAAACAAAGCACAAAAACAAAGCAAAGGAAACAAAGCACATAGTGACTTTAAAAATTGGAAAACATGACATTAAACAAACCACATCAATAACTGTAAATAGATCTAATTTTATATTCAAAAAAATTTTTTTCAGATTAGATCACAAAACAAACTCCTTCCTCTTTACCTAAAGCAGTGTTTCAATGTAGGTGAAAATAAAAGCATGGGCAAAGGTATATCAGACAAATGCAAACAAAAAGTGGGGCAAGGGGTCTTAATTCCAGATAAGGTGCAGTACCCAATAAATATATGAATTTTATGACTATCTCTGCATAGCATTCATAGCATTAATATTCATAAAGTTAAGACCACATGAGATAAAAGGCCAAAAAGACATAATAGTGATGAGACTTTCTTTACCTCTTAGTCCATGAAAGATTAATTGTATAAAAATAAGGGTATAGAGGATATAAAATAAACAACGAGGTTCAGCCAACTGGTATTAAATTCTATGCCCTGAAACACCTTTGTAAGTGCTTACCAAACTCTATTGAAAATTGACCATTTATTAGGCTAAGTTTCAAAACCAAAGTGCAAATTAGACACTGTCTTCTGATCACAATTCTGTTAAGTTAGATTTTACTAACAAAATTAGAAAACAAACAAAAACCCTTCTAACTGGAAGATTTTGCATTTCCTCTTAAATCATTTGGTTCAATGGGAAAATACAAGTAAAAATTGCATAGTTTCTAGAAAACTACAAAAATGAAAATATCACACAAAATGAAAATATCACATCAAAATCTATGGGATATAGCAAAAGCAGTATTGAGGAAATTTATTGCTTAAGTGCTATAAATAACTAAGTGCTCATTGCCAGAAACTAGACAAAGAATCAAATAAACCAAATGAAAATAGGAAAAGATAATAAAGATAAATGCAGAAATTAATGATACAGAAAGCAGACAAAAATAGTAGAAAGGATAAACAAATCCAAAGGCTATACTTTTGAAATAAGTAATAGTTATACTAACGAACAAATAGAGGATTTCTCTGGTGGAGCAGTGGTTAAGAATCCTCCTGCCAATGCAGGGGACATGGGTTTGATCCCTGGTTCAGGTAGATCCCACATGCCACGGAGCAACTAAGCCTGTGAGCCACGACTATGGAGCCTGTGCTCTAGAGCCTGCGAGCCACAACTCCTGAGCCTGCATGCCACAACTACTGAAGCCCACACGCCTAGGGCCTGTGCTCCGCAGCAAGAGAAGCGACCGCTATAAGAAGCCTGCGCACCGCAATGAAGAGTAGCCCCCACTCGCCGCAGCTAGAGAAAGCCTGCATGCAGCAACGAAGACGCAAGGCAGCCAGAAATAAAAAAATAAAGAGTTCTAGATGCAGAGTGGGTTTGAATGCCACTCTGCCACTTATTTAAAAAAAAAAAGAGCAAAATATTCAAAATTGGAAAATTATATAGAGAACCACAGAAATAGGGAAACAAAAAGAATTGTAAGGGAATATTACATGAAGATCTCTGAGTAATACATTTTAAAGCCTAGAAGGAAATTATTTCATATAAAAATATAAATTTAAAAAATTGATTAAAAATTTAGTTGAAAATTAGAATAAATCAATCAACGTAGAATAAATTAGGAAGGTGAATGAAGAGTTATCAATGAAAAAGCCAACATAAGTTTGGTTTACAACTGAGTTTTATCTAACTTCTGAAAAGAATTTTAAAGGTATTTAAACTGTTCTGGGCCATAAAAAATAATGAAGTTCAACATTATAGTCAGATAAAGATAAGGGAAATAAGAGGAAAACCACAGGCCAGTCTTAATTCATAAATATCGATGCAGAGAGTCTACATAAGATATTCTTGAAGAATCCAGTAAGGTATTAAAAGAATAAAATATAACCATCAAGTAGATTTTATTTTAGAAATGCAAGGAAGGTTCAGTCAAGAAGTTTTTTGTGTAGTTAATGCTTTAAAACATTTGATTTTTTAAAAATCCTAGCTATTTGTCATTAAAACTCAGAAATAGGATTGAAGGAAATATATATATATATATATATTAGAATTGAAGGAAGCATATATATATATGTGTACATGTATATATATATATAAATATCAAATATGTATGTATACTAAAGTTTTAAAATAATACTCTTTCTAGTAGAATTTCATTCTAATAGAATCAGAAATTTGAGGCAGTACATAGTATGGGTTAAATACAAAGACTGGTTTTCTTTGGGCAAGTAGCAGCCCTGGATATCATACCACATAATTTTGACTCTTCCTTTATGTAAGAATAGCTGATCTGGCATCATAGAATGCCAGATCATGTTTCCCATACTTTATTATTATATATATTTTAAGCATTGTGATTTTCACATTAGCAGTGTTTCTTCCATAGTTTATTTCTTACAAGCAATTAGCATTGGTTAAGAGTACCCAAAGTCACAGTTTAAGTATGTTATGTTTCAGAAGTGTAAATTTTCATTGAAGATTAGGAATGATTTAGCTGGTAATTCATATTTTATGTTAAAACAAACAGCCATATTATGGAGTAAAATTAAATTTTTTTTATAAATTATGATTTTAAAACATGAGAAGTCAAAGATTTTTTTGTGTGTTTCTATGGGGCTTCTTTAAAGTATTTCCCCAAATTCCTGGAGATGCATATAATTTATAACTGCTGTTAGGAATATTTTGGTGGACATTTGCCACTATATTTGCAATTTGTAATAAAAGTGAGTTATCAAATATCTACTCATTTCCTATAAAAGGAAAGTTAAGATGATGTGTAACCTTGCTGGCTAATCTTCAGAAATCTTTGTTTTTCCTCATTTATCATAGTGATGAATGAACAATTTAACATTTCTTGTTGGAAATGATTATGTACATACAATGATACAAATGGGAGATTTATAACCCAAAGAATAATAAAGATCACATGGCTGACTAAGCTGTTCTGTATCCTTGAGAAGTTTATTATCTTTTACAAGTCCTAGAGTTATAGAACTCTAGAAGTAAATGTCACATCTGATTAGATTCTGTGGGGCAGATTCATTCATTCAGAAATTATAGAACTATTTGAAGGCAGGTATAGTAGATATCCAATAAGGAAGCAGACATAGAATCTGTCTTCAAGAGTTTATAATTGGGTAAGGGAGATAAGCAGTATACTATCAATAACATTACAATGAAAACCAGAAAAATCATAATTATATAATGTATATAAAACCTATATTTTATAATAAATATTGAGAAACTCCACAAACTGTTTGGATTAACAATTACTCTGGAGGACTGAGAAAAAAATGGAAGAGACAGAAATTTAGAAGGGAGAGAAAAAAATACAATGATCAGCAACAGTAAGAATTTAAGTTCTCTTGTCCAGAAGTTTTCAGGGTGACTGGGTACTTTATGTACAGCACACACTTAAGGCATTAGGCATAGGGAGAGCTCTTATGTGACCTGTAAATTCTTGGAAGGTAAAACGGAAAACAGCCTGAAAAATTATAGTTTAAATGGTTGTGTGAACTTAATTTATAAAATGGTTTCCAAATTAAAAATTTCTTTTTGTAAGTATGTCCCTAGTTTCTCTCTCTTTTTTTTTTTTTCCTAGTTTCTCTTTAACACAGAAGTTATAAAATTTTAAGTTCTAAATTAAAGATATAAATGACTATCTGGGAATCTTTGAACATGTAATTCATTGGAGTGACAAGTTTCCTAATTGGGAAGAATAAGAGAACATTTATTAAATTTTGGGTTTAGGGATATTGGGGTGTATGTATGTGTGTGTTTCAGATTATGAGTATAACATTTTATTTTCCCTTTCCATACCTCTCATTACCTAGAAATTAGTTATTGTTAGAGCATGTTTATTTTAGGGGTTACTGTTGATACCTACAAGGAAGATTGTAGGTATACTCAAACATTTATATGAACACATGAATGCATAAGAGTAAGATTCTTTCTCTCTTTCTCTTTCTCTCTCTCTTTTTAATTTCCAGGCATAGATATTCTTCATCAACTAGGCCTTGGAGGCAAAGATGTAAGACATTCATCATCAGTGACTGCTGTACCATCATCATCTACACCATTACCTCAGGGGGTCCATTTAACAGAATCGGGTGTACTTTTAACAAATGATTCTTATATTGAGTCACCTCTCGTGAAAATTTTACCAGTCAACTTAGAACAGCCATTTACAATATTAATTGGTTTACAGTCACATAGAGTAAACAATGCATTTCTCTTCAGCATTAGAAGTAAAAATAGACTGCAATTAGGAGTACAGTTATTACCTAAAAAATTAGTGGTATACCTTGGAGGAAAGCAGTCTGTATTTTTCAACTACAGTGTTCACGATGAGCAATGGCACGCATTTGCCATTGCTGTTAGCTATCAAGTTGTCTCAATGTTTGCTGAATGTGGAAATAAATATTTTAGCAGAGAGACTCTTTCGGAAGTTCAGACCTTTGATTCTAACAGTGTGTTTACCTTGGGAAGTATAAATAATAATTCTGTCCATTTTGAAGGAATAGTATGTCAGTTGGATATTATTCCTTCTGCAGAAGCATCTGCAAACTATTGCAGATATGTGAAACAGCAGTGTCTCCCTGAGACAAGCCTTCTTCATACAACTATGGTACCAGCTAAGATACCAGAAAACTCTCTCTTGCCCAAAAGATTTGGTGAAAAAGTACCGTCGGAGGACACACTTACCAAAGGCAGAAGCATTCTAGATTCCAGAAATGATTCTACGGCAGTGCATAAAGAACAAGAACACCAGATATCAAGATCTCAGTTAACTTCTCTTCGTTCAGAGAATGTCTCTGCTGTGGATCTTGTGAACCATGTGATTCAGGCCAAAGAAATGATCACGGAGCAACTTACTCAGGCAAACCTAAGCCTGCCAATGACACATCATAGCCTCAATGAGCCAAGGAAAAATAGCAAGGAGAAATTTAGTTCTCTTCTAAACGTGTTGGACAATGTCACACAACATAGTGATAAAGTAACTGGTCTGTCACCATTTAAGAAGATATCCTCTATTCTTCAACATACAAAACAAGATACAATTAAGAATGTCAAGAAAGCTATCACAGCAAATCTACACACTAATGAACTTATGGAACTGCAACAGACTTTAAACACAACCTTATACAGAGTGACAGATGAGCCATCTGTGGATAATCACCTTGATCTAAGGAAGGAAGGTGAATTTGATCCTGATGCTACTTATCCCTTCGAAAATAGCTATGAAACTGAGCTTTATGATTATTATTATTATGAGGATCTTAATACAATGCTCGAAATGGAGAATCTAAGAGGGCCAAAAGGGGACACTGGACCTCCCGTAAGTTATTGTTTTTAAAATGTGTCTTAATGCACTAATTTTCCAAACATTTTGAAAGGAATTCTCTAGGCTGAACAGTACAGAACAGATCTGTCTTAGAGATGTACCCTGGCTTACAATGAGTACATTATGCTTGCTGTAATATATCCAACCAGAATGTAACCCTGGGTCAAATATTGTACTTTTTTTTTTTTGGTTTTTATTGGAAGGCTGAAAAGCTTACTTAATTCTGGTAAAGTGGTGAGTAAACTATATGATTTTCTTGTTCAGGTGAAATTCAATCAGGAATTCAACTGCTAAATATAGATCAGCATTCTTTTTTATGAAAAAAACCCATAGGCTTAATGCATAGTCATGTTAAGAGAAGGATATGAAAGTTATAGTAGACTAAATAAAAATACTTTAAATACATTATTAAATATACTTTCAACAAAATCATATCAAAAATGAATTAAAATAGAGTGTAAAATTTTAGATAGAGATAATTTTATAGTGGGTCACTGGGGAAAAGCAAACCCTTACATTATAGAAATTAAAATATTTCACTTAGAATTGTAAACAGTAACATATTTCATTATATCTTTCATGATATAGCCAATTTACATTTATGGATTAATAAAAGTTCCATCTGCCTCATACAAAAATAGCCAGTCAGCCCATCAGTCCATCAGTAGAAAAAGAGCCAAGTCACTTACTTAATAATGCCTAAGTAAAACTATGAGATAATAGACTAATTTTTTTTTAGCTCTGAAATTATTTTGTCATGTAGGTGCAATTGTAGATGGACATTTGAAAATTTTTTAATCACTTAAAATTCATTTAAAGCTATTTAAAATCACATTAGGAACATTACGTTTTTGCCTTTCATATTTTTGAATACCTTAAACAATCAACTTATATGTTTTTAGAAATTGTTTTTTAGGTTGCAAGCAGACTAAAATATATCTTAAGGTATTTCCTTTATTTGATGAAAATAAAATTTGAAACATTTGTTTAGTTCCAGAAATCATAGAATAGGAGATGACACCACTTGCTGAGCTTGTGTTTCTTTTGCGGTTATTACTCAGTGATTTGATAGGTATTGAGCAACTCTTATTAGTGTGAATGTTTAAAGGGTTTAATAAAATCTGAATAATATAGAGAAATAAACTTTTCAGCTATGACAGTTATCAACATATTAGTAATAAAATTGAGCCATTAGGCAGGTCATATTAAACAAACAGTTATGTAAGCTATTTACTTTCTTCAAAAAAAGTCAGTGATGAGTGTTAATCTCTTCTCTAAATTCAAGAATAGTTGTTTCAGCATTGGTATATTCAGCAGATACTAACTTAGTCTCTGCTTGGGCAAAGCAGAAACACAAGGTATGTATAACAGAGTTACTGCTCAGAAGGAGCTTACATTGTGGTAACGGGGACACAGGAAGTACATTTATAATTATATCTCAGGGTCAAGTAAGATTAAATGTCACTGAGAGATACAGACTAAGTATATGGAGTACACATTTTCAAAGGGAAGAAAAATAGTTTTTGAGGGGATCCCTATGAAAGATCACTTAAGGCTGAATGTGTTCAGGATAGGTTCTTGTGGACAAAGTTTTCAGAACGTCAGCCTCAAAGAATGGATACGATTTTGATAGGTGAAAGGAACTGGCATATCTTTTATGTAGGAGAAACAGCAAAATAGTTATAATTTGAGTTCTCATTAATTTTTGGTTACCGATAACCAAAATAGTTATAATTTATTGAGTTTTACCATGGTAGCAGGCACTCTACCATGCCCTTTACGTTTGTTATCTTAAAAGAACTTTGTAAGTTTGATATTATTATCCTCATTTTTCAGGTTAAGAAACTGAGGCCCAGAGGAATTAGTTTACTTGTCCATAACCACATTGCTAATTAATGATAGAGCCAGGATTTTGACCCAGGTTTTCTGCCTCTAAAGCTCAAACTCTTTCATGATATTAGGCTGAATAATGTTAGACAAATATAAGACCCAAGACAGATGTGGATAGGTTGTAGAGGTCTTAATTTTCAAACTGATAGTTCTAACTTTATCTTGGTTCTCAGTGGGGAATTCTGTAGGTTTCTAAGCAGAGGCATGAATAGGGAAGTCAATCTGGTGGCAGTGCTCAGAGCAGACAGGAAATTCCTGTTATCATCTGGATGTTACAAGACTAGGACATTATCTAGGATGCCAGCGGTGAAAATGCAAAGGAGAGGTAGGATTCAAGAGGTATTTTGAAGGAAGGTTTGGTAGAAACCTAGGAAATTAATTGGACCTAGGGACCAAGTAAAAAGGTAGAGGATCCAAGATGGCTTCTAAGGTTTTAAGCCTGTGGATTGAGAGAATGGTGATACCATTACTAAAACCAATAATTAAGAGAGGAAGTTGATTTTAGGAGAAGAAATCAAGTTAAAACATCTAAGGTGCTGTTGGCAAATCAGTAAACTGTTGGAAGAGTTGAAGAAGCTGAAGTAAAAAAGAGAGGTCAAAGTAGGGGGTATAGATATGGGAGTTTTCCTGTCAATATTATATCAATAGTTGAAGCTATAGAGTCAGATAATTTTCAAGGAAAGGAGTTCGGCATAGAGTCGAGAGCCAAATCATGAGCCATGTTTGCTTTGTGGTTATAGAAGAAAGAAAAAAAAAAGCAGAAATGTGATGGAGTAGTTAGAGAGATGGGAGAGAATACAGTATACTATCACAAAAGCCAAAGATGAGAGTTTTGAGAAGAAATTGATCAGCAGTGCTGAAAGCTACAGCTGAGGACTGAGAAAAAGTGGAGGAAATCCTTTGGATCTTCTGATGGGAAAGTCATTATTGAACTTTGAGAATCTGACTTCAGCATAGTGTAGAAGTCTAAAGGTAGATTTTAGAAAGCTAATGAGAGAGTGAATGGTGATGAAATGATGAACTTTGTAGAGACTGCTGCACTGCTTCTTGAAGTGGATGTTACTGTGTGAAGTCTGAGGCCAGCCTGATTTTTCCTACTTGTAGGTGACTGTTTTTCCTCTGTATGCCCATGCAGTTCTTTTGTTATCTTTGAAGTTCATTTCATCAAACCTGTTAGGTTCTGTATCAGTTTTTTCTGGTACTCTTTTGATCTGAAGATTATTTTTACTTATTATAGAAAAGTCTCTCCTTATATTCTCAGGTATTTTTCTTTTCCATTTTTCTATATTATTCTTCAGGCATACCAGTATATGTTAAATGTCCTTTGTGATGATAGTATTTATTATCTTCTCTACAGTCATGTCCATGTGATTGCATTTTTCCACTTTGTTTTATGTGAATTCAGTTAAACTACATCCATATCCCTTAATTGATTTGTTCAGTTGTAGTCAGTTTTTATTGTTTGTGACCTGGCTTTCATCTGTAATTGTTTCTTTTTTGCTCTTTCAATCTTTAAGCTCTCTGGCTCACATTTTATTACCTTGGTTGTTATTTTTAATGTCTTATAACTCTTCTTTGAGCTCTCATTTTGTAGAAAAATAGCATCTTGAAATTTTTTGAATCTATAATGAACTATATGAACTTTTTCTCTGTTGCATGGAGTGATTCCTCTTCTGGTAAACAGTTTTCATCTACTTTTAATTTACGTTTCTGTTCTCACACTTTCCCCTCCCCTCAATATGCATAGGTCCCTTGCTGGTTTCTTTCTGGTTATTACTCATTTTTAAAATAAAGACAACTCTATCTGGGTCACTATTTGCTTCAGAATTGTATAGGGAGAGGCAAAGGGAAGTAGTGGTACACAACATCAAATTTAAGTTGCTATCTTCAACACCGTCTTTCCATATTTATTTTGTCATCTATCCAGAAACATATCTCCTCTCATTTTCATGTACGTGAAGCCCTCTATATTGCTCTGAGAAGTGATATGATGATTTATGCTCTTGTCTTCTACCCCCTCTCACAACCAGAAATCTCCTGAAGTTAGGAGATTTGTTGCAGATCATGAAAATGGGTTCTTCCTCTTCAGCTCTACTTTCCTTACTCTTGGTTGTTTGAACTGGGTCTTTACAGGGTCATGAATTATATGTCCTGTGGCTTTCCCATTTCCTTAAACTTTACTATTGTTATTAAAGGATTGTTGGTATGAACTTTCTGGACTGATACACTTTTAGGTATCTGTAGCCTGTCCAAGCTTTGACGTCTGAAGAGGTTTTTTGTTTGTTTTTTGTTTTTGGTCATCTCTCAGCATCTTTCCTTACTCCAAACTGTCTCAATATTTGGAAGAGAATTTTCATATTTTTGGTTTGTGGTTTTGGTCTTTTCCTTGTTTCATCAGAGATGTTTTCTTCTTTTGGTGTTTTTTGTTGTTTTCAGTGGTTTTGAGGGAAGGAGGGTTCTCATCCTGCTATCTTTTATATAAATTCTCTAGTGATTGATTTAAAATATAAATTAGATCATGTCATTTATCTGCTTAAACTCTTCAGTGACTGAAGAGTAAAGCAGTTAGAATAAACTAAAAACTCTTTATCATGACCCATGCAGTCCTATATCATCTGGCCCCTGCTTTCCTCTGCAACCTCATTTTGTTCCACTTTTGCTTAATCACACCGTTGGGTTTCTTTTATCTCCTTGATAAGACTGTAATTTTTCTTTGTTTTGTTTTATTTTACTCATGCTCTAATTCATTTTACTCCTATTTTCTGGAATTTTATTTTCTCCTCTTTCGTTACTCCTCTTCATTTTTTAGATATAACTTAGCACTTCCTCAGAGAAGCCTTCTCTGATACCACAATATAAATTATGTACACTGTTGATCTCTCTCGGTTGCTTGTTCTTTTCTTCATATCACTAAATAAAATGTATATTATGTGTTTATTTATTAATGGGTGTTTTTTTATCTCACTGCCACCTCCAGGAGGGTTTGATGTTTACTAATGTTTATTGAGTGAGTGAATGAATGAATGAGTGAATGAATTATAGAGGGAACTTTAGATGTAGGACTTCCAAGATTAATTGACCAGATATTACTATCTCTTAGAAGGACTGAATACATTTGCCTTAGTATATATATTACCCTAGTAATAATAGTATTATAACTAACATTAATTGAGTACTGCCTGTGCCCCAGCCATACCTTTTAAAAAATTTCTCTATAGTTTATTGGTTAAGTACTTTATATCAGACATAGTTACAGGTATTTTATATAGTACAATATCTTTAATGCTTACAATAACACTGAAAAATAAATTTTTTGTCATCAGTATTATAAAGATGAGGAAACTAAGGCTTAGATAGAGTAATTGACTTGTCTAGGGTCATTCAGCAAGTAAATGATTGAAGCATGATTTGAATCTAGATTGGATGATTGCCATACCATTGCTCTTTTAATTGAATTATACTTTCTCTTAATAACCAATAACCTGAAAGTTAAAGTGCCTTTTTTAGTACTTTATTTATCGAAAATAATTCATAAAAAAAGTCATATAAAATTACTTTCCTTCTCTGGTTTCTAGAAAATGCCTATTAATAACCTGTTCTCAAAGATATGGAAATGCAAAATTGTGAAGACAAGTTAAAATTGAGTTTTATTTATTGCTTATTAAACAATTCAAATATTTCAGTCACAACACAAAATATAGTCTTTTCTCCTTAGTATCTAACATTAACTGTAATATTAACTTCTTTTTCAGTGTGAATGTAGTAGTGTTTTCTTATGTCACAAAGTAGCGTGACAGGGCAATAAACCAAACTAGATATTTTGTTTTAATTTTGCATTTAGTTTTTATTTTTAGTTCTTATTTTGGGGGACTTCAAATCATCAGCTGGTAAGTTCTGATGATAACAGCAGAACCAGAAATAATTTGAAAAGAATTTTAATTTTTTTTGAAAATAAGTGAAAGTGAGTTTTTGATGGAAGCTAGTGATATAATAACGATGCAGAATATTTGAATGGCTCAGGAGGGAGAACAGAAATATTACTCTTCTGTGGTTGAATAAGAATATTCCTTTTCTCTTAATATTAGAGAATACATGAAAGGTTTTTATTAAGGAGTAGGAGAAGGAAAAAAATTAAAAGGAAAATGGACAGTTTGAAATATAAAGAGCATTAGAAAACTGCAAAATGACTAGCATTAATAAAGGAGAAAGTTTCAAAGATAAAAATGTTACATAAAAATGAGGATCAGTAGACCATGCTACTTGTTAATGGTAGGGCTAATATCTTAACCTTGATATGTCTCATTTCAAAACTTGTAGTATTTTTACTGCAATAATGAATGAATGTTTGTAAAATGGAATGTGCGTATGCTCTGTAGACATCAAGAATAATGCCATGGCAGCAGAGTGCACAGTAACAATGAAATTAATGGACAGATGAATATGTATTAACCGTATCCCAAATGAACACTTATTCTTCTACAGTTGATTGTTAAAGCTAAAAAAGATGACATAAGGCATAATATGAGGAAACAAAGTAGTAGTTTCCTATTTCTTATTTGATATATTTAATAAGTGACATTTAAAGAACTCAGAATACTTTAAAAATTGACCTGTTTTTGCTTTCATATTTTGTTTTTACAAACCATTTAACTCTTATTAGTGACCTCCTGGTATGCTGCATTTTGTGTAAGGCAGATTTATTACTGAATATACTAGAAGGATCTCATTGTAACAGTTTAACACATTACACAGATCCTTGGTATAAGCCTTTTAAAAGAACATAAAATGGTTAGTGCTTTAATTTTTCAAGGCAAGTCTTCTGTTGAAATGTGTTTGAAAAAACCTGTAGTTGTTGGTCTCTAAACCCTAAATTGAATTCCTCCTTCAGTAGTAAAAGTAAATTTAGGTAAAAAACTACCCACGAAACTACTAGTTATGGTCCCTGTGAAAACCAGATACAGTGGCCGTAACCATAAGTCATAGACTTCCTGCTGCCATATCTAGCCAGATTAAAGAGGACGTCTTGAGTTTTAGCTCTCACCCCTGCTGATTAGGGTGAGGGGTTTCATGTTGTTTGAAAATCATCAGCTGGTAACTAGGGATGGAAAAGGACCCCTGGAGTGAGACTCTTAGCAAGACTTGTGAGAGAGGATGCATCTGTTATCATGCCTAATATCTCGGCATTTGTTTTCCAAGGGTCCTTCTGGCCCAGCAGGTATCCCAGGTCCATCAGGAAAGAGAGGTCCACGGGTAAGTAGATGACCTCCGTTTCTCACTTGCTGTTAGAACTGGTAGCTTTCCAGTATGTTTTTTCCTAGTATTGTACAGTATGTACTTCCCTTGGAAATCTGCCCTGGATTGGCAAAGGTAGGAAATTAGCCCTACCTTTGCCAATTCAAGAGAAGCCTGGGAATACGTGCCAGCTGTTTATTTGAGTATGAACACCCAGCCCCAAAGCATTCTCTGTGAGCATGCTCAAGAAAGATAATCAAATTTGTAGATTAGTGACTGTTTGAGTGCTATTTGTAACATTATTCTTAGTTATAAAGTGATCTCATCTACAGTTGATAGTCCAAGGTGGGGTTCATTTACTTTGGGAAATGAAAAAGAGTGGGCGACCTTAAAATAGTACATTCCTGGATTATATAATGGAAAATATTGGAGCTATAAAGTAAAAAAGTAATTGTCCTGAGGAAAAAAGCTGCCTTAAGGATAAGCAGTAGTTTCTCACATTACACAGGTCCAACAAAAGATTTATTACTGTGTTAGAATTAGTTTCTTTCCAACCTCAAAAAAAAAAAAAAAAAAATGGACTTCTACTAGCAGAAATTCTTCACAGAGCTAGAAAAAGAATTGTGATTGTGTGTTATAAAGACAAATGCAAATGCCATAAATGATCCACTTTCTTTACTGATTTTTATTTATCATATAAACAACATAATGAAAAATCACCCTAAAATGTTACTTTAAATGGTCCTATTCACATCAAGATCTTGTCCATATGAGGCTGAAGATGATTGCTCACTCCGTTGTAGCTGTTTAACATTTCTTTCTTTATACTTGATGACCTACCACATTCCTCCCAGAGTGTCTTCTAAACTTGCCCCCTCTCTTCCAGCCAGCAGACCATTTCTGTCCTCCTACTTTTCTGTCAGGAAACCCTGTATCCTACTTCCCTGAGGGACTGAGTTCACCTTTGCACTAATTGCATTCCCTCTCCACCATTAAGGCTGTTCTCCCACAGCATGACCTTTTTCTCTCCTTAGATTCTATGTTATTTGGCAACAACCAGCAAGTGATCTTTTTTAAAAATCTCAAACTTTCATTGATGCTAATTTTTCCTAAAGTTATTGTCCTTGCTCACTCTTGCACTACTGAGCTTTGTGAAATAATCCTTTATACCCATTGCACCCACATCTACATCAAAAACTCATTTGTTAATCCTTATAAATTTTTCCATCTGCTTTATTGAAATTTGTTTTGGAAGACTACACGAATGAGATGTCATGAAATCTAATTTTTGCCCTTAGTTTTCATCTTGCTAGATATACCTTCAGTGTTTGCATTGCCAGCACCCCTCTCCTTTCTGAAACATAATGCTCTATTAGTTCAGAAGTGAAAAGACAGATAAATAGATAATTAATAACTATTTATGTGTCAAGATGGAGGTGTAGCTGAAGAGCGCAGGGGTGTGGTACTAAGCCCAAATGAGTATAGGAGGACCTTCTGGAGATGAATCTTAGTCTTCTACTTGCTGGTTGTGTGAACCTAAGGTTCCCCATTTATAAATGGGAGTAAATAACCACCTTGCAGCATTGTTATAAGGATTAGTAATTAAAAAGTAAAGCATTA
Organism: Orcinus orca; assembly: GCF_937001465.1. NCBI lineage: Eukaryota > Metazoa > Chordata > Mammalia > Artiodactyla > Delphinidae > Orcinus > Orcinus orca. The sequence goes on from NC_064559.1 coordinate 137,123,620, forward strand.
ACACAGTTACTTGCACAATAGTAGGTATTTAGTAAATAGAAGCAGTTATTGAATTCAAATTGACAAATATTCCTTTTTCTTTTTTGGCCTCCCTTGTGTGGCTTTTGGGATCTTTATTCCCTGACCAGAGATTGAACCCAGGCCACGGCAGTGAAAGCACCCAGTCCTAACCACTGAACCACCAGGGAACTCTCCAAATTGACAAATATTCATCGAGACGTTGCCATGTGCTAAGTACTACACTGGTAATATTCAAAACAGACTCTTGGGCTTCCCTGGTGGCGCAGTGGTTGAGAGTCCGTCTGCCGATGCAGGCGACACGGGTCCGTGCCCCGGTCTGCGATGATCCCACGTGCCGCGGAGCGGCTGGGCCCGTGAGCCATGGCTGCTGAGCCTGCGAAAAACAGACTCTTTTCAAAGAATTTATAATTCTGAAACTAAACATATGTCATAAGGAAGTTAAAATAGCAATAAAATATTTAAATGACAGAAATATCCCAAGGCAATATACAACTAATTGCAAATAAATTTTACATGCCCCAATTTCTGTGGAAATGAGTAAGAAAGAGAAATCCCTTCATGCTGGTGTAGCCAGGATTTAAAAATGAGGTGGTATCTCAGTTGATGCTTGAACGTGGTTTGGGCAGGTGTAGGGGGGCAAGATTAAATGAGGTAAGTCTTTAAGGTATGCATGATAGCAGAAACAAAAACCCAAGTGCAGAAAGGGTTACCATATGTGGAGAGGAGAGTAACTAAACAACTGCACTTTGTTATTTTTAGGCTTCTTACTCTGCACAACTTTTAGAAGTAGCACTAAGCAATGTGGCTGGAGATGGGGTGGTAAATAAGGGACGTAAACACCTCAAGGACAGTGTTTTGAAGCAAAAACAGAAACCACAGTTCTGCTCTATAATTAGTCTTCTCCAAGACTGAAATATCCAAGATCTCAGAAGAGATAAAGAACTTTGTAAAATAATATATCCATTTTAATGAATTACATAATATTTATTTGAATGTTATAATAACCACTGTCTGTTATTTGTATCTCGATCTGTGCTAAGAATGATCTTTCTTTTTTTTTTTTTTTTTCACTATTTGCAGGGCATACCAGGGCCACATGGAAATCCTGGGTTACCTGGATTACCAGGTCCAAAGGTGAGTGATTATTAGTGAGTATCGTAAAGAAGATCTTTAACTTTTAAAAGCCAACCTTGGGATATTGAGGACCTCTGTCATTTCCAGAGCATGATTCTTCAGCAAGATGGTCTTAGCCCGACAGAGAGCCAGGCTCCTCTGAGAGCCCGCCACACTTGGATTTATATATAGCTAGTGGTAAAGGCAAGCACAGCCCTGCTTTGGTATTCCAAAGTCTTTATTGTCAAAATATGATGGCAATATATGGAAACCTCTGAAATATACAGATTATGATTTGAGTAATTTACCTTAAATCAAGGCTATTTTAATGTATAGATAAGTACTGAGGAAATAAAATATGATTTATTTCCCTGTTCCACACTTTCCTAATATTTTTACCTGAAAAAGATCTGTGAGGATAATGCTTATAGGATACTCATATTTTTATGAGAACAACTAACCTGAAAGCCTGTATATATATATGAGCATACATTGTTGTGTAGTGGTAGCATGGTAGATAATAGTGTGATAGATAGTAGTATGAGTATAGTAAAAACGGATGGAAGAATATATACCAGGCGGGTTACCTTGAGAGCAGGTATGGAATTGGAAAGATAGTTAAATTTATATATATGCGTTAAGCATTAGGGTTTTGGTTTCCAGTAACATCATGAATATTTTAGGGTCATTAATAACCACTCTGCTTATTAATTATCTCACTCAAAAGTAACCATATAGATGTTACCATATAGATATAGGTTAAGATAGGATAGAGCTTAAGAACACAGGTTTTGGAGTCTTAACTGATTGGGGTTCAGGTTTTAGCCCTCTTGATTTGTATGACTAGAAGAAAATTACTTGCTTAGCAGCTTTAAGCTTCACTTTCTTCTTCTCCAAAATAGGAAAAATCATAGTATGTCCTCAGAGGGCTGGAGTGAAGGCTAAATAAATTGTGAGTAAAGCCCTTAACAGTGTTAACATGTCATAAGTAGTATCATTATTATTAATACGTAATAATGATAACAGATATTTTAAATCTAAATTTCCCAAAGTTTCTCATCACTGTCAGCAATTTTTTGAGTTTAATAAAGTATCTCAGAGAGAAAAGAGACTTAACTAAAGTCTGGATGTGTAACAGTGAGAAAAAAGACAAATGCCTTCTAAAGAAATTAGAAGTTTGTTCTTAAATTTGTGATTCCCTCGCCTTCACGCTTTTGGGGGGACTTTCAGGATATTTAGTGAAAGGCTAATGTAGTTGTAAAGACCCAGCTCGTGTTTTTCCACAGAGCTGAAGTTCTAGGGGGCTTGCCGTCCTGCTAACACCCTGATCTCCACAACAAGAAGGAAGACAGAATGGGGGAGGGCTGGGTTTCCACATGGTTTGTGTTGTCCTCCCCTTCCCCTACCTTAGCCAGTAGCAAACAGATACTTGAAACAAACAAAAAAGATAGAGAATAGGGTGAGGAGAGATGAAGATAGAGATAGTGGAAAGCCTTTGATTTAATTGACTTCTTAAAATGTGTGTACTTATTCAGGAGAAAATACTTGAGAAAATGATGAACTTTGTAACAAAAAATTTTCATTGTCCAAAGATTAAAAACAGGATATTTTTCAGTGTTGACTGGTATGAATATGTGTCTTTGGTAAAATGAACTAGGAGAGATGAAATCTTAATCTCAAGATTTCTCTTTAATATTATATTTAGTAGTGTGAGTAAAATTTTGACTATAACTGTTTACCAATAACATATTTTTATGAACCCATATATTAGGGATTTTAAAACCTCCACTTTTAATTTGCAAGCAACTAACTGAACCTCTTGGGAACTTAGTTGTATAGACCTGAATATTAGTCTTTAATTCATATTTAATTTGATAATTTGATAACCATGTTCAAAATAGCCAAGACTGACCATGATTTGTTTTAACTGCACATATTTGTGGAGGACATTAGATTGTGACAGGTGTTAAAAATCACCACTGTGTCTTAAATGAATCAAGTAAAGCTTGTAGCATGCGGTTTGTGAAACCAATTTTCCTAGATATTTAATATGCACTTTAAAGTAATCAGGATTAATAGAACATTCAAGGCTTATACTTTATAATCCTCTTATAGTATTTATTCAAGACAGTACAATAAAAATGCAAATTTCATTCTCTCAACAATAAATTTTGACATGTAATCACAGGATTTATTTTTCTTCAGAGAACAAAAATCCCTTTTAGATTAAGGGATTTTAGAGTATAAAGACACTTTCAGCATTTTTCTCTTTTCAGTTATTGTTTAGCAAGAATAACATAGAATTATTGGCCTCTAAGGAAATTGTATAAAGATTCATCTTGTTGCTTGGACAAGAAATGATCTGTCCATTTCAAAAGGGGTTACCTGAACCTATGAAAAGACCAAATTAAGGCAATTGCAAGTTTAGAAAGGTTTAACTGAAATGGAAAATACAATGCATTATGGAACCTTTATACAGTCATATTTGGATTAATGTGCTTTATAAAAATTGTTAGAATTGATACCAGAGTTCTTGGCCTTCCCTAATCAATAGAAATTGCTAGTTCCTTATATGGGGTGAGGGTAGGGGTGTGTCCAAGGGTCGGGCCAGAGGGGTGGCTTAGGTGTTTTGCCCACCCCTTTGGTTGTGTTGAGTTCAGGGGGCATGAGCAGTACCTGGATTTTGCTCCCAGCTCTTCAAAAGTGGCAGTTGGGGTGGTTTTTTTGGTCTTTTTGTATCTTTTATCCATAATTTGTCCCAACTGCACATGCACATAGTTATTTTTAGTCCCTGATCGTGTCTTTGTGTTTTGTTGCTTGAGGAGAGGTTTGTCCAGGTGCAGGCATTGCAGCACTGCAGCAAAGAGTCCCAGGTCCCAGCCTGTCTCAGAACCAAAAGATATACCTTGTATAAATTAATGGCATAAAGCACGTAAAACACCTGGTAGAATACTTGTGTGTAGTTGACACTTAAGAAAACATTATTGCCCTTTTCTGGAGGAGCTACTTATAAGGTAACTAGGCTATTTAGCAATGAAACTTTTACTGAAAGTATCGCATTTATTATTTGTTAAGTAAAAAAAAAAAAAGTCTTGTGGCTCTTATGAATGAAAATACCTTAATATAGTAAAGAAATATGTTCTATTTATAAGACTATTTAAAAGTTTATAAGAATAAAGCTTATTTTGCTAACATACTCTTGATTGATGCAAAAATTAATTTATTTTCTGTTACACTTTTACAATTAAGTTAGTATTTATCATAAAGGACAAAAAGTGTAAACTGATCTTTGGTAGTTCTCAACTCTGTTCGAGCAAAATGAGTTTTCACACATCTGTTCGTCTTCCCTAGTAGATTCTGAGTTACTTGAATGCAGTGGCCAGATCTTACTCATCCTTGCCTTTGTGTCCAGCCCAGTGCCCAGCAGGTGTTGGGCACTCAGTAAATGTTAAACTGAAACAATAAGCAGACTTAACATTAGAAACAAGGCACTGGCATCATAAGGGAATGAGAACTAGCAGTTATTAAGCATATAATTATTTTATGTATGCCATCTCATTCAGTTCCACTTTGGTTAAGAGTACTGTTCAGAGCAGGCTTTATTACCTTCTACTTTCCACAGAAGAAAACATATTCAGAGAGGTAAGTACTTAACCAAGGTAACACAGTTGTAACTGGCATCAGAATTAGATCTGTTTTACTCTTTCCCTTACACCAATTTGTCTCTACTAACATAGTGAGGAGTTCATTTATGAAACAGCACCTTAAAGAGGAAGGGTTTGGGTAGGGTAATAACCTAATGTAATTAAAGACTTTCTGAATTCATTTAGTAATAGTAACAAAATATGTCCATTCCAAGGTTCCAGCTTCTCCTTTGGATACTGATAATAACATATAAAGTCCATAAAGAGTGAAACTGAACTCTAGCCTCTCAGAACTGTGTTGTTAAATTGTTAAATAGTAGAAGAATAAAATGCCACACAAAAATTTAGTGGGTAATATAGCATTTTTTCAGCATTATTAAGACTAATTGATTTAAAACAAAGACTATTGAGTTCTTTAGCTGAAATCATTAGCTGAAATCAGTAGACTAAGAGTAGAAATATTGTCTTCATAAAAAAAAACAACACAAGGAAGTGAATTCTGTTTCTCTATTTGCTAGAAAGAATGACTCTTTTCTTGCCACCAAATGCCTTCTGGGTCCACAGTTCATCATATTTACTTATTTAATATGAACTTTATTCGCAGGGTACTGGACATTTTTTATTACTATTAGTTAACACATGATCAATTACGCAGTAGATCTTTGGACATGAGTCCAAATGCAGAATCTAGATCTTTGGCCTACCCTAGCCTACACTTATAATTCTAGTCCAGGCAATCTACTTGCGTCCAGATAGTTCGTTTCCCAAAAATGCTTCTTAAAGGCAGCTTAAAACCTTCCCATGGACATTCATAGCTTATATTACTTTAGTCAGGTTCAATAGCTCCATCAAATTTAATCCAGTTAAATGAAAACATCTAACCTTAATAAGCTGCAATAACAGTGTCCCATTAGTAATATTAAATGAGATGTTATCAATAATGTTAAATATTGAATTTCCAAGGAATATATCTTTGTGCTGTTTTATTCCTGGTTTTGACCCTCTGCTACCATGTCTCCATCATTATTTCTCTAAACTGAAAGTCCCATTTTCCTTGTGTGTGAATTAAATAAATGTGTTGAGTATAGATGCTGACCCATTCTAAGAATTTTTTACTGAGTCAGATTGCTATGAAAAATTTTCAGTCCAACATTCTGAAAATGTAAAGTATGATAAAATGGTGAAGAGTGAGGTGTTCCTATTAGTCTATGCAATGTAGGGACCTTTTTGTAAAGGGCCAGACAAATATATTAAAATTTTTTCCTTCTAGCTATCAAAATCTATTGGGTTCATGTTAGAAGGATTCAGGAGCCAATTTAAAAAGGCTTCCACTAGCCAAAGATTGGTATAATTTGAGCATCATTAAGGATAATAACTGTAGTGGATTGAATCATAACAAATATCTCTAAATCCATGAGTTATAATGTTGTTAAAAACAGACAAACCCTCATTGGTCACCTTTAGAGGATGCTGGGGAATTACATCTATGAGATTGTCAAATTCTCTGACACCAATTGAATATTCAACAATTCAATTCAGTTCTGACACTACCCCAATTTAGTGTCAGACTCCACAGATTTAAGGGCTCAGTCCCACAAGACTCCTCACACTTGAGATGCCAGCAACAGATGGGTTGCCCAGGCTACTCACACTTCTGCTTGGCTGACTTACATGTTCAGGGATTCCCATAATCTCTTCCTCTCTCCCAGGTTTGCTATTTTGCTAGAACAGCTCACAGAACTCAGGAAAACACTTTAATTAGGTTTACCAATTTATTATTAAAAAATACAACTCAAGTAGCTAAATGGTAGAGATGCATAGGGCAAAATGTGGAGGGTGGGAACCTGGAGCTTCCATGCACTCCCCAGGTGTGTCATCTTCCCAGCACATCAGTGTGTTCACCTACTGGAAGCTCTTGGAATGTCTTTGTTCAAGAGTTTTTTTTGTTTGTTTTTTTGTTTTTACATCTTTATTGGAGTATAATTGCTTCACAATGGTGTGTTAGATTCTGCTTTATAACAAAGTGAATCAGTTATACATATACATATGTTCCCATATCTCTTCCCTCTTGCATCTCCCTCCCTCCCACCCTCCCCATTCCACCCCTCTAGGTGGTCACAAAGCACCGAGCTGATCTCCCTGTGCTATGCAGCTGCCTCCCACTAGCTATCTATTTTACATTTGGTAGTGTATACATGTCCATGCCACTCTCTCACCCCATCACAGCTCACCGCTCCCCCTTCCCATATCCTCAAGTCCATTCTCTAGTAGGTCTGTGTCTTTATTCCCATCTTTCCCCTAGGTTCTTCATGACCTTTTTTTTTTTTTCTTAGATTCCATATATATGTGTTAGTATACGGTATTTGTCTTTCTCTTTCTCACTTACTTCACTCTGTATGACAGACTCTGGGTCCATCCACCTCACTACAAATAACTGAATTTCGTTTCTTTTTATGGCTGAGTAATATTCCATTGTATATATGTGCCACATCTTCTTTATCCATTCATCCGATGATGAACACTTAGGTTGTTTCCATCTCCTGGCTATTGTAAATAGAGCTGCAATGAACATTTTGGTACATGACTCTTTTTGAATTATGGTTTTCTCAGGGTATATGCCCAGTAGTGGGATTGCTGGGTCATATGGTAGTTCTATTTGTAGTTTTTTAAGGAACCTCCATACTGTTCTCCATAGTGGCTGTACCAATTCACATTCTCACCAGCAGTGCAAGAGTGTTCCCTTTTCTCCACACCCTCTCCAGCATTTATTGTTTCTAGATTTTTTGATGATGGCCATTCTGACTGGTGTGAGATGATATCCCATTGTAGTTTTGATTTGCATTTCTCTAATGATTAATGATGTTGAGCATTCTTTCATGTGTTTGTTGGCAATCTGTATATCTTCTTTGGAGAAATGTCCACCCCCTCCTCTCCCTGGAGGTGGGGGAGGGAATGGGGCTAAATTCCTATGCTCCAGTCACTTGTTAGCCTTTCCAGTGACTCATCCCCATCCTGAAGCTCTCTAGCTCCCTCTCTCCAGTCACCTCATTAGCATAAGCTCAGATGTTGTCGAAAAGCGCTTGTTATGAGTAATAAAAGACACTCCTGTGACTCAGGAAATTCCAAGGGTTTTAGGAGCTCTGTGCTAGGAACCAGGGACAAAGACCAAATGTATATTTTTATTATACCACAGTGTCATTATTTTGAAAAATGGTAAATAGAAGAAAAATAAAGGGAAAGAATAAATTTTTTCTTAAGAAATTGCCTTGCTTTTCTTATAGAATTGAACCTTAGTGCAACCAAATAGTTGTCAAAGGGGAGTTTCTCTTTACAGAAAAAGCTAGCAAATGAAGAAAGAATACTAGAGTTAAAAATCACCATTTTTGCAATCCTGATGAAGAAGAGGTTGAAAACAATAGAAACAACTCAGGAAGACCAAAGGCCTTGAGGCAGGAGACTGCTTGGCAGTCTTTGAGGAATATCTGAATGAGATAAGTGGTAGGAGATAGATCAGAGACATAGCAGGAGCCAGATTATGTTGAATCTTGTAGGTAAGAATTTTGGTTTGGATTTTACTCTGTGTTAGGTATTTATTGGAGAGTTCTAAGTAGAAAGATGATACCATGCAATTTATGTTGTAGGAGGATGGTTCCAGCTATCACAGAGAATAGATTGGGGTAGGGGAAGGGTAGAAATAGGGGCACCAGTTTGGAGACTACTTCACTGGTCTACCCAAGCTCATGCTATGGGTGAGGATGGCATGGACTAGAGTCTTAACAATGGAGATAGTGTAAAGTGGTCAAACTCTAGATGTATTTTGAGGTACAGTTAATATAATTGCTGATGAGTCACTTATATGGTGTGAGAGAGGAGTCAAAGGTAATCTAAGGCTTAAGCAGTTGAACAGCTGGTATTGTGGGAGCTGCCATCTACTGGAATGAGGAGGAACATGATTTCAGGGTTTTACTTGTTTTGTTTTTGCGTGGGAGGAAATCAAGAGTTCATTTCCATTAATTTTTTTTTTTTTTTCCTTTTCCCCTGCTTTACGCAGGCCTCTTACTGCTGTGGCCTCTCCCGTTGCGGAGCACAGGCCCCGGACGTGCAGGCTCAGCGGCCATGGCTCACGGGCCTAGCTGCTCCACGGCATGTGGGATCCTCCCGGACCGGGGCACGAACCCGTGTCCCCTGCGTCGGCAGGTGGACTCTCAACCACTGTGCCACCAGGGAAGCCCTCCATTAATGTTTTTAAAAAGCCAACTTTTGGCTTTGTTAAGTTTTTCTATGGACCATATAATATTTCATTGATTTTTAGCTGTATTCTAACATAAGCATTTAGAGCTATGAATTTCTCTCTAAGGACTGATTTAACTGCATCCCACAAAATTTGATGTGTTGTGTTTTCATTATTATTCAAGTTGAAATATATGCTTTCTTCATTACTCATGGGTTATTTAGAAGTATGTTTTTTTTTTTTAATGTCCATCAATTAGAAGCTTTTCTAGTGATCTTATTGTTTCTGGTTTCTAATTTAGTTCCATTGTATTCAGAAAGCACACAGTGGAAGAGTTTAATCTTTTAAAATTTATTGAGGCATTTTACGGCCCAGCATGTGATTATCTTGATGAATAGTTCATGTGAACTTCAAAAGATTCTGTATAGTGTTCTATAAATGTCAGTTCGATTATGGTGGCTGATGATGGTGGTCAAATTTTCTCTGTCCTTACTAGGTTTTCTTTTGTCTAGTTGTTCTGTTAATTACTGAGAGAGGTGTGTTGAAATATCCAACTCTGATTTTGGATTTTATTTCTTTAGTGTTTAGGAAGTGTTTAGTTAGTGTTTGCTTCATGTATTTTGCAGCTCTTGTGTGATGCATGCATATTTAAGACTGTTATGTCTTCCTGATGGACAGACCTTTTTATCATTATCAAATATCTCTGTTTATCTGTAGTAATACTCCTCTTCTTGAAGTCTAGTTTGATAGTAATAGAGCCACACCAACTTTTTAATGCTTATTGTCTGCCTGGTATATATATTTCCTTTCCTTTACCTTTCTATATTTAAAGTGCATCTCTTATAGATACTGTATAGTTGGGTCTTTTTATATTTATCTTGGCTTGATAATCTCTGATTTTTAATTAGAATGTTAAGTTCATTTACATTTGTGTAATTTTGGTATGATTGGGTCTTGGCCTTCTGCATTGTCATTTCTTTTCCATTTATCCCAGGTGTTCTTTGTTCCTTTATTCCCTTTTTCTACCTTCTTTTGGGTTAATCAAGTATATTTTAGTATTTTATTTAATTTCTCTTGGCATTTCAACTGTGTCTCTGATTGATTTTTAGTGGTTGCTTTAGGGATTACAGTATACCTTATTAACTTATTGTAGTTTACTTAGAGTTATTATGGTAATATTTCATGTAAAATATAAGACTCTTGTAACATTACAATTACATTTACCTACTATCCCTCCATTCTTTGTGTTCTGTTGTCATTTATTTTACATCTATGTCGTTATAAACCCAACAGTACAATGCAATAATTTCTGTATTAAGTAATCAGTCTTATAAGGAAATTAAAAGAAGAAACAAACAAGAGAGTCATTCATATTTCCTCATTTATTTTCATTTCCAAAGCTCTTAATTCCTTCCTATAGATCTGAGTTTCTATCTGGTGTCACTCCCCTTTAGCTAGCAGAAATTCCTTCAATAATTCTTTGAGTACAGTTCTACTGGTGATGGTTTCTCTTGGTTTTTGTTTAGCTGAAATTTATTTTGTCTACACTTTTTTGAAGGATAGTAAAAAAAAAAATTTTGTAGAGTAAAAACATCTTGGTTGAGAATGTTTTTCTTCCAGCACTTTAAACATGTCTGATGTTCTCACATTTTGGCCTTTACTGTTTTTGATGAGGATTTAGCCAACATTTTTATTCCCCTCAATATAATGTGAAAACTTTCACCGGATGTCTTAATGTTTTTCTCTTTGTCTGGCTTTTAGCAGCTTTACTATGATGTCTGTAGGGGTGGTTTCCCTTAGATATTTCTTTGGGCTTCACTGAATGTCTTTTTACCCATAAAAAAATTTTTTAAACAAATTTGGGACATTTTTGGCCATTATTTCTTCAAATAATCTTTCTGTCCCATTATTTCTCTCCTTTCCTTCTGGGACTCCATGTATGTTATACTATTAATATTGCCCCACAGGTCACTAGATCTCTGTTCATTTTTGCCATGTATTTTTTTTTCTCTTCTTCAGATTAGATAATTTCTATAGGTCTGCCTTTAATTTCATTAAACTTTACTTCTGCCTTCTCCAATATGATGTTAATCTCATCCAGTAAATTTTTATATTTAAGATACTGTATTATCAGTTCTAGGTTTTTAGTCGACTCTTTTTATATAGTTTTCATCTGTCTGCTGATATTTGTCTGTTCACTCATTATGATCATCTTTTCCTTTAAGCCCTTGAACATATTTATAATAGTTAATAAAATCTTCAACTGCTGGGCTTCCCTGGTGGCGCAGTGGTTGAGAGTCCTCCTGCCAATGCAGGGGACACGGATTCGTGCCCCGGTCAGGGAAGATCCCACATGCCGCGGAGCGGCTGGGGCCATGAGCCATGGCTGCTGAGCCTGTGTGTCCGGAGCCTGTGCTCCACAATGGGAGAGGCCACAACAGTGAGAGGCCCGCGTACCACCAAAAAAAAAAAAAAAAAAAAAAAAAAAAAATCTTCCAACTGCTAATTCTAACTTCTAGGTCCTCTTGTGGTCTGTTTGTATTGACTGCCTTTTTTCTTTACCTCAAGTCAGATTTTCCCTTTAGCATGTCTAGAAAAATTTGATTACATACTGCATGTTGTGGATGATATGTGGATCTTTAGATGCTGTTACCTTTCTTTTTAATCCTTTGGAGACTTGATTTTTGTTCTGTAGGTGCTTAAATAACTGCCTCATCACCTTAAACTTGTACAGGTTTGGAAACTTTTATTTTTTTATTGGAGTATAATTGCTTTACAATGTTGTGTTAGTTTCTCCTGTAGAACAAAGTGAATCAGCTATATGTATACATATATCCCCTCCCTCTTGAGCCTCCCTCCCACCCCTCTAGGTCATCAGAGAGCACTGAGCTGAGCTCCCTGTGCTATACAGCAGCTTCCCACCAGCTATCTGTTTTACACATGGTAGTGTATATAGGTCAATGCTACTCTCTCAATTCGTCCCACCCTCCCCTTCCTGCCCCCTGTGTCCACAAGTCCGTTCTCCATGTCTGCATCTCTTTTCCTTCGCTGCAAATAGGTTCATCCGTACCATTTTTCTATATTCCATATGTGTGCGTTAATATACAATATTTGTTTTTCTCTTTCTGACTTACTCCGCTCTGTATGACAGACTCTAGGTTCATCCACATCAAGGTTTGGAAACTTTTTTAAAGAGCAGATCTGTTTCAGTTTTGCTTATAGTATTAGTGCGAGTCCATTAGTCCAAGAACATAGTATTTGCTTCTAAAGTATAACTCTCCCTCAATTTCAATGGAAAGGTATTTATCAAACTATTTACCATGTTCTTCTAAAATGATGTGGTTCAAACTCCAAACTTTCTCCTTTAGTGACCAGCAGCTGAAATTTGTTAATTCTTTCAGCCTTTTAGTTGATTTCTGCTGAGTTCTTTAGAATCTAGCTCATGAAAACACATGTCAGGATCAGCCAAGAATTAAAGAAAGTCTATATTCAAGCTTTGGGGGAAGCTGACTTTCTTTTTTTCTAGGATTTTCTCCCTCAGTTTGCGGTCCTTTTGGTACTCCTACACTCTGTCCTCTGATACCATTAGCCAAAAGGTTTATGTTTTTCTGCTTGAATTCCAGCCACTCTGTGCAGACTGGGAAGTGTCTTTAGGGGAAAGGCTGTATAAATGTGTATTAAACCAAGTGTGGTTTCTTCTTTCAAGAGTTGAATCCCCTCCAGCCCTGTTTTTTATTGTTCTCCTGTGCATTCAAATAGTTGTTTTACATATCTTGTCCTGACTTTACAATTGTAATCTTCAGGAGGATTAGTTGCATATATGCTACTCTGCCACTATCTGAACCAGAATTCCCAAGAGTTCCTTTTTGATCGTATTCAATTTGAGAGGACTATTTAACATCCAAGTGGAGATATAAAAAGGGTATATGAATCTGGAGTTTAGGGAAGATATCATAGCTAAAAATATACATTTCAGAGTCATCAATGAATATATGGAATTTAAAGCTATGGAACTGATGAGGTCACCTAGGGATGAATGTAGACAAAGAAGAGAAGTGTCAGAGGACTGAGTCTTGGGGCACTTCAGAGTTCAGTGTATTAGGAAGATGAAGAGGAACTAGCAAAGGAGACTGAGAAAGAATGACCGATGAGGTTAGGATAGTGGTAGGGACAAAAGCCTGAGTAGAGTAGGTCTAAGAGAGAATGGATGGAGAGGAAGTCTTTTAGTTAACATAGACAACTTTCTAGGAGTTTTTCTCTAAAAGGGGACAGTATAATGGAGCAGAGAAGGGAGATGTGGGCTCAAGGAAAGTTAGTTTTTAAGATTGGAGAAATTACAGTGTGTTTACTTGATGATGGCAGTCATCTTAGAAGTAAAAAGTAAAATAATGTAGGGAAGACAGTTCACCAATAGTGTCCTGGTGAGAGACAATGTGGGGGTTTGGTTATGAAGGCAGAGTGTTTTGGAACAGGTTAAGGTGAGGTGTAGTGGATTTGGTTATGAGAACTTGTGAAAGGTGAAAGCAGGATAACCAGCTGAGAGTAAAGAGAGGGAAGTTATGAAATAATCGTCTATGAAAATGGGAAAGTCAATCGACTGAGGCAATTACTGGACACACCAAAAGACAAAGCAAAACAAAATCAATGTAAGATGTCGTGAATTTCAAGTGAGATTTGTCAGCATTAATTGTTTTCTCTTAATCACATTCAGCTGCTAGGGATAGGGTCAGAGTAGGTAGAGAGTTTATATTTAAGATTTTCCAGGTAAGCTTATAAGACAGAGGGAGAAACAGGCAATGGTGTCATTTATGTATGCAAGGAAGTGATTGGAATATAAGACACTGGTATTTAGACTGGCTAGGGATGGGAAGTGAGACCACGTGGGGGATGAAAGAGTGAAAACATGATGGGATCACATATTAGCAGTTCCAGTGGGTCAAATAATTGTTAAAATTATAAAGGCTTAGAGTGAGCTAAAAAGATAAGAAGTATTGGTTAGAGAGTATAGTGCTTAAAATTGAGATTATGGACTTGTGCAGTTATTGCTAATATTAGAGCCAAGAATATTCAAGTGGTGCTACCTCAAGATTGTCATTTAGTGTTTCCTTTATGATACTCTACCAATTTAGCTCATTCATACTCTGAATTTTTAATTCCAAATTCTTTCCATTAAAATTTTGCTGCACTGTCAGTAATTCACTCAAGAGTTGTGTTCTCTGCTTTTCAAGATGGCCATAATTGTAAAATTTATTTTAATGATTGTATTTAGTACTGTTATTTTTAATACTAACTACTAACATCTATGTAATCTATAGGGGATTTGATCCTAAATCTTTCAAGCTAATCTAAGTAGGTATTATTATTATTCCCATTTTACAGAGGAGGAAATTCAGGTTCAGAGAGATTAAATGACTTGTTCAGTCTTTTCACTCTAAATCCCAATGCTCTTTCCATTATATTGTGTGGACTCCAATCTGATAAATTTGTTTGAACATCTTAATGGGTCTAATACCTTAGGGAGTTTCCCTCCTTATACAGAGTGCCATCTGGAGATCCATAACAGTCTAAAAGAGCTACTCTGATAATGAGGATTTTAGACTATAGCAGATCAGTAAGATAGGTGGGACTTTTGGAATCCTTGAGTAATAAAATGTAGGCAACTTACTTTTCTTCTTATTCATACTCAAAAGGATATATAGCTCCTTCAACAAAAGTCGTGTAGGAGTAAGTAAAAGTCAGTATTGAAGGTCAATTATGATTAATTTATAAACATTTTCAATTCCAAGGAGTTTTTGAAAAGCCAATCAAGTGTGGCTAAAAGTGTGTCAGGAATCATAGAATAAATAAATAAATAAATAACAAATAAGTAAATATGATTTCCCTCATAAAAAGGAGACAGAAAAATGACAGAAATTTTGGAGTATTATCCTTAAATGCAGAAAAGTATGCCCTACTTCCTTGACATTTCAGGCAAACTTGGCATGTTCAATAATCTCTTCCTCATGTATTTTATACTAGGATCAGTATACAACTGGCCAGGTTAAAAGCATTTTCTTCATACTGACTTAAATTTCTGGTTCTAGAATATGAGGTAATCAATTAACTCAAGCATATTTGTGTGGCAATAAAAGAGATTTGACATATATCTCTTTACATATGTTGCCAAGGTGTATAAATCTTCTGAATAAGAAAAAGGTCTGTCTTTACATCTGATTTTTATTGCTTAATTGATTACTTTCTCCCACTCTTTCAATTTTTTTAAAGTGGAAGATGAAATGTCAGATGATGATGTCAAGAAAGCTGAAAGATAATTATATTAAGGAAGTTGGTATATAATAGAAAATTCAGATAGGACCGAAAAATAGAAGAGTTTTTAGTGTGAGAATTCTAAGTAAAAACATTGGCCATAAAAAAGTTTTATTATATTCAAATTTCTCAAGGGTTATCATTTCTTAAGTTCCTTTTAAATTTGTTGTAAATATTGCCTCAAATCAATTAGTTAGGCTTTATAATAGATTAAAATATATAAAAATCAATAAGATCTTAATTTAACAGATGTTGCGATATGAGAAAGAAAATTGACCTGATTTACCAGTACTTTTCTAGGCAGTCTTAACCAATTCAGTTAACTTTTCTGGACCTTATTGCTTCTTTCTCTATAAAGGGATTCGCTCTATAAAGGGATAAGCTCTAATCTCTCATAAATTCTAAATAGATTATCTTTTTTTTAGATGAAGAGTTGAGTTCTTAAATATTAAGATATCACTAAAGCTATTTGTCAGGTCTCATAATTTTGTAACGAGTGATCTAAAATTGTATTAGTGGTAGAAGTGGTAATAGCTGTGGAAGGGAAGAGGTCAGACTGGAAAATAACCTTTTCCTTAAACATTTTTTTTTGGTGCTTGGATATAGGACTCTGCCAATGAAGACTCATTTCTAATTTGTAAAATGAAAAGACTTACTGGGGAACATGAAGGACTTTTTGTCTTTCTTCTTTCATCAGTCAGTTTGAGAGCTATTTCAGGAGTATCCCTCCCATACCATTCCCCACCTCTAACTTTGAACTGTAAGCCTAACATTTTATTTCACCGAGAAACTAGAAGCAATCAGATGAGAATTAGCTCTCATTTTTTTCCCCATTACCAAGGCTAGTGACCTAATATCTGTACCCATATATCCTACCTTTGAAATTGTTGTACCAGATTAATTGTTCCTACTGAAATGTCTCTGCTTGGACCCTGGATCCCCATCTCCTATGGCATACTCAAGAGAAATATGCATTTCTCCCAAATTACACTCAATTTCTCCCTTTTTTCCTAGATCATTCCCATCAACAAAGTAACTTGCTATATTAGTTTCCATCTTGACAAAAAACTTTAAAAGCCTAAGCCCTCTCTTAGAACTCACATCTTCTTTCTCCTGAGATGCGGTGTACTCCTCTTATTTCTCTACTTGCCTTGCTACTCAAAGCTCCTGTCTTACCACCCATGACCTTCATGTGTTCTTCTTAACCACTCCACTGATATGGCACCTATCAAAGTCACCAACCACCTCCATCTCTCCCAGCAGCCTCTCCTCCCATGACTCATTTTTTCAGCAGTAGTGGACACACACAGTTGGCCGTGCCTTCATTCTGAAAATGTCTTCTCTACACTTGGAGGCTCCACAATCACCTTGTTTGCCTTTCAACTTACATGCTGTGTCACCTCATTCTCTCTTGCTGTCTTTCCTCCTCCAATTTCTAAATATTAGAACATACTTAGTGAACCACCCTCCTTCCTCTTCTTTTCTCTATATTTACACTTTTTCTCAGTAGTCTCACCCTTTACCATGGTTTCAGATACAATTTATATTCTGGTGACTTTTGATATCCAGCCTCAGCATCCAACAGCACACACAGTATCTCCACTTAGAAGTCTAAGAGACACCTTGCTTTTAACATGTCTGACAGAGAACTACAGCTGTCATCCAGTCCTACTGTTCTCCCCAATCTTTTCCATCTCTGTTGTTTTCCCATTGTACGTGGACTTGATGCCAATCTGTCTCTCTCACTTCTCGTCCTGGAAATTATGTCCGCTCTGCCTTCAATATGTATTCTGAGTTTGGAACCCCCATAATGTCTGTTCAACACTACAGCCAGTGGTATCTTGTTAAAAGTGAAGACAGATCTGAGTAAAAGCCAAACCACAAATAAGGCTCTATAATTCTTTTTGTGTTCTGGCCGCTTTTGTCTCTGAAGTGCACGCCTGCTTCTCTCCACTTAGCACCTGTTACATCGGGCAACCAGCTGTTTCTCAGACAAACCTCAGGCCTTTGCACTTACTCTTTTCTCTGCTGGGGATGCTCTTAGTGATCTCCCTTCAGATATATTTACAACTCCCTTCCTTACCTCTTCCAATTCTCTGGTCAGATCACTTTCTCAGGGACAGTTCCTCCCACTGTACCCAAGAAAAGAGTCCTCTGTGTCCCGGCTGGCCACAGTTCCCTTCCCCAGCTGCTGCTTTCTTCCTGACACTTATCTATACAAGAAATTGTATTTTTAAAAATTTCCATTTAGGGCTTCCCTGGTGGCGCAGTGGTTGAGAGTCCGCCTGCCGATGCAGGAGACACGGGTTCGTGCCCCGGTCTGGGAGGATCCCACATGCTGCGTGCGGAGCGGCTGGGCCCGTGAGCCATGGCCGCTGAGCCTGCGCGTCCGGAGCCTGTGCTCCGCGACGGGAGGGGCCACAACAGTGAGAGGCCCGCGTAACGCAAAAAAAAAAAAAAAAAAAAAAATTCCTTTTATTCTTTATTTTTTTCTCTCACACTGGAATGTTAGCCTAAAGAGGACAGATAACTTGCCTGTTTTGTTCATCCCTATGTGTTCAGGAAGTTGTTCAATAAATATCTGTGGAACGAAAGAAAAAAAAAAAAGTATCCCTGAATATGTGAAGGAAGACATGACTTTCCCTACTTACCATAGGATGAAAATAACATTTAGAAATGGAAAATTATTATTAGCTAAGAATGGTAATGAAGTCAGAATTTGAATGATAAAGAATCTCAATTCTGTATTTCATGAAGCATGAAATAGAAAAGGAGATATTTTGCTAGTATGCATAATAAGAAAGAAAGAATACTATTGTACCAAAAAATTTTGGTTGAAACCTAATGTCATATTTCTCTTGATATATAAAAGATAACATTTCCCAAGTATGAAAAATACCTTTTTATAACAGAATAAAAAGAATTTTGGCAGTTAGAGGGTTTTTTATTTTATTATAAAAATAATGCATGTACATTGCAAGATTTTGGAAAATATATAAACTTGGAATAATGTTTTAAAATTTTGAGAATTATTATAAGCAGTTTTCTTTTACTAAAAATAACTAGTTTTCCCATGCTAAAATAGGAATTATAACTCAATATGTCACAAAAATGGAAAAGTTAATAGAGCCTTTATGTAGTTCCCTTGAAGAAGGATGTTTCATTTGTTCTCTACGTCTGTGTCTCTATTTCTGCTTTGCAAATAAGGTCATCTATACCATTTTCCTAGATTCCACATATATGCGTTAATATACGATATTTGCTTTTCTTTTTCTGACTTACTTCACTCTGTATGACACCCTCTAGGTTCATGTATGGATATGTATGGATATGAAGGGGGAAAGGGGTGGGGTAGGAGGAATTGGGAGATTGGGATTGATACATATACACTATTGATACTATGTATAAAATAGACAACTGAGGGGAACATACTGTATAGCACAGGGAACTCTACTTAATGCTCTGTGGTGACCTAAACGGGAGGGAAATCCAAAAAGGGGGGATATGTGTATATGTATGGCTGATTCATTTTGCTGTGCAGTAGAAGCTAACACAACATTGTAAAGCAACTATACTCCAATAAAAATTAATTTAAAAAGTAAAAGTGACAGTTACCTATAAAAAAAATGTTTCAATTGTAGTATAACTTTATTGATTAGAAAAATCAGGTATGTCTGGGGAATTTCTAGGAATCTTCTCAACATTTAAAATTAAGGATAAGTGAAATATACACTATAAGGTAAATAATCCTTGTACATCTCAATTTCAAATACATAATTTTATTCAATACCATATAATGCGTGTAGCATCTGCCAATGCATACAACCAAAGAAGTATGATATATGTAGTTTATGTTTCATCAAGTGTTTTATAACTGTTTTATTTAGGGCCCCAAAGGAGATCCAGGTTTTTCCCCAGGTCATGCTGTTTCTGGAGAAAAGGTAATTATTCGTCCATGAAATAAAATCATGGTGATATATTTCAAGCTTTTAAAAATCATTTTTATCTTTTTAAAATGTAGATTTTACTTGATTTCAGACAGAATATATAGATAACTATTGGATTTTAATGAAGGAAGAAATATTTGAAGAATCAAGTAAACAGTATTATCAGCCCAACTTTTCACTTTAAATCATACCATTAATTTTTTTGAGTGTCTACTTTGTCATGCCCTTGTGCTACCTGTGAACTAGGAACAGATGGGGCAAAAAATTGGAACAAGATACTTTTGGTCCTAACCTCAAAAATGTTGCTGTTAGTATGGATGCCATTGTAAATTCTAATGCCATTTTACACCTTTACTTCTAGAATAGTTCTACATACTTATCTTGTTTAAGTCCCACAGTAACAGTGAGGGAGGCGGTCATCATTATCTTTTTTCCAGTTGAGAAAACAAGATTCATAGAATTTAAGTGGATAGCAAGTAGATGAATTAATGATGTATCTAAGTTTTCTGACTTTCAGTACACTATGCTTTTTATTTTATCATAATGCGCTCAAATACACATACGCATTTAGATAAAAAGAAACTAATGTTTCAAAGTAAAGATAGCAGCGAAAATCTTTATTAAGAGGAAGATATTTTCCAGTGAGGATGAATACAGGTCAAGTATTTAGGTATATATCTGGGAAGCTTTATTTAGACATGCACTTGATGAATGTGATACAGTTATAGGATGTTTTTGTTTATGTAGTGTACATTCACAAACTTTTAAAATCCCTGAATAATTTTTGTGGTTACTGGGTTGAAATCTTATCCTTTAATTGGTTTACAGAAACTCTTGTAAACATAAGAAAAATTACATCACATTAATGGATATTATACTAGCAATTAAATCCTCAAATTTAATCTAGATCTGTAAGAATTTCATTGCTGTGTTGGAACTGAGTTCACTGAATCTAAATAATTTAGAAAAGGAATGGAAGTTTATTATTAGAAACAGTATTTTCATTGGTCCCTTAATTATTACAAGGAAAAAAATTCTGCAATCTGAGAAACATAAATTCCATCTTTAAAAATCTCTAAATATAAAACATTTGATTTCTTAAAATTTAGAAATTAGACATCCACTCTCTTTTGGTGACTGCTTTAAATAAACTCCCCAAATTACGCATTCACATTTTATCAGATGCTTATTTTTATCTTCCCTTGTGGCTTCTCTGTACAAAATATAGGGTGGTTCAGTATGTGTACAGTATCTGTATAAAATACAGGGTGATTCAGCCTGCGAGTTGTGACTTGGAAGTATGTCAGTGGGTTTTTTTTTTTTTAACTTTTTGAGTTACTCGTATACTAACTGGTCAATACTATATAGGAGAAATGGTAAGATATAGGATTTAATAGAATGTTTTCATTGAGCTTTAAGTGAAATCCAACTTTCAAAATGAGATATTTTTAAAATGGTAACATTTAAAAACAATTTCTCAGAAATTATATTTACATACAATTAGGTTCAATTTTACTGAAGAGGCAGGATATTTATACATATACAATATAAATACAAATAAATAAAATACAAACATTAAACTGGTATGAGTATTGGGGGATTGGGAAACAGTTTAATTTTATTTTTAAACATTTAGCTATTTTTACAATAAATATATAATCAGTGATGAAACAATAAAAGCAATGCAGATTCTAGTCCTTCTGCATGTAATATCCAGTAAGTAACATCTCTCATAGAGCACACCTAAGTGTTTCTTGTGGGGCCTCAATGGCAAACGAAGATAACTTTTAAATAGTGGTAATTTTTCCTTTCCCACAAGACGAGTGTGATATTATTATTCTCACTTTTCAGATGGAGAAACTTTGAAGGGAAATCAAGTGATCTACCCTTGATTAGAGCTAGTAGGAGATAAGCCTCCTGTCTCCTGTTTCCTAGTACAGTTTTCTTTTCCTTCTATCAGAGAAATAAGTGTCAAAAAAAAAAAAATGTATAAACCCATCATCCCATAACAAATGGAAGCCTTCCTAATAAAACACTGAGCAAAAAAAACATTAAAATATTAAACATATGGAAAAGCACTTTATAGTTAATCAGAAACATCCTTTTCCCTTCTGATTGTTTAATTTGATGACATGTTAAAGTAGATAATACACTGAAAATTAAATAGTGCCTAAACAGTCATTAACGAGTTTATTTAGGGTTATTAACTAAGTACTCTTTTTCTCTTTCAAAGAACATACTTTTTTTTCATGCACAATAACTTTGCCACAGCAGGAAGAGGGAAAGTAACAGAGGCGAAGAACAAGTGTACCACGAGTAAACTGGTTTAAGATTATACCCCCATTCCACTTTGACATGTTTCATCCTTGTCAATTCACACAGCCTCCTCTATGTCGTTGTCCATTCTACCCACCACAGACACTCCTTCCCCCTCACTGGTATAATTTCTCCTTCCTACCCTGCTCGCAGGCCTTCATCACATTTGGGGGAAGGGGTTGGGGTGTGGGGACAGAAGGCCCTAATTTGCGAAATTGGGTCTGTGAAGTCAAACACACGGTCCTCCCAATAAATTTTCACTGCAGCCCCAGAAACAGAAGTGCCCCTTTCCCTGGTGCATGACGAGAGCCCAGTCCTGCCTCCCACCCCCCAGCCATGCCATGAGGTTCCACGTGGGAGTCCCATCACGCTGCAGGTCCTCACCTAGAAGGGCAGGCCTGAGCTGTCCACAGCTGCCTCACAAAGCACTGGTAGAATTTTTAAGTAGATTCCTTTACATTTTTAAAGCATGGTAAACTTTGGGAAAGATGAGAGTTTGGGAATTAAGGACATTCCTAGAGAGAAGGACATCAGAGAAAAAGAAGCAGGGCCTTAGAGGTGGGGAAGTACTGTCCAGGTAATCAGCACTAGAAGAGATAAGGGCCGGGAGCCTCAGCAAAGGTCTCGAACAGTCCCAGAAACGAGGTGGACCTTGAGCCAGATAGAGGAGATCAGAAATGAGTGCAGTAAGATCTGGACGTCCAAGATGAAATCCTGCAGCAAGGAAATCATAATTTTCAATTCTCTTTCATAATATTAAACCTCTGTTTGTGTTTTGTTCTTAGGGTGATCAAGGTCTTTCTGGATTCATGGGGCCCCCTGGTATGCAAGGTGTTAAGGTAAGATGTCGTTTTACTTTGATGTATTTGGGTGCCATGTGGATCTGGGTGCTCCTCAGCTCCTAAGATCTCATTCTGAAGTTGAGCCCAAAGTCAATGTTTTAAATTCTTTTCTTCAGCAATAGGAATTAGGGTGCTGTCCTAATCCAGGGAAGTGGTGCCCACCAAAGACAGGGTCTTAAGAAAAATAAAAGAAAACCCTTCAGATAATGGTGGGGACAAAATTCACATGTAGGAGAAAGTCACTGATAGAATTTTGGAGTTCTCTTTTTTTATTAGGGCAACAACTTCTAAAACTTTGAAGTCACATTGTAACTTTTATATATCCGAAGTGAGGTACATTTGGATGTAGGTAAAATACTTGGCTTTTTTTTTTTAAAGAGTTTCTAATTTTATTAGGAAATAATAGCTCTGCCGTGATATATACATGAATGTGAGGCCTGAAGCGTAAATAGAGTAGAAGTGAGGGTTGGGGATAGGTAGTAAAAAATAGTAGTCATATGCATATGAGTTGGCCTTTTCTCGGGTAAAAAGGAATAGTAACACAGCTGCTATAATTATTTCATAAAATATGCTGTGCAGTTTCCTGAATTAACACAAGTGTAAATTCTTCTCAATATATTCAGCTTGTCTTTTTCTCAAACGCTGAGTTGTTGATTTTCTACAAGGGATGAAGAAGATATAAAATTTCTGTCTAAGGTATTAAAGGCCCCAAAATATTGGAGGGCAGTATTTGACTTGATATGGGTGCCTAAATACACTTCATAATGAGCTATGTTGGTGTCTCAGTGTGTCATATTCTTTTCCTCTTGGGAGATTTAGAATGGAGATGGTTTTCTGGCTCTGGTTAATTTGTTCAAATTCTATCTGCCATTTTCTAGGTACTGTCGACCTTGGGCAGGTTGCTTAACCTAAGCTTTAGTTCCCTCATGTGTAAAATGTGAAGATAATACTACCCACTTCACAGGGAGCTGTTGGGAACATGGAATGGGATAATCCATGCAATAGAGTGTCAGAAAAATAGCAAGCCGTTAATAACTGTTAACCATCAGCTATTTATCTGGTTTTGGAAAGGATCCTGACCTTGTTTGCTTCCCTTCATAATCCCTTCTACAGGGCACGATTGTAAATTGATTAAAACGGTTTTGATCTCATGGAGTATTTTTCCTCCCATGACCATACCACACCATTATTCTTATGGCATTTAGACTAGTCTTCATCCTAGATAGTACTTAGAATCTGACAACTCCTTTGAGGTTGTTGGTTGCTTCCATGAAACTGCAGAGTGATCGTTCCTACCAGAATTGGTCTTGACATACAGTCATGAATCTGTCTGTTTAATGCTGCTTAGTATACCTCTGACTGCTAAGTGTACCTCTGAGGAAACTGTACTGATGAATAGCATCAAACAAAGAAAATCTCATAATATGAAAATTACCTTAATAAATTGTATTTGATATTAAATATACAGCTATTGCATCCTGAAGAATGCCACTGTGTATGAGAGAAAAACAAACTAATCATTACTTTCCAAGGTTAATAATGCCCATGGTTCATGAAATTAGCATTCCAGAAAGGGAAAACTTATTGATAAATAAAGCTTGAGTCGTGATTGTGTAGAGGAGTATATAAAGAAATACTATAGAGAAAATTTTAAAAGACTGATTTTAACTATTAGAGCAGGTTATCATTTTTAACTTTGAAGTTTTACTTAAAGCGGAAGATATTATCTTCCAAGGACTTATGCACATATTATATGAGCCTTGGCCCATCGGTATTTTAAAATATTGAGAATATATTATTTTTGGTCTGTATAAGTCTAGTAAAGTGAAATAGCATTAAGTTAAACAAACTGGGTCATGGATGCATATCTTTCACAGACTTCTTTTCTCTTACACAGTTTTTTAAACTTTTAAAATCTGGCTTGTGTTGTTAACGAGTAGAAACAGACACTGTAGAAGTCAGGGATCTTGCTATGTTATCAATTAGCAACTATAGCTGAATTTTCTCTAGAGAAGGTTTAGTCAAAAGTATTTAGAAACCAAATTACTTTCTGATAAATGAAGCATCCACGGTTCACTATGCTTTGATAGTAGTTCAGAACAGTGTTAATATTTGAGATGATTTTGTAGTTTTTCTGAGAATGCTTTCCCTCTTTTCAGAGTGTGTCTAATAATGGAAACTGTATATAGATTTTTTAAAAACAAGTATTGCAGGAAACACACATAGGGGCTCAATCTAAACCTAAACTAATTCTCCACGTAGCAGGCTTGGAACAAGTTTCCGTCACACTATCTACGTGCATGTCTTACTTTAATATGAATGTGCAGTAGAAATACTCTCACAATGAGCTTGGTAGACTCTTTCTGTTCCTGTGGTTTGTATGAAAGACAGAAGGACCAGACTTATTATTTATGGAATTTACTAATTTTGGTTCAATTTTTGAACCACCTAGGTCATTCTCAGAGTTACTCCCTGCAAACAGAATCCATTCTAGGAGTACCTAGAATAAAAGTTCATATTAGTTATGACCTAGGGACTCCTATTCCTTCATCCTTTCAGTTCTACCCCTAAAATGCTACATGAATTCTTAAGGTCAAGACAAGAACTTAAGGTATTCATTCTGTAAATGATAGATCTAAGATAAGCCCAGAGGGGTTAAGAGAATTGCTCAGGGTCACTCAGAGTTACAGCAGGATCAAGAGATAATACTTGCTGATACTGAATCCACTGTGCTTTTAACAGTCTGTGCTTATTATAAAAGATGAATAAGGTACTTGGGATTTGATAAACACGAAGTTTATTACATATTTTATCTATCAAACTATTTTTGAATTATTATTATAACTATTACAGTAAATATTAACAGCTCCTTTCTTATGTGTAATATTATAGTCTATCTGCTGAACCCTGTATCTTTTTATCTTAAAAACAACCCATTGAGACAGATAGTATGTTCAGTGTGTCATAAATAAGTTAATTGAGGCATAAAATGTTTAAGGCATTTACCCAAGGCCACATGATTATTAACTGACAGAGTTAGGACTCAAATCCAGGCATCTTTGACATGACTGTGCTCTTAATAACTTCAAATACTGTTTCCCCATGTATTAGTTCATTATGCCAATATTTGTTATATGTGAGTTTGATTACTTCTGACTACCTCAAGCATGAATGCAAGAGAAAGTAAAATTTTGTTTTTCCTGAAAGCCAAGGGAACAAATATAGTTTTGGATGACAGGTAATAATGACATCATTATTCCTTTTCTCTGGAAGTATCTGGAAATATTACAATTCTTTAAGTAGTCTTTGAAGTGGCTGCAAGAAAGTTGTGTGTAGAAATACTGACAACTCATGGAAACTGTTGAGATAAATAAATGGAAGATTAATATAAAATGTTCTGAAAACTAGAAGTAATATTGAGATAGAAATAACAAAGCAAGTAAATCAGCAGCAATATTTTTATTCACTCTTCAGTAGATATTTTGGTTCGCTTCTGCCTTTTTCCCTTTTTATCTCTCACCCCTTGACTTTTTTTTAAAGATTAATAAATTTACTATATTAAAAATAAGGCTTTTTTTTTTCTCACAACAAGGTACAACACAAATAGTGAAAATACAAGCCACAGACTGGGAAAAAATATTTGTAACACATGTAACTAACAAAGAACTAGCATCCAGAACATGTAAAGATTGCACAGAAATCAATAACCCAATAGAAAAATGGGCAGTTCACAAAACAGCAAAGCCATTGGTCACTTAATATGTGAAAAGATATTTAACCTTACAAGGAATAAAGGAAATGAAATTAAAACAATGAGGTATCATTTCACAATTGTCAAATATCTAAAGTCTGAAAATACCTACTTTTGGCCAGATGAGATACAACAGGAATTCTCATTTACTGCTGATGGAACTGGAACAACCACTTTGGAGCACAATTTGCCATGTCTAGGAAAGGTGAAGATGCACACTGCCTAACACTTAGTAATTCTGCTCATATGTATATATCTTAGAGAAACTCTCTAACACACATACACAAGAAGAAATTTTAAAATGTTACTTGCAGCATTGTTTATGAAAACAAAACAGTAGAAACCCCAATATATTTAAATTTTAAAAGGATATATTTTGATAGATTCATAAAATGTAACACCATGCAGCAGCTGAAATGAACAAACTAAATCTACCTATTTATGGCAACATGTATAAATCTCAAAAATATAACATTGACAAAAGAAATAGCCTCAATGCATTCGTATAGTATAATATATATAAAGTTCAAAAACATGCAAAAATACATTATCAAGACAACTTACAGAAATTTATGCTTTACTGAACAGTGAAACATTGTATTTATATAAAAGTGTAAAATCATGCATATTAAAAAAAAGTGCTTTTCTCTGAAGAGGGACAGATAAGAATGAAATCAGGGGGTTTCATAAGGAAAGGCCCTTGAATTTTTTCTTTTAAAAAATCTGAAATCAATATTCACACCTTGACTTTTTTTTAAAAAACCAGTATTACCACTTTAACAAGCTGTGTGTTTCCCCAGATTGACTGGTTACATTGCCTCAACTTAGCCACCTTAATATAACTCTTATTTACCTAGGAACTGAAGTATGTTTTCACTTCCCACTAAATGTCTAAATTTGTGCCAAAAATCAGATAAGTTAGATCCAGAGTGCATGCTGTGTTGGTTGGAACACAAGAGTCATAATTCTGAGCTTGGACTCCAGATGAATTTTTAAATTGGTTTTTAAATATAGCTGATCAGCTGCTGCATTACTATTGGAAGTCTGCTTTTTAAAATTGTAAGAAAATTAACAGCAATTTCAATTGAAGAAATTTTTCTGGGATCGAGAGGATAAGCCAGATGAGAGCAGTTAAGCACATCTTAGCATGAAGGTATAACTCAGAACAATTGTGAAATATGAGGCACACATTTTAAAACAGATTATTATGAATAATGTATGGCAATATTTTTCTGAATGTCAAACAATTCAACTACTATACTTTTAGTAATAATTATAAATCAGTGTGAATTCTTATTCTAGTTTGATGGAATTATTTCAGTTAAAAAAATCTTTCCATTACATAGGAGGTACACAGTTAACATCTTTATAAAGTTGGAAGGGAAAGAAGAGCTGAAAAAATCAAATGGAATGCGTTACGATTTATCAGTCACTCAAAACCTATACAGCTTTTCATAATCTATTTAAAGCAAGGACAGTACTAAGGAAGTACAGCAATACTGAATGTTGATGAGAACAACAATAAAAATAAAATCCGTGCCCGGAGAAAGAAATAAGGGGAATTCTTAGGTTCCATAGTTAACGCTATAGATCATCTTCTCACCGGTGCAATATTCCTGTAAAAATCTGCAGAGCTACGTTTTCCTTTGCTCGGTTTGCAGTTCAGGCTTCGTACTGAAAGGCTAACATAAAAGCTGCTGCTTAGGGGCTGTGCTGTCACCACTGTGACCATCTACTCTGCCCTCTGCCATTTCCACTAATGGAAGGGGAAGCAAAGAACAAGACAACACATACTGAACTCCCTCACAGGCAAGCCCGTGGCTACCAAAGTGGTGTACTCTGTGGGACTTGGAAAACATTCCTTCATCCAAAGATATTTTCCTCTTCTGATTGACATCCTAACATTAATGATAAATTCATTTGGCTGAAAGTATTTCAGTTCCCAGAAGGTTTTAAAAAAAAATGTCTGTGTCCTCAGAAAAAGCTGTTATTTAGCACCATTTTGAGAATTAGTGTCATACTGTTTTTCTCCACAAGAACTAGTTGAGAAGGACTACAGCTAGAGTTGATGGGGCCAAAGTAAAAACTGAGTACTGGGGCTTCCCTGGTGGCGCAGTGGTTGGGAGTCTGCCTGTCGATGCAGGGGACACGGGTTCGTGCCCCGGTCTGGGAGGATCCCACGTGCCCCGGAGCGGCTGGGCCCGTGAGCCATGGCCGCTGAGCCTGCGCGTCCGGAGCCTGTGCTCCGCAATGGGAGAGGCCACAGCAGTGAGAGGCCTGCGTACAGCAAAAAAAACCCCAAAAAAGCACTGAGTACTAATTAATGTAGGTTAATTGGTCAATATTTTGAGGAGTTTGGGACAGAGGTGGGTAGGAGTCTGTTGTGTGCGTGCGGGAAGTATGTTCCAAGAAGAAGGGGAGGTGGGTAGACTAGAGAGGTCTGTGTGGTATTCATTCTCTAATTTAATTCTCTTCAATCTCTCCAGTTACCTGGGATCATTCTTCTATTTAATTTTTTGAAAACAGTTAAACTCCCTATTCTTAAAACTTCAGGAACTTTATTGCCTTACCTCAAGTAGTACTTACATGGTCATGGTTGTTGATTTTTTTTTTTTATCTCATTCTGAATTCTTGCTTAAGCCTTCTTTTTCAATCAGCTATGGGCGTCTTGCCACTGTTTCTCTAGTTTGCCATAGGTTTCCCTGGTTATTTTGACCAAAACATGGCTACAAACCTTTGTTTGTATTCCTCAAGGCATTGCTGACGTATGAGTCCTGTAGTGCTTGACAGATTTTATTAGATACTTGGAATCACCTGATCTGTAAAGGACTGCTATTATTACATTACAGAAAAGGACAATTTAATACTGGCTTTCAGATAACAGTGCAGTAGCAGTGGGCTAAAGGGAAATACATGAGTGATTTAGGAGTCCTTAAGTGCAAGGTCTATATTTTTTTTTCCCTTTATCATTTTCCATTTTATTTCTCTCTTGGTAAAAATGAACAAAATACAAAATTCAGGATGACTTTATCATTCACATTAGCAAGAGAACAATGGGAAGTGGCTTTGAACTACTCTTCCATCTGGCATTTCAGTTACTGTTTAGATTAATAGGTACAATAGGAGCTGAAATTTTCTGGGCCAGAGTTTGATGGTGCTCAGCACTGCTCCTTTCTGAAAAGACCCATCCACCTGTGGACAAAGCCTTCTGCCTGTTACCATGGCCCTGAATAAAGTGACTGATGAGCATATGAGTCTGTTTCAAGTTGCAAAAACAAATAACTTAAATTCCAGTTAACTACACTGTCTCTTCCTGATACGAATTATGCCAGCTGAGGTAATCAATAACTTATCAGGCTGCTGAGAGCCCATTAGCATGTGATTAACATGCTAGTGTTCACGGCAATATTCTTCAATGTGGGAAGTGGCCCTTTGGTATAACACACTTCAATAGTTTAAGCTCAATAATAATAACTCTTGTTTAACAAGATATTAGATTGACTCTTATAAATTAGAAGATGGTTTTCACGATCTATGTAATCTACTCTATCAATAAAATAGAACTGAAGGCTCTTGGCACATTTCATTTCTCACTTCCACTTACAAGTGACCTCTAAATGTAAGGAATCAGGCTTACCCAATTAGTCACAGCCCTGAACAAGGTGCCACCTGAAAAGAATGTAAAACCACTACTAGTAGAAAGTTTAATTTAAGCCCTAGCGCTAAATTAAAGAGCTTTTCAAATACAGAGATTATTGTCTGGTAATAGCAAAACACATTTACGTTTTTTTTTTTTTAACTCCATTTTAGGAAATTATTTTCAGCAAGGTCTATATTTTTTCACTGTGGTATTTCAGCCCAGTGAATGGTACATAGCAAGCACATATTAGTAGTGAATGAACATTGCTGCTCGTAAGTTTAATTGACTGTGCCCTTTCACCCGGTGCTAGTGGTTATTTTCCTCCTCAAGGGTTGCTTCTCAAGTCAGTGACCCTTCTCACCTGTCTTAGTTTGCCTCGGTCCTCTGGCTCCAAACACCCTTTGTCCCATTTAGGTAGGGTGAGTAGATCTAGTTAATCTGCTACTAATGTCTCAGTGATGTTGCCTTTCACATGATCATGTATAAGGTTAGCCCACCTTTGCCTCAGCTTCCTGAGACTAGACAGAAGCAAAAGATACAAGGAAGTTGCTTCAACCAAAAGAGCAGTTTTGAGATAAAATTTGTCACTAACTCTGGAATGCTGCAGTTGTTTTAATCACATTCTTTTGTCCTACAGTTCATTCAGGAAACCAGTATTGGTAAACAAGATATAGTTCCTGCCTTCAAGTAGCCTACTGTCTAAAAAAGGAAATAGATACTAAAGTAAATCACTAAAAGTATATTATGCTATAACAAGTGCAATGATTAAGATGTGAAATTTTTATAGCAACGGCTGAGGGATCTCTAAACTTCTTGGCAGTGGAGGTGGGGGGTTTTTAGAGAACAGGGAAAGAGGCAACATCTGAGCTGCATCTTTTCTTTCTTTTTTTTTTTTTTTGCGGTACGCGGACCTCTCACTGTTGTGGCTTCTCCCGTTGCGGAGCACAGGCTCCGGATGCACAGGCCCAGCGGCCATGGCTCACGGGCCCAGCCGCTCCGCGGCATGTGGGATCTTCCGGGACCGGGGCACGAACCCATGTGCCCTGCATCGGCAGGCGGACTCTCAACCACTGCGCCACCAGGGAAGCCCCTGAGCTGCATCTTGAGGATGCAAGTTATCCTAATGATACTATAGTTAGTAGACATGTATGCTGTTTACACACAGGTGATGACATAAACCAAGGCTTGGAGGCAAGAGCAGTTCCTTGTTTTGGGATTATGGAGTGTTAGGTAGGAGGTGTCAGGAGATAAAGTTTGAGGGACATTCAGGGGTCAAATTATAAAGGAACTTGTATGCCATGGTAAAGCATTTATCATATGGTAGAGAGCTACTGAAGGATTTTAAGAAGGAGAGTGCCAGAGGCAAATCATTTAGTCTCCGGAATTTCTTTGGCATTTTTGTGGATTCTAGAGACAAATGCTCCTACCTTTCTGAAACCTAAAGGTTATGTAAGGAGGCCCAAGATAGAAAAGCAGAGTGGTAATAGAGAAGTTGTCTTATGCCATAGGAGATACTTTCTCATATGTAGGAAAAATCTTTTTTTTTTTTAAATCAGAATTTTTTTTTTTAAATTAATTTATTTATTTTTGGCTGTGTTGGGTCTTCGTTTCTGTGCGAGGGCTTTCTCTAGTTGCGGCAAGCAGGGGGCCACTCTTCATCGCGGTGCGCGGGCCTTTCACTGTCGTGGCCTGTCTTGCTGCGGAGCACAAGTTCCAGACGCGCAGGCTCAGTAGTTGTGGCTCACGGGCCTAGTTGCTCCGCAGCATGTGGGATCTTCCCAGACCAGGGCTCGAACCCATGTCCCCTGCATTGGCAGGCAGATTCTCAACCATTGCACCACCAGGGAAGCCCTGTAGGAAAAATCTTTATCTCAGTGAATATAAGTCCTTCGCATTTAGTGGGGGAAAGAACTGTTAAAAGAAGAAAACCATTTATATATGAAGTTGACAACATAGAGATTATATCATCGAGAATCTTTTCAATACATATATACAAGCATTCCTCACTTTGCATGGTTCCAATATAGACAAATTTCACTTAACACGGTTTAATAACACCAGTCTCCCACCAACATGGTTCAGATTAATCACACTGTGATTAGCTGTGTAAAGTATAAACTTTGCTACTGGCTCTTCAGCTTACAAGTCACTACATAAATAGTAAATGTGCATCAAGATCAGTGGTCGGTCACATTTCATTCAGAATCTGTTGATGATTGTACACGACACATCTGTTAGTTCATGCACAGACAGCAGAGTGTGTAGCTGTCTTGCTTCCTTCTCTCTGATAAACTCATGTGGCATTTTACACAAATGGCTAATCAGAAAAAGTAACTGGTCAACAAAGATGAAAAGTACAATGAAATAAAGAAATAGTGATAACACAGAAATTGAAATTAGAATCAAATATAAATGGAGTTATAGAAGAAATAGCTGATCCTGGGGCACTGCTGCCATTTGAGAGACTCTCCATATGCAGACAGAGGAACTTGGTAACGGCGAGCTTGTTTTTATTATTTTTGTTTAAGGCAAAATTTTTGACATAAGAGGAAAGGGTTGTGATGAATAGGATAGACACGTCCCAGAGGAGGTTACAACAGCAAAAAAACTTCACGTTAGAAGAACTCTTGGAGCTATTTCATGACATTGAAAGTGCAAAGGATGGAATGTTGGGAGCTGACCCACACTTAGAAAGGAGTATGACAGTTTGCCAAAACATAGAATATATGCTTGCTCTGTATGGTTATTTATACAAGAGAAGCACTATTCAAACTACTCTTCATAAATTTTTTCTAAGAAATGGAACTTTAATTTCTCACTGTTTCTAATGTTTTAAATTACACTGTACTAAACTAAT
This sequence comes from Orcinus orca, assembly GCF_937001465.1. Lineage (NCBI taxonomy): Eukaryota > Metazoa > Chordata > Mammalia > Artiodactyla > Delphinidae > Orcinus > Orcinus orca. Next base: position 137,156,288 of record NC_064559.1, read on the forward strand.
ATTTAACATATTTTTCATTTCCCTATACAAAGGTAACTGACAGTGAGACTTTTAAACATTTTGACAAAAATTTTTAAAGGTCACAGAACAATTGCAATTTTTCCCATTATTAAGATTGCTTGGCATGGTTTCAGCTTATATGGTCAGTTTCATGGTCCTCTAGTACCGTGCAAAGCAAGGATGGCCCTGTATGTAAATGGTACCACTATTTTCCTTATGGATAAACATTTTATTTATGTATCCAAATTTTAATTACTTGGGGGTAGTTCAGGTATATATTTGAAGTTTGTTTCTTTTCCATCCCTTAATATTTCTGATTTTGATTCAATTGTATCTCTTTTTTTTTTTGGTCCTGTGTGGTCACCTGTTGATAACGTATTTGTTAGGGTTTAAATTGTTGTTAAAATAAGTATTAAAATTAATATCTCTATATTAAAATTAGATTCTAAACCCTTTTTATTACTGGAATTCTTGGCAAGGCAAATTTACATCACAACAAAAATTGAAACAACCCTACAACTCATTATAATGAGTTTTTAATCTGTTCTAAAACAGAACTTGTATATTTTTCTATTGGCATTCCTTAAGAAATGTGTTTACATCAGTTTCAGTATATTTATCAGAGGAAAATCATGCATTGTTAGTTACTCGACCTTTTTTGTTATTTTTCCTATGTGAGTATAGGAAGAACAATGACTCAAATAGTATTTTCAAAAGACTACAATATAAACAAATTTTTAAAAGTAAAGTGTCAGGGAGACTTCCCTGGTGGCCCAGTGGTTAAGACTCCGTGCTTCCAATTCAGGGGGCGTGGGTTTGATCCCTGGTTGGGGAACTAAGATTACACATGCTGTGCGGTGTGGCCAAAAAACTAAAAAAAATTAAAAATAAAATGTCACGTCCTTAGATTGGAGCTATGCCAAAGCTTGAATGTAGGCATTCTTCCCAGGAACTTATTCCCTTTGTTTTTTAAAATATTACAGACTAGTATTTAAGTAGAAAACAAATGAGACCTGTAGTCACAAATTAGGGAATAAATGGAGGCTTTTATACAATAGTAGTGCTAACTCCAGTATATTACAATAACATATTATTACATTGAAAAATAACAAGATATTTTTTCTCCCACTTATTACCTTTCATTTCAATATTAAGAGAATTGAGATATCATATTGAATACTTAGAATCTATTTTCCCCCAAGTAACCCTCAGATTCCTCTAAGTCTTTACATCAATTCATTTATTCATCCAAATCTTTCCATCAATTAATTAACAAGCACGCATTATGTTCTAGACACTGGGGATACCACATTGAATAAAATAGTTCAGGAGCTTAAGTTTAAACTCTTTAAGGGGCATATATATCATCTCTAACTCTGCCCTCAAATCTAATGTATAATCATGTTTCTCCTAGACTCTCATAATAGCCTCCTACCTGACTCATTCTCTTTCCATTCTGCTCATCCCAGAGTCCCCATCTTTGTTTCAGGTCATATGCCCATGGGAGCCTGAATCTGTTTTTTTCTGACACGTACCTCAGTGATACATCAGTGTTACTTGAATTCTTCCAATGCCTCAAAGCCTGAATTGACTCTTATAAATGCCTTTGTTTTTCATTCAATGAAAGGTGAAAAAAAAAAGTAGTGACTTTAACAGATTCAACTAATTGCAGAATGCTGGCAATTAAAAGGAGATTTAGCAGTAGTTTAATTCATTGCTGTCATTTTACAGATGAAGACTTTGAAACTCATGATATAGCTATTTAGTGGCAAAACTGGATCTAGAGCTCAGTGTGCTTGGTCTTTTCATTATTATTAGTAGTAAACCAAACCAAACCGAAACCATTTTGTTTCACTTCAGCTCTTTTGATTGCAAAGAATGGACACTTAAGCTATCCCAAGGAAGAGAGAATTATTTCAATCCTCTCTACAGCATTAAGGGAAATCAGGGACCCATGGAATCTAAAAATGGTACTGTAATATGACTTAGCCTCGCGGGGGCGGGCACTGATTCAAAGCAGCTCTGAGTATCTAGCAACATTAGTTTGTGGATCTTTTGCTGTACTTTTCTATTAGCACTGCTACTCATCTCCTCTCTCTGCATCTGCCCTTTTGTGTCATCTGACTTTTCCTCTGACAAAAACTTTCTTTCTCAGCACAGTTTCTGCTTACTCTAAATTTTTTACTCATACTTTGGCTTTCTTCTCTTCCTCTTATCCTTTCTTTGTCAGTCTTTCTAGCTTCAGCTAAGTACCTGAATCAGTCCTCCCTCCCTCCCTCCTTTCCTTCCTTCCTTCCTTCCTTCCTTCCTGTTGAACTTAATTTAAAAAAGAATTTGATTGGCCCAGCTTCATCCTGTTTAGGCAAAACTCTCCATTCCAAGTGGCCTCATAGGCTACTGGCCAGACTTCATATTGGCTTCCCTTAGGTTGAATGCCATCTCCTGGGGCTGAGGTGGAGTAGGAGGGAGCTCATGACTATTTGGTGCTGCCTTTATATTAGAGTCTGTGGATGAGGAAGAATCTCTTCAGAGGGAGTTGTACATTCAGAGGATATTATGATCAACATGTCTAGTTCACTGTTATAAACTGCTTCAGGGAAAGTAAGCTAAAGAAGTTGTAGCACCACTGCATTCTGTTTCACCGGGGCTGGGGAGGGAAGAAACTCTGGTCAGAGAAACAGATAGTGGCCGAAGAAAGGGAAGCATGTAGCTAGCTAGACTCAGCAGTACACAGACATAAAAACAAGTAAGTAAATATATAAGCACAGTTGTTTTTTTGTTTGTTTGTTTGTTTGTTTGTTTCCGGTACGTGGGCCCCTCACTGCTGCGGCCTCTCCCGCTGTGGAGCACAGCCTCCGGATGCGCAGGCCCAGCGGCCACAGCTCACGGGCCCAGCCGCTCCGCGGCACGCGGGATCCTCCCAGGCCGGGGCACGAACCCGCGCCCCCTGCATCGGCAGGCGGACTCCCAACCACTGCGCCACCAGGGAAGACCCTATAAGCACAGTTTTTAATAAAAAAGAAAAGGAACTAGGCCCATGGCGGAGAGTTTCTCTACCTGTGTACCTCTCGCCCTGGTTCCTCATTTCTCATCTTCCTGACACTCTCTTAGGAACTCCATCCTTCTAGAGCTGCTGCCTCATCCGAGGGAGCCACCACCACTATCTTAGTGCTGAGGACATTTCTTATTTCCCGTTATTAAAAGTGAAAAAACTTAGCTTTGTGGATATTTTATTTGGAGAATCTTGTGTAACATTTGGACAACTGAGAACAATGTACGTCTTCTATTTTGTAATTAGGCTGGTCTTTAGCTATCTTAAAAAATATATAAACTCAGTGAAATTGTGGGTATATAAGATGCAAGTGGTAAGTGTGTAACTTTGATAATACCATGATTTATGATATATAATTCCTTTTGTTGATTTGTCTTGGTTGTCTAAAATTAATGTTTGAACATTTGATGAGAATGAGGACAGCCTGCATTTGAGTCTGAGACAAATATAGGCATATTAAGTAAATAGAAGGGCAGGTTACTCAATTCTTGATAAATCTAACTGTCAAACTGACATGATTCCACCTTACTACCTACATGACTTTGGTCATATCATTTAGTTTCTCAGAGCTCAGTTTTCTCACCTGTAAAAATGAGGAAGATACCTACTTCATAGGATTGCCATAGAATTAGGTGAGGTATTTGGAAGTGGCTGGTGCAATGTCTGGCACATAGTGGCTCAGTGAAATTGCTTTGTGCCTTCGTTCCTTTTTCCCCCTCCTTTCTCATGGCCACGTCTCTGATCTCTAATAGCCTAATCATGAAATAACAGAGCTCGCAGAGGACAGGGCGTTTCCTCTGCCCTCTTGCTTTTTCTTCTGTTATTCCCTTGTTACAAATATGCTTACATGTACAGGTAACACAAAAATTTTTGTCTCCAACTTTCCTTCTTACATTTCTGGTCTTCTCTCTGGTTCCCAAGAGACCTCTCTACTTAAACATTTACTTTTGTTTTAAGTTTATCCACCTCAAAACCTGCTTAAATCATTTCCTTATTTTTCAAATAAGAGGTACCTCTTCTAATTTCCCCATTGTCCCAGAGTATCATTTCCTTCTCTAATTCATGAATCCAAGTTCATAAACCCTCCGTGATAGGGTTTAATCCTGAATGACTCTTTTCACTCTGTTAGTCTATATCTTAAAACCCCAAAAACTTATCTTCAGTTTGCAGTACATTAATTTGAAGTTTCTGATATTTGTAAACTAACTATAATTTATTTCAGGTTTTTGAGGTTTGCTTACAATCCTAAAAGGTTCTTTTAAAAAGGAACTTTTTCTTGTTCTTTTATATACACCAAAATCTAGTAAACAGCAGGTTGATTTACTGATTGTTGATTAGAGCTGTACAAATATGCTCCAAAGTGTCCTTTATTTCTTTCTTCCTTTTCTTTCTTTTAGCTTCCTTTCTTTCGCTCATAGAATATCTTTCTAGAGGATAAAAGTTATTATCTCTTTTATATCTTTGGGTGTTAGTGATAGAAACTAAGATTTGATTTTGGTTCTTATTTGGAAAATTTTTTGTTACTAATTTCTTTTTTTTATTGAGGCATGATTGATATAAAACATTTGTTACTGATTTCTTAGACAGATGGACCTGTGAGCAGCCTCTTTTTATTCGCTCATTCATAGAATGTTATGACAATGTTTTAGATTAGAGAAACTGCCTGAAACTGCCAGTTTTTCAATAATTACAAACAGATTATGCCTGAGGGCATTCTGTTGCAGCATTAATGAACTAAAACCAACTTTTAAAAAGCTTAAGCAAAATTTAGCAGATCCATTGCTAGATGCCAGCCTTTTATAAAAGATCCTGTTTTTTAAAATTCAATACTATGTAACCATTTTAGTTGATAACAAATCATTCAAATTACACTCCAAATTAATTAAGAATTACTAATACGAATTTATTATTTAATAAAAATTAAATTTTTATTAAATTTAAAAGATTACACTTAATAAGAAATAGATTAGTAGGAATTACATTTGTATTAATGGGAAAACCAAAAGTTGGGATGAAAGACAACTGTGGTTAGTTATTTGTCTCAAATGGGGTTACTTTTCATAGTATGTCTTCACCTTTACCCTTGCAGGGTCTCAAAGGACATCCAGGGCTCCCAGGACTCCGAGGTGAACAAGTAAGTATTCTTCCTTTATAAGACTTGCATCTTCTCCAGTGAAAAAGACATACGGTAGGGAACTCCATTGAGAGATTATTTTCCCCCATGTAACTCTTTCAATTTTTCTTAATGCTTTTTACTTTGTTTAGTACAGGAAAAACTTCTAATTTATTATTAAATCTTGTGGGTTTTTTTCATATCTTAGACTGACTTTCACTGTCTGCCTAACGTGCTCCAGCAGTCTTAAACTTCCGTTGTTCATAAACCACTGTGAGAATCTCATAAATGCTGTGTATCCTGTCCGCGGATTATCCATGCATGCACACACACTCATATGCACACACATATATATGCACTGATTTTTTTGTACGTTTCAGAGGCTTTCCTGTTTTCCAAAGTCTATCCACAGCTGTTAGTTCCCTACCATTGCATGAAGGAATGCAAATAAATTTTAATAACAATCCAAATTAGAATGGAACATCTGCTGTTTGTTGTCCATTCTACACATACACATATATGTAAAAGTCAAAATAGTTTGGGAACTATTTAGTTTTTGATCATGTTATTCCTTCTCTCTCCCACCATAAAATAATGTATCATTATGTCATAGGAAGAAATAAAGTCATATCTCTTGTTTTCAATAGAATATATACTAGGCCAGTATGAATAAATCAGTGAAAAGGGTAGGAGATTAGATACTAACTAAGGTGACAAATCATTATTGGAGATTTAGCAAAGAGCCTCAGGAAACCCTAAAGGGAGCTCCAGAAAGAAAAGTGATGGATTATCCCTGAGGGAAAGATAAATGAAGAAATAAAACCAGTTTTCTCTTTTATTCATGTAAGAGGGACAATACACTCTATTCAGTCCCTGAGGCACAATTTTTCAAGATTGCTAATTACTAGTCATGGCAAGCAATATATGTATCTGTAGCAAGTAAAATCTCAGTTTCCTGAAGATCATATGAGTGCTGAAAAGCATTTGAGCATTTATGGGAAAAAAAATCCCTAGAATACTGCTTTGGCAGAAATTCTGTGTAGATTTCAATGAAGAAAACCTGACACATCACAAGTAAGTGAAAAATTGACCATTTGTCAGTACTGACCAGTTTACTCGCAACTGTTCTATAACCTAGTTCTGTTAGTATACGTGTCATTGTTCTGAGGGTGGTGTGCTTTTGAGAAGAGTCTGAAATCAGTTTTAAAGGTTGGAAAATGTATTATTGGAATCAGTTCTTTCTATTTTATTTATTTCCAGAAGTAAAAAGACAAAATTGGTGATAACTGTGAGGAACAACTAAAATCATTTTGCATTTTCACTGTGGAAACACTGTGGACATTAAGAGGAATGTAACTAATTAGCTAGGAGACATTCCCTTCTGGAAAATTTGTACATATCTATAAACTGGCCAGCAAACACTTAGGAAAGTAATTATATCATCTGGGCAAGCTCCAGTAATAAGAGCTTTCATTACGGAGTCTTTATTAGTTGCCAAACTCTACTACTGTTAACTGGAAGTTCAAGTAGTATAATTATTTATTTAATATTTCCATATGTTAACTCATTTAATACTCCACAACACTAAGAATTATTGCAGTTACCCCTGCTTTTAAATACATTTTTACACATTGTTCTCTTTTCTCTACGCAATAATCCTGTGACCTAGATATTATTATTGTATTTTACTAATGAAAAAAACTAAGAGATAGGGAGGACCCATGCTGGCAGTGCTGGGACTCTCAGTGAAGTCTGACTGACTCAGAGCGTGTGCTTTAATTCTCAGAGTGAGAAGTGGGATTGGGGCAGGTTTACTATTCCTGATTTTTCCAGGGGTAGAGATATAACTTTGTGTCTGAATTCCTCCATTCGATCTACAGATTTAAGTGAGCCATTTTTTAAATGCAGAGTGAATTGAGGTATAGTGCTTTGTTTTGAGTTTCTTTTGAGCTGCTCTGGTTGTCCAAGTGATTTTAGGGTGTGGTTGGCTTAGAATATGTTTGTGCCACATAAGACTGCTGAAAGCTTACTTGTTGACTTTGTTTACTGTTATTCCAGTAGAGCAGGATTTAGTCATCCAGTGGTGTCCTCTTGTGTATTTCTCTGTGCAGCTGGAATGTGTTATATCTCTACATGTTATCTTAACACCCTCTATGAAAATCTGTTCAAAATCAGATTTCATTTATGTCTTATAACAGATTGCTTTTTAATTGAGGTCAGTTAACGGAAGTTGGCTAGGAAACTAATGAAAGGGATGGTGATTGGCATTAGCCAGAACCTACAGAATGAAAACAGCCTTTTAAATTTATTTCAGTCTTTTCTATTGGCATAACCAAGTATAAAGTTTTGTGGATGTCTGGATATAGGCCTGTGTGTTTTAGAATTGGATGGGGAATAAAGGAAGCAGTTGTAAATAGACTGAAGCAAGTCTCATAATTAGAGGGCTTTCCCTAGAGTACTACTTTAAGTTATTTGCCCCTCAAACCTATACTAGGGAGGCAGCCTTGAATGGTGGTCTCTGGAGTTAGACTTGCTGATTTAAATTCTGGCTTTCTACTTACTAGCTGAGTGACTTCTCACTGGTGACAAACACTTCATGTCTTATTTTTTGCATCTGTAAAATAGGGATAATGGTATCTACCTTATAGGGTTTGAGCAGATTAAATAAGATAATACATATAAAATTCTTGAATTTTGGCACATGATAGGTGCTCAATAAATGCTGTTATAGGAATAAAATATGTATTATATAATATTAATAAGGTAATATCTAGTACATAAATATGGTTTCTGAAATTTATAGGATATAATCTCTCTACGTGTAGATGAAAATTTTTTGTTACTTCTCAGGAGACAACTGTTTATTCACATTCTGTTAAGTTGTTCATTGCCATATATATGTATAGGTGTCTGTATGTATATGTATATATGTATGTATGTGTGCACATGTATATATATATGTGTGTTTGTGCATACACACACGTGACAACTTTTGTCAGATTGAGTTCACATCTAGGCTCTGCTACTTACTCACTGTGCCATCTTGGGCAGGTTTCATAACTTCTCTGTATCTTAGTTTCTTCAAATGTAAAATGGAGAAAATAGTATCTATCTCATAGATGTAAAGTAGACGTAAAGTGGTGGCGTAGGATTGGCACATAAAAAAGTGCTAAGTAGGGCTTCCCTGGTGGTGCAGTGGTTGGGAGTCCGCCTGCCGATGCAGGGGACACGGGTTCGTACCCCAATCCGGGAGGATCCCACATGCTGCGGAGCGGCTGGGCCCGTGAGCCATGGCCGCTGAGCCTGCGAGTCCGGAGCCGGTGCTCCGCGACGGGAGAGGCCACAACGGTGAGAGGCCCGCGTACCGCAAAAAAAAAAAAAAAAAAAAAAGTGCTAAGTAAATGATAATTGTTGGAGCAAGGGAAGGAAGTGGGAGACAACAGGGAGAAATGAGAGAAAACAAAACTGAGAGATGGATTCTGAGAAAAGTGGAGAGAAGGACAAATTAGGAGCCTACAAGTCTAATGGAATGGGAGGGTAAAAACTTTCCACTGTGATGCTCCATTTGCCTTTTTCTTGGTCTGTTTTTTCTCTAGATTTTCCAAATTTTAGGAATTTCAAAGTATTTCTATTGTTAAACCGGAGGTAACACTCTTCTGTATACTTCAGATCAGAGGGGCAAAAGAGCTAGTGTCTTTTATTATCTCTTTTCCAAACAACAAACCGGAAATGAATTTTACATAATAAAGAATCTATGAAATTTATCACTGCTGTCACCATTTGTGGTTAAGTAAAGACAGCTCAACACATATTCTTCTGGTGTTTCCTTGGTTCACAAAATTTAACAGACATAAACTTTGAATAAACTGAATGAATGAATGAATGAATCATATATCAATGGAAGAAGGTACCAGTGAGTGTAGGTATTTCTTCTCACTTTTTCACACAGTTCTGCAACAAGTTTCCTTTCTTATGCCTTTGAGACTCCATATATCAGCCTTCCTTGAGCAATCCTTGTTTTAAATCAGGCATACAAAGTTGTCAGTGCAAAATGAATTTCCCATCCAAAGTTACTATGTGAATATTTAGATAGACCTATGTCATGATACAGATATTTACCACTTAATATCCATTTACTTATCTTCTGGAGCCCATGCTCCAATAGTTAAGGAGAGTTGCAGGATGACTGAGACAAGAAGGAGTTAAATCCATAAAGATACTGGTTATTATGAAACGTACCAACTCTTTCTCTAATATGTTTTTTAAAGGTTATGTATCACTGGATTTTTCCACCCTAGATTTATCATTACTAATAATCAATGTCTCATTTAGGTCCCTAATGTAATGTGTTTATTTTTATTTAGCAATTTTATCTCATTTTCATTTTAAATAGATGACTTCAATCAGATAAGCAATGTGCAGGACCCTTAGTATTTTTATATGGAAAAAATATTCTTTCCAAACTTGGGTATTATGAATGCACCAATTTTGTTTCCTTGGGTTTCTTTTGACTTTGTTGTACTGTTTTATTATTTTTCATTTTAGGGGATTCCAGGATTCACTGGTAATATTGGTTCACGTGGTTACCCTGGCAGGCAGGTGAGGTAACTATATTTAAACTTCTGTTTTTATGTTCCTCTTGGTTAAGACATTGTATGTTCTGATTTCAAGAGTTAATGTTCAAATGATAATTGGTTTACTTTTATTAAATAATGAATTACTCATAACAAAATAATTCCAAAAATTCTAATATCAAAATTGTAAAAATCCTTCAAAAATTTTACTGCAGGCAATTTTGCTTAAAATGGGAGTAGGATTTTTAAACAGGTTTGATGTAATATACAATGGAACCTTCTAAGTTAAAATGCCCAGTGTGCTAATAAAATGTTAAAACAGCCCTGCTACTGATTTTACAGTACTGCCACTGACTAAAACGAAGTAATGGTATGAGTTAAGACTCTATATGATAAGCAACATTTTTTAATAATACAACTATAAACACTTGGGACACAGTTGGCAATGCTACACATACCACTATCTGAATACTTTTATCTGAACTGGATTCAAGTCTTTGTATACTGTTGTGAAAATTCATTCTAATCATTTCATATTTATTTCCCTCTAATTTCTAACTTTCTCTAGCTACTTCATGTAGATTAATAAGAGAACAAATTTTCTTTCTTAGGCTTTCATGAATTGATTACTTACTCTTGAAATTAATTATTCATTTAGCATACTAGAAAACTACATTTATATAAAATATCTTTTTAGATTTTTATATACTTTTTATATACCTAAAATGTATTTTAGATAAGTTAATTAGAAGTGTTTTAAAAGAACACAGTTTTCCAATAAGAAATAACGTAAAAAATAATTTTTGTTACTGACAATGTGTTAATCTACTTTATTTAGATATCTAAAATATATTCGTTATAGATTATATACAGTGCCTCTTTTGATTCTGAAATTCTAAAATTCCTTGAATATATATAGTCTTCATTAAGTATACAGAGTTCTGAAGTTTATACTTGTGAAATGATACATTTTATATGCCCTTTTTATTAATCTATTTATCTACAGCTCTTTAAAAAGTACTGTAGTATGATGATGCCTTTTATTCACACTAGGGTTTACCTGGACCAGAAGGTAATCCAGGACCTGAAGGTGGACGAGTAAGTAAGCATTTTCATCATTTTGTTAAGTATGCTTGCATATAAGTAGAATGAAGTGTACAAAATACTTATTTTCACACTTCCATAGAAACTTTGAATGTAATGCAGGTTTAGCCTGGAAAGAAACACACTTATTAAATAGATATTTTCACTGTTAAGACCATAGAGAGCAGTCTTATGGTGGTAGGTTTTACATCATTCTTTGATAGCTCCTACATCTACATCATTTATTTTGCTAGCTCCTAGCAAAACGTCTGGTATGTTGAAAATACGCTCTTTAAGCATTTGTAGTATTATTTATGTGTGGACGTATATAGACCTAAGAAATAATGATGAAAGAAATATGAATAGGCAAAAAATTCACACTCAAGGCTGAAATAATAATACAAAAACTATCTGGAGTAAAGAAATATCTGCAGAGAAAGAAATAGGCTTATCACATTCAAGCATATACCATTGCACTTCCAATAGTTAAAGAAGTTGTTAGCCACTTCTAATCATTGAGCAAAACAAAAAAAATTACTGTGATGTGTTATGTTGTGTGCCACAAATTAAAATCAAAGCTGGTTCTAGGAAAAATTAGTAAACTAAAAATTTTTTTAAATTCTCTATTTTTAAAGCCAGTTATTTTCTGGAATCTACATCTGCCTTATATTATCTTAAATACCTTTTTGAAATAAGGAAAACAAAAAGTATTTAGACAGTATGTACTATAATGATGCCTTAACTTTAAAAAAAATTCTTAAACATGTTCAAATACTTCATATTTCTTTTGCTATCAATCCTATGAAGTAGCAGAACACGTGTATTGTCTCCATCTTACAGATGAGAAAACAGTAAGCTATGGAACCGACATGATTTGACAAAGTCATAGCAGAACTCAAACCAGCGTTTTCTCACCTTCAGCTCTGTACTGTTTTAGTATCCCATGCTGTCTCCACCCTTGCATTAAGTGAAAACATAATGGGGAAAAGTCATGTATTCTTTATTAGAAACTGCACCGAAAGCACATATTGACTTGGATTTGGAAAGCAAGAAGAGATTAGTGGACAAAGAACATGGGCTTTGGAGCTCAACAAGGACCGCTTTTTTTTCTTTTTTTTCTTAACCCCTTGTTTACTAGCTTTGTGACCTTAGATGTCGTTCAACCCTTCTGTGCCTCATTTTTCTTACCTTATTAAAAGGTGATAATGAAACCTACCTTTAGGTGGTTATGACAGCTACCTGAGCTTAATTAATATTCTTAAGGCACAGCGCCTAGCACATGGCATGCACTTTCTATGCAGATTTTATCATTATTATTAGAATTTGGGAGTTTCTTCTGCATGTGAGCTAAACTCCTAGACCTGTTACTTGGCACTGTGCAGTTTTCTCTTACTACATTTTCTCATCTTGCTTCAGTGATTCCTATAACTTTTCTAATTCTTCTTTATATCATTTTTGTACTATATTATACATCCTTTTGTTGCTTTTTTCCCCCATTTGTACTGACAGTTATAGTGTAGGTTGTAACCCTTTTTAAGTTTTTTTAGGTTTTGATGGCCGACTTCATAAAAGCATTAAAAAAAACAAATCTAATCCTTTTCTGACTAATTTAATTGATTTAATCCTTTAATTTTCCTTTGGGAGTGAGGGAAGAGTCAGAAGAGTCACTTCTCTAGGTTTCATATTCACAAGGAGTCTCAAATGTAGACTTTAGACATTAACTCCAAATATGGTTAAAAAGACAAAATTCATAAAATCACACTGACAGGATTATGTTTTTCATTTAATTTGGGTCCTGTTACTGGTCTATACCACATGCTATACAATATGAATTAATATTTTTATAAATCATGATAAATTACCTTTTGACTGGCTCCACTGTTTGACTGCATTTTTTGGTGTTAAGATAGTTATTTTAAAAATGTAAATGTTTAAAATAAATCATTTTGTAACCCTCCTTTGGTGTTTCTTTGTGTAATAACGTGCTAGGTGGCTCAAAAAGTAGAAGTATGTAGGCCTCCCCCGACCTTTTAGTGGCCCTGCTGGTGACACAAAATTGCCTCTACCTGGATATACAACCTTCAGTCCAAAAAAGCAAACACATATGTGCTTTTTGTTTAATTTTTTTTTTTAATTTTTTGGCTGTATGGCATGTGGGATCTTACTTCCCTGACCAGGGATCAAACCCGAGTCCACTGCATTGGAAGTGTGGAATCTTAACTGCTGGACTGCCAGGGAAGTCCCTTATTATTTTTTATGTTCCTTGTTTCATTACATACTAAACTCCAATTTAGTGGTAGTGTTTTGAGAATGACCACAACCCCATATGATTTCTTTGGTGGATGCAGCTGACATTTTATTTCTGTTAGAATCAGCATAATCATTATCAAAAAACCTTTATGAAACACCTACATAATTACTCATAGCATTGTTCCCTTTAAAATCTTTACTTGTGGGCTTCCCTGGTGGCGCGGTGATTGAGAGTCCGCCTGCCAATGCAGGGGACACGGGTTCGTGCCCCAGTCCGGGAAGATCCCACATGCTGTGGAACAGCTGGGCCCGTGAGCCATGGCCGCTGAGCCTGCGCGTCCGGAGCCTATATCTTTACTTGTAAAATGTTGTGCTAGTTCTCTGTGCATACTTTGTTGAGTAGAGGTTTAGCTCCTGAGTTTTCAGTTGAGTATTTAGTTTACTGAGAAGTGTACATCAGTTAGGGTGTTTGTTCTTTTTATTTATAAGCAAAACTCCAGTTGTGTATATTAAAACAAAAGTTAACTGTTTTTAAACTTGAGGCCACCTGTAGGTGATATTTCTGAAAGTACATGTAGCTTGTCATCATAATCGTAAATGTTTTGGTATCAGAAATACTTTTGGATGCTTCATTTTAAAAGAAACCTTCCCCATCCTTCAGATGCTTGGCTTTCAAGTAAACAAATTATAGATGTTTTATCATTAAAGTTAATTAGAAGGAAACTATTTTTCTCTTTTATTTTATTTTTTGCTTATTCATTCATACACTCTCTAGAACATAGGAATTTTAAAGGTGTTTTTCCTTGTCAAAGAAAAGTGCTTGTCTTACTATGGCAACACCCAACTAGCTTTCACCCTCAGGAACTAAATGCTTCCCATGGTTCTTATTCCAGGAAACTTGGAAATGATTCCTGAGACACTTACTTTTAAAAAAAATATCGTGGTAATACATATTTAATATAAAATTCACCATTTTAATTATTTTTAAATGTAAGTTCACTGGTGTCATAGTTCAGGCTGCTATAATAAAAATTACTATAGACTGGGTGACTTAAACAACAAACATTTATATGTCACAGTTCTTCAGTCTGGGAAGGCAGATCCAGTGTTTCATGAGGGCCCACCTCATGGCTTGTAGACCGCTGCCTTCTTGCTGTATCCTTATGTGGCAGAGAGAGCAATCATATTTCTTTCATATCTCTTTTTAGAAGGGCAGTAATCCCATTCATGAGGGCTCTACTCTCATGATCTAATTCCCACCCAAAGGTCCCACCTCCAAATACCATCATCTTGGGGATTAGGCTTCAATGTATGAATTTTGATGGGGCATAAACATTCAGTCCATAGCGGGAGGCAATAAGTACATTCACATTGCAGTGCGGCCATCACCACCATCCATCTCCAGAACTTTTTCATCTTTCCAAACTGAAACTTTATATCTATTGAACAGTAACTCCCCATTCTCCCTTCCCCCCAGCTCCTGGCAACCATTCAACTTTCTGTCTCTATGAGTTTGACTACTCTATGTACTTCATTTAAGTGGAATCATATAATATCTATTCTTTTATGACTGGCTGATTTCACTTAGCATGATTGTCTTTGAGATTCATCCACCTTGTGGAATGCGTCAAGATATCCTTACTTTTTCAGGCTGAATAATATTCCATTGTATGTATATGCCACATTTGTTTGTCTTTTCATCTGTTGAACATTTGGGTTGCTTCCACCTTTTGGCTATTGTGAACAATGCTGTTCTAGGTGTACAAATGACATTTACTTTTTTAAAACCTGAGTTCTTTCTTAATGTATACTATTATGGAAAAATTTACTCTGAAAAGGCACCCATTCTCTAAGTCAAAATAAGTAGACTTTATTTCGAATTTAGTCAAAATGGCCTCCTGTATCTCTTCTTCAAGTTGTTTTATACCTTGGGTTTCCTCTGTGTTCATAAAACCATTTTTCTTCTCCCATCTCCATCCAGTTCAGCCTCTCAGTGGTCCAGGGAAATTTCTCTTTGTTTCCTCCTAAGAGCTCTGTTCTACCCTTAAGTCTTCTGACCCATCTGCCCTTCAAATCTTACATCACTCTATGAGCTCTTTCTTTGAGTCCCACATCTCCACTTCCTTGCCAAGATAATTAAATTTAAATGCCTCATCACCGCAATCTCAAAATGACTAACAGAACTCATCCTCTTTCTACTAAACTATTAGCTTTCCTATTTGTTTTCCATATTTCTATCAGTGGTTACCATTTGCTTATCAGTCCAGTATAAACCTTAGAATCATCTTTGCCTCAATCCTAGAGATAGATACAAAGACCATTTGAACCACTGTAATCCAAATGAATTCTATAAACTGCAAATTTGATTATATCAAAACTCTGTCTAAATTTTTTGAATGCTCAGTATAAATCCCAAACTTGCCATCATCACATAAAAGACTTTTCATGATGTAGCCACTGTTGCCTTTCCAACCCCCTCTCTTGCCTACCAATCACACAGAACTATTTGCAATTCTATGAAAATGCCATGTCATTTTATTTTGATTGATTGATTGATTGATGACACATTGTTAGCCCTGCATAAAATGCCTTTCCTTTCCTTCAAGACTCAGCTTAAATGTTGCCTCCTCTGTAAAACTTTCCTAAATCGTCCCTCTAGGCAAAGTTGGTCATTCTGCCTTCAAAGCTTCTATATCTTGTATTTATCACATCACATAATCATGTCACAATTATCTTATGATATTACAATTGTATGACTCTTTTTCCTAATAAACTATGAACTTCTTGAGGGCACTGATTTTCATATTCATTTTTATAATTCCAATTCTTGGCACACAGTGGGCACTAAAATGATGTTTTGTGAATGAGTGACCCAGACTCATATTCCTTCAAATTTGGACCATTGAAACAGCATTCTAACACATTTTCCTACATTCAGTGTTTCCTGTCTTGGGTGTATTCTGTATCCTGTCCACAGATTAATATTTTAGAAAAACAGCTTAACATCAGGGCACTACCACACCCCCCCAAAGTCCAGTAGCTTCTTATCTAAACTATAAAGTCTAAAATTCTTAGTCTGAAATTTAAGGCTCTCCTTAATCCATTCTCTAAACTACTATACACTTTATTAAATTGATGAAACAGGTTATTATTTGGCACAGGTGAGATCTAACTAAAGTATGGTAGTATAAAGTAGCTTCAATTGTTATTTTACTCCTTGTTTCTCAGACCTATTGGAATCTCCCTGAGGGCACAATGGGTCTGCTTCTCTCCAAAGCATCTTACATGTAAGAAACTGTCAGTTAACCATTTACAAACGCTCCCTGAGTCCTCTCTATCTTGTCTCTGCTTACTGTAGTGCTGGTTGGAGCGTTCTTTCTCCATCCTCTGCTTATCAAGACTCTATCTACTCCACAGGCCTATCTCAAGTGCCAGTCTCCTTTGAAACCTCCTCTGACTGCTTTTACCTCCTGCCACATTGGAATGAATCTCTTCCTCCTCCATACTTCTTTTTCTTGGATACCTCCATTCTGCCTTACAATTTAGTTAATTGTATATCTGTGTCTTCTGCCCTTTGTAATATTCAATGTAGAAAAGAATTTGGGCTTGTTGATTTTTATTAGCCACTATGCCTTAAGTTACATTTCCTACTTTTTTTTTAATGAAAAGATTGAACTGTAATTTCTAGAAGAAAAGACACAAGATTATCCAAACTGTTATGCCTTATAATTTCATATTACTAGGAATAAATTTTAAGTATCTCTATTTAGAATTATTTACAGGGTGAATATTTAAGTGAGATAATACAAAGATTATTTGCTTACTTTAAGGGTTTCATTGGCTCTCCTGGAGAAGTAGGACAACTGGGACCTGAAGGAGAAAGAGTAAGTCTATTTCCTTCAAATATTATTTCTAACGTGATATACTTAGGATAAAGTATAACAGGGCTCATAAACCCAGATGTCGGGCAGTGAAACAAGCCAGCTTTAAGAAAAGTCACCTACCAGAATTATAATTAAACTCTCTTAAATTTTACTGAATTGTGTTTTAGGTAAGTGAGGTGATATAAATATTTAGGGTTAGCAACTTTAAATTTAACTTTTAAAAAACACAAATTGATATTATCTAATTATGAAAAATTTATTTTGTAATTGATCTTTAATTTGAGTAGAAACTCTTGGCAGGGTTTGTATTTTACAATGCAATGTGTAATAAATCAACTTCAAAAGATATATTTTTTTGTTTAATAGTGGAAGATAGCTGTTCATAAATGTAGGTACTTGTGAATAAAGTAGAATCTTTGCCAAATATTTTGTTATACTTATAAAAATTAACGAAGATACATACAGAGTTCTGGCATTCCAGCTTCGTCATATCTAGTTTTCAGTGCCATATGCAGTTCAGTGATTTCTAGCTGCATTTCTTCATCTACACTGTCAATATTAATTTTAAAAAAAGAATCAAACAATATTAGCATATTCTCAGGTTTGAAAACAATCATATTCCGAATTTAGCATTTAACTCTATTATTATACAAGTGCTGTTTGGGCAATTTTTTTTTCATATCTGGAAACTGATTTTTGCAAATGAAAATAAATCAGAGCATTCTTTGCTAGATGAATATTTCAAATGTATAGTTTTTTGAGTGAGTGAATTAAATCACATTTTCTTGTAGTTACTTGTGAATGCCTCCACAGAGAAGAAACATTCAGAGTTTACATGTGCTGTAATGACAATCAAAATGTTTAGTTGTCTTTGGCGAGACGGGGTGAAGATATTCCTGTGGCGAGCGCACAGGTCATTTCTTTCACTTGCAAACAATATCTTCAGTGTGATCCTACAACTAAGCCACTTAACTACTATGTAATACAGCAGACTTACAGATGATGTTTCTAATCTATCATGCAAAGAATTGAACTGCTTCTTATAGACCCAAAGGATTATATATAGTTTACATTGTTAATTACTGTGCTGCTTATGATACAATCCTTCCCTGACCTGTTGGAATGAAGTTATTTCTAGTAATTGATGTAATAAATAAACGAAAGTTATATGTCCTTGCAAAATGTCATCATCTTGAATTCAAGGATCCCTGTGACACTGACTATCAATAGGCACAATGCCTATAATCATACTCAGTAATTTCGACTAGTTTATATGAATATATCAAGATTGTCTCAAATCATAAATATAAGACCCTTTTGTGATATTCTGCCTATTATAGGTACCATGTCCTAATATTATTAGGCTACTTCAAAATTCTCACTAAAACCATGAATGGTATAGCTAACTGGGTGGTCTTATTATGTTATGAAATATTTAAGTAGAGAAAAGCCAAAGAAAATAATGTTCTAATCACTCCTGAAAACAAATGGGAAGAAAAATTTCTTTCTGGAAGTCAATAATATACACATGCATGTATATATGAAAAAGTTCTTATATAATTCTATCTGCACTATCCTTAGGTTTTCTGCTGAGATTTACTGAAGCTACTAAAGTTTTAGAAAATAATTATTTTTCTTAAATGCTTGGCTATATTATGTAAAGATGCATGAAATCCTCATGAAATGAGTCATATTGCTCATCTTTGAACTCTTTTTTCAATAGAGAATATTAGATGAATATTTATTAAACACTGTTGAATTAAAGTAAATGGATTACTTTAGCCATTGATATCTGCTAACTTGTCTGTATATACAAAAACCCCAAGCTACATGGTTCTGACATATTTCTTAGTCCCTAAGGCTTATAAAAGTGATTATAAGTCTCAAGGGATTTTATCAGTTAGTACACTTTGGACTGCAAGTGACAGAAGATCCCATTTCAAACTGGCTTCAAAATGAGGAAATTTAAAATAAATGATAATGATAACAGCAAATGATTTATTGAATGGTTACATCTATATGCAAGGCTCTATGCAAATACTACATACGAATTAGCTCCTTTAATCTCACAACACCCAGTGAGATAGGTAGTATTATTTTTCTCACTATAGATGAAGAAAATGAGGCATACAGAGAGACACATTTACCTAAGACTGTATATAGGTAATAAGAGCACAGCCAGGATTTGAACATAGATATTCTGGCTCCAAAGACTGAGTACTTAAGTACTATGCCCTACAGCTGCTTCTTATGACCAGAAACCCATAGGTTAGGTGGGATCTAAGCACTATATGGTCCTGAGCACAGTGATATCATTATCCTTCTCTCTGCTTTGCCTTGACTAATGCTGGCTTTATCCTAAGGCTGGTTTCTCATATGATTGCAAGATTCCCAGTGCAAGGGCTAAATATGCCTTTGTTTATGTCCAGCCAGAGACAGGGAGACAGAGAGGAGGTAATTGTCTGTTGGGTACAGAAAATAAGACTTCCTGTTTGTCTGGTTGTGCCAACTTTGGTTGCATGCCACCTCTGGACAAATAACTATCACCAGAGGAATGGTGGGATCCCATTTGGAAGTACAGATGGGATGGATTTCTGAATAAAATCAGAATTTTTGTTATGAAGGAAAGGGGCCACTTGAGCTAAAATAATACATTGAAGCTTTTCTGAATATCACACCAGTTTAAAGGATAACTTATTTTTCCCTTTGGCATACTTCATAAATTGATGGTTGAGAAAAAATAACTCATTAATTGATTCAACAAATATTTACTTTTTTGAAGTATAGTTGATTTACAATATTATATTAATTTTAGGTACACAGCATCTTGATTCAGTATTTTAATAGATTATACTCCATTAAAGGTTATTAAAAAATAATGGCTATAATTCCCTGTGCTGTTGAATATATATCCCTGTTGCTTATCTATTTTAAACATAGTAAATTGTATCTCTTAATCCCATACCCCTATCTTGCCCCTCAATCCTTCCCTCTCCCCACTGATAACCACTAGTTTGTTTTCTGTATCTGTGAGTCTGTTTCTGTTTTGCCATATATATTTGTGTGTTTCATTTTTTAGATTCCACATATAAGTGGAATTATCACACAGTATGTCTTTCTCTGACTTACTTCACTAAGCATAATATTCTCTAGATCCATCCACATTGCTGCAAATGTCAGAATTTCATTTTTTATGGGCATGTAATACTCCATTGTGTGTATGTGTATATGCGTGTGTGTGTGTATACACAAGCACATATATCCATATGTGTGTGTATATATATATACACATGTATGGATATATTTATCCATTCATCTGTTGATGGACCCTAGGGTTGCTTTCCATATCTTGGCTATTGTAAATAGTGCTGCTATGAACATCAGGGTGCCTGAGTCTTTTCAAATTAGTGTTTTCATTTTTCCCAGATATTTACCCAGGTGTGAAGTTGCTGAATCATATGGTAGTTCTATTTTGAGTTTTTTGAGGAACACCAATACTCTTTTCCATAGTGGCTGCATGAATTTACATTCCCACCAACAGTGTAGGAGGGTTCCATTTTCTCCACATCCTCGCCAACATTTGTTATTTGTGTTCTTTTTGATGACAGCCATTCTGACAGGTGTGAGGTGATATCTCATGTGGTTTTGACTTGCATTTCTCTAATAATTAGCAGTGTAAAGCGTCTTTTCATGTGCCTGGTAGCCCACTGTATGTCTTCTTTGGATGCTGGGAAAACTGGACAGCTACATGTGAAAGAACATTAGAACATTTCCTCACACCATATACAAAAATAAACTCAAAATGGATTAAAGACCTAAAAGTAAGATCTGAAACTATAAAACTCTTAGAAGAGAACATAAGCAGAACACTCTTTGCCATAAATCACAGATCCAAAAATAAAATGTTTTTTTAGATCTGTCTCCTAAGGCAAAAGAAATAAAAGCCAAAATAAATGAATGGGACCTAATTAAACTTAAAAAATTTTGCACAGCAAAGGAAACCATCAACAAAACAAAAAAACAACCTACTGAATGGGAGAAAATATTTGCAAATAATATGACTGACAGGGAGTTAATATCCAAAGTATATAAATAGCTTATACAACTCAATATCAAAAAACCAAGCAACCCAATCGAAGCAGGGAACAAATATTTACTTTTGACTTTTTCACATTCTAGGGTGCTCCTGGGATCCGTGGAAAGAGGGGTCTTAAGGGAAGACAGGTAATTTGATTCTTGTTTTATGAGGTACGGTTTAGAGGAGTATAATCTAATTATATGCATATTTCTCACCTGTTAGACTACAAATGTAGTTGTTGTTCTTGTTATCCACAATCCATCTCATTCAACAGAGTTTAAAATTTGCCACTTTAACAGCCTATCCAGTAATACCTGAGAATGTGAAGGGGTATTTAGATTAAAAAATAACTCGAAATGTAACACTTCTAAACCACTTAATATACCAGTGGGAGAGACCTTTATCCCCATGACAAGGTGCTAAAATTAAAATGTCACAGGAAATACATGAACAATTTAAAATACTAATGATAGCACTATTCACCCTCATGTTTTAGAGGTTTCTAAAATGCCTGCTTCAGATGTTAGCTCAGAAACTAGTTTCTTATATTTTCATGTTAAAAAAAATCGAGTAAAGTGAATTCTTCCAGATAATATAATAATTTCAGAGATGGGAGGAAATTTTGACATTATCTAATACCCCATTATTTAACAAATGAGAAAACTGTAGTTCAGAAAAAGCATCCTCGGGTTATCCTGGCTGTGTTAGTATAGCTAATTAGCCACCTGCTTTTCACTTGTGCTGTTTTTTATTACAATTCAAAGATATTTATTAGGGTAAGACATTCTGTGCTATACTCTGCTCTCTACTCTGTGAGGAAGAAAATTGTCTTTAATAACAGCTTTTCTAAAACTTTGGTGTGTATAATTAAAATCCTGATTATAATACTAAAGGATTATAAATCTCACCAGAATATTCATATCCTTTTAAAGCATTTTATTCTTTGAGCTTTGCAATATTTCTTGAAGATAGAATAGGACAATGGCACTATTATATGGGTGAGGAAAACGAGGCTCAGTGACATAAAAATACTTGCTCAGAATCCCATAGTTAAAAGTGATAAAGAATTGAGCCCAGCTCCTTTGAATGTAAATCCAAGATCCTTTTCCTTACTACGTAGATATTTCTGATGTCTTCTACCTCACACTACTTAGAAGAACATGATTTATGTTTTCATGACATATGGCCAAAATGTGATAAACTTATTTTTTATTGGAGTATAATTGCTTTACAATGTTGTGTTAGTTTCTGCCTTACAATGAAGTGAATCAGCTATATGTATACCTGTATCCTCTCCCTCTTGGACCTCCCTCCCACCCCCCACCCCCAATCCCACCCATCCAGGTCATCACAGAGCACTGAGCAGAGCTTCTTGTGCTTTATAGCATGTTCCCACTAGCTGTTTGACCCATGGTAGTGTATATATGTCAATCCTAATTTCCTAATTTGTCCCACCCTCTCCATTCCACCCCTGTGTCCACATGTTCATTCTCTATGTCTATATCTCTATTACTGCCCTGCAAATAGGTTCATCTGTACCATTTTTCTAGATTCCACATATATGTGTTAATATACTATATTTGTTTTTCTCTTTCTGGCTTGCTTCACTCTGTATGACAGATTCTAAGTCCATCCACATCTCTACAGATGACCTAATTTCGTTCCTTTTTATGGCTGAGTAATATTCCATTGTATGCACATACCACATCTTCTTTATCCATTCATCTGTCGTTGGACATTTAGGTTGTTTCCATGTCCTGGCTATTGTAAATAGTGCTGCAACGAACGTTGGGATGCATGTGTCCTTTTGAATTATGGTTTTTTCAGGGTATAGGCCCAGTAATGGGATTACTGGGTCATATGGTAGTTCTAGTTTTAGTTTTTTAAGGAACCTCTATACTGTTCTTCATAGAGGCTGTATCAATTTACATTCCCACCAACAGTGCAAGAGGGTTCCCTTTTCTCCACACCCTCTCCAGCATTTATTGTTTGTAGATTTTTTGATGATGGCCATTCTGACTGGTGTGAGGTGATACCTCATTGTAGTTTTCTTTTTTTTTTATGGTACGCGGGCCTCTCACTGCCGTGGCCTCTCCCGTTGTGGAGCACAGGCTCCAGATGTGCAAGCCCAGCGGTCATGGCCCACGGGCCCAGCTGCTCCACGGCATGTGGGATCCTCCCGGACTGGGGCACACACCCATATCCCCTGCACCGGCAGGTGGACTCTCAACCACTGCGCCACCAGGGAAGCCCCCTCATTGTAGTTCTGATTTGCATTTCTCTAATAATGAGTGATGTTGAGCATCTTTTCATGTGCCTCTTGGCCATCTGTATGTCTTCTTTGGTGAAATACCTATTTAGGTTTTCTGCCCATTTTTTGATTGAGTTGTTTGTTTTTTTGATATTGACCTCCATGAGCTGTTTGTATATTTTGGAGATTAATCCTTTGTCTGTTGCTGTGGTTGCAAATATTTTCTCCCATTCTGAGGGTTGTCTTTTCATCTTGTTTATGGTTTCCTTTGCTGTGCAAAAGCTTTTAAGTTTCATTAGGTCATTTGTTTATTTTTGTTTTTATTTTCATTACTGTAGGAGGTGGGTCAAAAAAGATCTTGCTGTGGTTCATGTCAAAGTGTGTTTTTCCTACATTTTCCTCTAAGAGTTTTATAGTGTCCGGTCTTACATTTAGTTCTTTAATCCATTTGGAGTTTGTTTTTGTGTATGGTCTTAAGTAGTGTCCTAATTTCATTCTTTTACATGTAGCTGCCCAGTTTTCTCAGCACAACTTTTAGAAGAGGCTGTCTTTTGTCAATTGTATGTTCTTACCTCCTTTGTCATAAATTAGGTGACCATATGTGCATGGGTTTATCTCTGGGCTTTCTATCCTGTTCCATTGATCTATATTTCTGTTTTTGTGCCAGTACCATACTGTCTTGATTACTGTAGCTTTGTAGTATAGTCTGAAGTCTGGGAGCCTGATTCCTCTGGCTCGATTTTTCTTTCTCAAGATTGCTTTGGCTATCAGGGTCTTTTGTGTTTCCATACAAATTGTAAAAATTTTTGTTCTAATTCTGTGAGGAATGCCGTTGGTAATTTGATAAGGATTGCATTGAATCTGTAGATTGCTTTGGGTAATACAATCATTTTCACAATATTGATTCTTCCAATCCAAGAACATGGTATATTTTTTCATCTGTTTATGTTATCTTTGATTTCTTTCATCATTGTTGTGTAATTTTCTGAGTACAGGTCTTTCGCCTCCTTAGGTAGGTTTATTCTGAGGTATTTTAATCTTTTTGTTGTGATGGTAAATGGGATTGTTTCCTTAATTTCTCTTTCTGATCTTTCATTGTTAGTGTGCATAGGAATGCAAGAGATTTCTGTGCTTTATTTTTGTATCCTGCAACCTTACCAAATTTATTGATTAGTTCTAGTAATTTTCTGGTGGCATCTTTAGGATTTTCTAGGTATAGTATCATGTCATCTGCAAACAGTGACAGTTTTACTTCTTCTTTTCCAATCTGTATTTCTTTTATTTCTTTTTCTTCTCTGATTGCCGTGGCTGAGACTTTCAAAACTGTGTTGAATAGGAGTAGTTTCACTTTAAAGATTTTAACGTATTAAGATAAACTTACAAAACTGTCAAGAAATGAAAAGTAAGCCAAACATTTTGTTTTCTTGCAATTACGTTCAACATTCAAGTTAATCTTGTAATAATTATAACAGCAGAAACTGTACTATCGTCATTACCATCATCACCAATTTTTAGTCTCAAGCACTTTGTTAAATATTTTGTATGCCATCTCATTTGATTACACTCTATTATACTTCTGAATGTTAATATATTCTTTACATTTTATCTCTCTTACACATATCCCAATAGAAGTACCTCTCTTATGTGTCAAATATCTAATCTAAATATGCAGATTGGGCTGTCTCAAAATTGATAGTAGGTGAAGTTCATCTTCTTTATTCTTGTTCTCCATTCTATGTCTTGATTTTTTTTCATCCATCTCCTACCAAAGTATGCTGTCAGTAAAAGAACTAATTAATTTATTTATGCTATTATATTATTTCCAGTGCTTAAAGTGTTACCTTACCCATTAGTAATTATATTTTAAGTATAGTTTAAGACAGAATAAGTAATCTTTAATGGTGGAATTTTAGGCGTTGCTGAGGAAACATTTTCACAGAGTCTCTGTGATATATCACTTAAGTAGCTACCATCTTTATTTATTAATATAGCTGGTCTTATATAGATATTAACTTTACCTTTCCTTGGGGGGGGGCTGCATTGGGTCTTCGTTGCTGCATGTGGGCTTTCTCTAGTTGCATCGAGCGGGGGCTACTCTTGGTTGCAGTGCGCATGCTCTCTCATTATGGTGGCTTCTCTCTTGTTGCAGAGCACGGGCTCTAGGTTCGTGGACTTCAGTAGTTGCAGCATGTGGGCTCAGTAGTTGCAGCACACAAGACCTAGAGCACAAGGGTTTCAGTAGTTTTGGGACACAGGCTCAGTAGTTGTGGCTTGTGGGCTCTAGAGCGCAGGCTCAGTAGTTGTGGTGCATGGGCTTAGTTGCTCTGCGGCATGTGGGATCTTCCTGGAGCAGGGCTCAAACTCATGTCCCCTGCATTGGCAGGTGGACTCTTGACCACTGTGCCACCACAGAAGTCCCTTAACTTTATCTTGACAATGTATAGGTATTATCTACTTCCCTACTCTATAATGAACTGTAAAATCGTCCATGGAAATTTATAGATAACTTCTGGTTTCTTACTCCATAGGGAATTATAATATTATCCAACAGATGCTATTGAGTTCAAAAGAGGAGTTCAAGAAAACTGTGGAAAGATAGTGAATGGAATGATCACTGGGTTCTTTTTTTTGAGTGCACTGTTCTTTATATTAAAAAATTTGTAAAGTTTTATTTCTTTAAAGATATATGCCTTTGTAATAGATTTAGATCTTAGAAAAATTATATTTGAAAAACACATGCATTCCATTTTTCCTAAATAGTGTTATAAAAAAATCTGTCTAGTGCTGTACTGTGTCATGTATACTATATGTACTTTCTCGTTTTTACCACAAAATGATTTGACCATGTTTATGAGGAAATCACTGTACTTAGACTAAGATACAGTTACAACCACAAGTCAAATTATGCCAAGGTTGACCTCAGAGACTGTTCCAGAATATTATCCTATGCATAAATGCTCCACCATGTTATGTTTATTATAAGTAAAATCATCTACAGATATCTTTGACATTAAGTAAGGGCAAACATATTATTATGGGATATTATGTGGCATGAGACACATATTTCAATTTAGATGATTCGAATTCCATGAGAAGAATGGTTACTTATTACTGTTTTAATAATAGTAAAAGGAAAATATCTTTTGATAACATTTCCACTCTCTTTGACGTGGAAAGATATTAGGTGTGTGAATACAAATATGGCCATTTTCTCTTGGTCATTTATTAAATTATGTATACTATTTGTTGTTATATATGAAGTAGATATTCAAATACGGAAACAGAATTAAAGGATCCAGGCCAACATAAAGAGCTGACAGAAACCATACATGTGAAAGAAAATACAGAAACCTGGAAATGCTGAAATCTAAAAAAGACCCATTTAAGAAGTTTTTGGCTATGCATATGTCAAAGACTGTTAGGTCCAATCTTCTGCTGGTTTCATAGCTATTTAGAAGTGTAGGTTGGTGCTTCATTAAGGTACAGCTATGTGGATCCCATCCATGTTATTTCACTTACTGTCCTTAGAATTTCTAAGATGTACTTTATTATAATCACCACTCCCCTTTAATTAATTTGATTAGTCTTACATTGTAAATGAGCTTGTTTCCTCAAATTTTAGGTAGATACAATTACTCAGACTTTGAGCATAGCATATGATTCAGTTTTTTAAAAATTGAAGTATAGTTGATTTACAATGTTGTGTTAGTTTCAGGTGTACAGCAAAGTGATTCAGTTATACATGTATGCTTTTTCAGATTCTTTTCCATTATAGGTTATTGTAAGATATTCACTGTAGTTCCCTATCCTATACAGTAATAGTTCCCTATCCTATACAATAAGTCCTTGTTGTTTACCTATTTTATATATAGTAGTGTGTATCTGTTAATCCCAAACTCCTAATTTATCCCTCCCTTCTCCCCCTTTCCCCTTTGGTAACCATAAGTTTGTTTTCTATGTCTGTGAGTCTGTTTCTGTTTTGTAAATAAGTTCATTTGTATCACTTTTTTAGATTCCACATGTAAGTGATATCATATATTTGTCTTTGATTACTTCACTTCATATGATAATCTCTGTATCCATCCATATTGCTGCAAATGACATTATTTCATTCATTTTTATGGCTAAGTAATATTTCATTATATATAATTAATATGTATATTAATATATATATTCCATTTAAAATGGAATATATGTGTGTGTATATATATACACACATATACATATGTGTGTGTATATATATATACACACACCACATCTTCTTTATCCATTCCTCTGTCAGTGGACACATAGGTTACTTCCATATTTTGGCTATTGTAAACAGTGCTGCTATGAGCATTGGGATACATGTACCTTTTCAAACTACAGTTTTAATCTTTTCTGGATACATGCCCAGGAGTGGGATTGCTGGATCATATGATAACTTTATTTTTACTCTTTAAGGAACCTCCGTACTGTTATCCATAGTGGCTGCATCAATTTACACTCCCATCAATAGTGTAGGAAGGTTCCCTTTTCTCCATACCCTCTCCAGTGTTTATTGTTTGTAGACTTTTTGATGATGACCGTTCGGACTGGTGTGAGGTGATACCTCATTGTAGTTTTGATTTGCATTTCTCTAATAATTAGCCATATTGAGCATCTTTTCATGTGCATGTTGGACATGATTCCGTTTTAAATAATTATTGTAACATGTAATTTGTAGAATAATAGTAACTCCTTTTAGATAACTCCTTAAATTTTATGTAACATATTACACTTATATTTTTAGAGTCTCTGAAATTAAAGCCAGAAACTGGTAAAATAAATTACTTCACTTTCTGTATTATAAAATATGAAACACTCTGATAGTCAAAATAGTGAAGGTAGTAGGCATAGAAAACTTCAAAATCCAAGTTTAGGTCACTATAAATATAAGCTTTTTTGGATTACTGTATTGGTTTCTAACCTGAGTACTAAAGCTCTATGTTTGGTGTGAATAGTTTACAAAAATATGCAAGTGTATATGTATTGACATGACATCATATACCTGTGCAGCATAGAAATATATAGGGGAGTAGTCAAAGTCCTGTCCAAAATTGTTAGTAATATTGCTAAGCTTAAGTTTGGGAAGATGTTGCTATAAATCATATGCTCATACTGGTTGCCAAAGAATCACTTATTTCCCTGAGTAAACACTAAGCATGGAATTAAGTTGTTGTGAGCCAGCTTCCTTAGTGATGTCTATATTGTTTTAATGAAATTATAGACTTACAGGTAAGAGATATCCTCTCCTAGACAGTATAAATATTATGTGAATGCTATTGAAAATGGATACATTTTAAAATAACATATTATTTTGGTTGTTTGAGTTATTTATTATTTAGCCTTGTACTGGTATTTTTTACATTAATGTTTGTGTTAAGTTATTTCATTTTAAATCTTCCCAGAAAACTCTTTCTTCCCCAAAATAAAATACTATATTTCTTCAGAGTTTGCAGATAAGAGTTAATATTTGTCACATAATGTGTTTTTGCTTTTTCAACCAGGAAAAGTAAAAAACTGGTTTTGTTAGGAATTTGGTATATTTTAGGATCAGACTATGTAAAAGTAGTTTTATTAACAAATTCATTTGTTCCTTAGTCTTGGGTTGTTGACATTTGAGAAGTGGTTTTCTTCCTTGTATTGTAAACTATTTTTGATTTTAGAATCTTAGTATTAGGTACTCACTAATCACAATTATTTTAAAATGCCTTATGTAATCAGTTACATATTAGTCAGTGTTTGTGTACTCATGCCTTTTGATATTGAGATACTATAGTTCTTACCTCTTCCTTTTCTTCCCTCCTACTCTCCCTATAATGTCACAATTGGATCAAAATCCTTGTTGTCAGTTAATATTAGAGATCTTAAAAACAAGGTAGTAGACCATCTTTATTGGTCAGGACTGTTTTTAAAATACCAAAGAACTCCTGTTCTATTTTACATGTTTTACTGTCTTTGAGAAGCTTCTTGGAGCATATGATATGAACCAAATTATTTAAAAGCATAAAACCATCCGCTGATTTATAATGGAAAAGAAGAATGCTGTTTAAAAAAAGGGGAGACACAGGGAAAGAGGATATATATGTATTTGTTAACTTCATATTTTATATATGTTACTAATTCCAAGTAGCTCTCTTTTTAATGCAAAGTTTCCAAACTTCCTTCTGTAGTGTGCAGTCAGGAAATTCTATAGCTGCTATTAAAAAAGCATTTTACAGGGCTCCCAGATTGATTTAATCAATAGTCTCTTGTAGTAAGTTGAAGCAAATTTATGTAGCTCCGCGACCTAAAATATCTCTGCTAGAATTGATTTTTCCAGGATTGAAGGTAACATGATATTGGAGATTTGGATTGACTCTCAACAGTACCTAGGAAACTGTTGTCAGAATACACAGGTTTTCTAAGGACTTTTTCAGATCTGATAATAATAGATTATAAATAATCAAATCATATTATATTTGAAGTTTGACAAAGAGCAAAAGAGTACTCAGTTTTCTTCCTATGAATATCAAAGTATCGCAGCCTTAGAATAGTGGACAAAATAACACGCTTAAGGCACCGGGACTTCAGAGATGTTTACTTTTCCAACTATAGAAAGGAGTGTCTCCTTTTCTCTTACACCTTTCTGTTA
Source organism: Orcinus orca (assembly GCF_937001465.1). NCBI lineage: Eukaryota > Metazoa > Chordata > Mammalia > Artiodactyla > Delphinidae > Orcinus > Orcinus orca. Next base: position 137,186,228 of record NC_064559.1, read on the forward strand.
GAAGAGTCTATTTAAAGTAAACTGTATTTTGGCTTCTAACTTCAGTGTTAGAATTTCAGAATATAAAATCCTTCTGTTAGACATCTGTTATTAGTTCTATCTTTAGCCCCAAACAATCTTAAATACGTATTGCACAGCTGTGTTTCAAATACATACATTTTATGGAGAATTTGGAGACAGTGTTTTCTTTGTCCCAGGAAAAGTTTGAAGTTGATTCATGAAGAAAGAACTACTGTTGCTAGAGCATTACAAAATATTGTCATTAATTTTTCAGTGATTCTGCCTCTTTCAGGAAAAATGTATTTTCTGGATTCTACTTTACTGGGATGATCTGTAGTAACTATGTTTGGCTAACTATAGCTTGACAAGATGTATGAAGAGACCAGGACTTTGAATTAAACCCATCTTCAAGGTCGGGTCAGTTACTGAGAAGAGGGATGCCCAATGAACTGTAGTTGGTAACTTTGGGGAAGTCCAGGAAGAGCATGATTTCATAGAGGTATGACACCAACAAATGGGAATTCAGGCAGGCATTTATTTTCAGGGTGGATAATGTAAGGGAAAACTCAAGAGAGTCTTGTAGGTTATCAAAATCAGGAGTGTGGAAATGTGAGTGCAAATATGGAAGTGAGGTTTGGCTTGGCTTGTATTCTCAGTGTGGGAAAATGGCAAGAATGAGGCGTGACCCTTATGATTGAGGGATAATGTGTGGCAAAACTGGTTCTTGAACACGAGAAAAAGGAAGAGTCCAATTCCCAGAACTAGAGTACAAGCTGGTAACCAGTATTTAAGAGCAAGGCAGGAACTTGAGCCTGAGAACTGAGGCCCAGATCATAGCTAGGTTAACAGCAAGCCTGACTTGATGCCAAATCTCCAAGAATTTGTCTAAAACACATTAAATTCCTACCTAAGTTTAAAATTAGTCTCAACTGTTAGGATATGGTTGACCTTGAAATGTGGATCAAATTGTCTTACCTATAAGGAAAAGAAAGAGTCAGAGACTGGATTATCACAGAGCACTTTACACTCCAGCCTTTACCTACAATAATTGTGTTTCCCTTTGAAGGATTTTAAAATATCAGGATTTTCTAATAGTATGTATTCATGTGTAGAATGTGTAAAATTAACCTCTGGGTTTTATGTTAGTGTGTCTAGTCCTAGACAATTTAGTGCAGTCTTCTGTTTTCATTGCTTCGTCTTGGAAAAAGTTGAATTTCTGTTTTTATTGGTAATGCCTGTTTACTTTATCACTAATGCCTGTTTAGTATATATGTCTTTTATGATAATTTTAATTTATCTCTACTTTAGATTGAATATATTATTTCTAAACATTTGTTCTTTAGAAAGAGCAAAATGTGTTCATAGTTAATTGTAGTCTTTAACAGAAAAATTTTGCAATGCTTTTATTTTTTAATTCCATAAATATAGTCACCAGTATTTTATGGTTATTTTAGTCCTCGTGTTTCTCTAGTTATTTTATATTCAGTGTTTATCTACTGTCTTTGTAGAACTAGGAAAATAATTCTTTTACTAGACTCCCTAAGCAATAAGTTTTCCACTGTTTCCTGATATTTAGCTATACCACCAAGTATAGTATCTGTGTGTAGTCTACAATATTAACACCACATATATATTCAGGCATACCAAGTCTAGAATACTTGTTTTGTTCTTAGTGTTTGATAACAGTACAATAAGACCCAGGCAAGAGAGAAACTTGATCTGGGCTGTGCACTTTAGAGGACACTGTACATCACAAACAAATAAAATAAAATGTATTTTAAAAACTCTTGATTTTCCTATCACTCAGGATTTAGCACTTAGCATTGGCATTGTATGACCTGTAATCCTAGACATCCATTCTTGTTATTATGTATTAGTTACCTATTGCTATGTAACAGATTGCTCCATGTTAGCAGTTTAAAACAATAATAATAAATATATATTATTTCTTATAGTTTCTGTGGGTCAGGAATTTGGGAGTGGCTTATTTGGGTGGGTCTAGCTTAGGGTTTCATATGAGGTTACAGTCAAGATTTTGGGCAGAACTGCAGTCATCTGAAGGCTTGACTGGGGCTGATCTGCTATTAAGGTGGTTCACTTACTGGCTGTTGGGAAGTCTCATTTCCTCCCCATGGGGAACTCTCCACATTGCAACCTGAGTGTCTTCACAGCATAGCTGTTGACTTCCACCAGAGCAAGTGGTCCATGGGAGCAAAGTGAAAGGTATAGTGCCTTTTATGACCTAGCCTAAGAAGTCACATTCTGTTACTATACTTTAGTTAGTCACATAGGCCAGCCAGGAGTCAAAATGGGGGGTCACTACACAAGGGCATTAATACCAGGTAGTGAGAATCATGAGGGTCCATCTTTGAGGCTGGCTACGAAAGTATTTTAATAATGTTCAAGGCTCAGAGAAATTCTTCTCCACATCTCTTTCTTATAACGTCACATCTGAATACCATGAAGTTTTGAGGCTGGCACCACTGCCAACATTAGAGACAGAAACTGCTTGAGATTGTGATGAGGACTGAGCAGGCAGTAGAAGCACTTCGGTTGAGGAAAGATGAATTTACTTATCTAATTCTCCTTTTAATATGAATGCAATAGGCTCTTGTATAATGAAGTACTGCTTCAAGTAATGCAAACTTTCTATTTTCTTACTTCTCTTTGTGTTCTTTGTGTTTGGCTTCAGAGGTAGTAGAACTAGTGCAATATTTGCAATAGTTGAGACTGAGAAATTCCCAGAGACTGAGAAACATTTTGTATTATTAAACAATTCATATTACTCTTAAATTTTGTATATCATAAGTATAGAAACAAAATTCATGAAGCATGATAAAAATTGTTTATGTAGGCAGCTAGATGGATAGGAAATTGTAGAATTATGCAGTTTTAAAAAGATATTTAATTAGATTACAGTAAAAATGTTAAAGTAAATATAAAATTTTAAATTTATTTAACTAATATTGATTATTCATTGATTATAATTTTCAATAGAGAATTAAAAGCAGTAGAAAATCTTCAAAAAGATTATTTCCTTAAATTCTTAAAATCTAGAAACAGTGTGAGTACTCTTACATTGAGCATTACCACATAGTAAATTCTGCAAATAGGACTTTATTTAAAGGAGATTTAATTACCAATTATATTAGTTTTCTGTCTGTTGCTACATAACAAATACCACAAACTTAGAAGCTTAAAATACACCCATTAATAAATCTCATAGTTTTCATCAGTCAGCAGTCCAGATACTACTTAACTAGGTCTTCTGCAGTCAAAGTGTCAGTGCTGCGTTATCATCTGGACGCTTGACTGGGGAAGAGTTCACTTCCAAGCTCATTCAGGTTGTGAGAAGAATTCATTTCCTTGAGGTTGTAGAACTAAGAGGCGCTGGCTCTTTGCTGGCATTTGGCTATAGCCCAACTTCAGGTCCTATGGACTGTCCACAGTTCTAGAGGTCACTCACAGTTCCCTGCTGTGTGGCCTCTCCAACACAGCTGCTTATTTCATCAAACTCAGGAAGACTCTAGCTCCAGGCTGCTAAGATGGACTGTTATATGGTATAACATAATCACATCATTGGCATCCCATTACCTTTGCTCTATTCTATTTGTTAGAAGAAGCAAGTCATAGTCCCACCACACACAAAGGGAGGGTATCATACAAAGATGTGGGCAACAGGAATCATTAGGAGTCACCTCAAAATCTGTCCACTACATTGATCAAACAGTGGAAATGAGCAAGAAAATTATTCATAACTTGAAGAGATCAAGTGAAATCCCTGAAATGTCATATTCTTTACAAAATAAAATTTTACAACTGATCAAAACAGTGAAAATGTAAAAAAGAGAATTATGTTCACAGAAGTAACAATGCAACTCTGGCATGCCATTTATTTACTTGTTTATTTGTTTGTTATTGAAGTATAGTTGACACAACATACAGTGTTGTGTTAGTTTCAGGTATAGCAAAGTGAATCAGTTATACGTACACATATATCCACTCTTTTTTAGATGTAATGGCCCATATAGGCCATTACATAGTATTGAGTAGAGTTCCCTGTGCTATACAGTAGGTCTTTATTAATGATCTATTTTATATATAGTAGTGTGTATATGTCAGTCCCAGTCTCCCAGTTTATCCCTCCCCTCTTTCCACTGGTAACCATAAGTTTGTTTTCTATATCTGTAACTTGATTTCTGTTTTGTAAATAAGTTCATTTGTACCATTTTCTTAGATTTCACATATAAGTGATATCATATGATATTTGTCTTTCTCTGTCTGACTTACTTCACTCAGTATGACAGAGGAGATGATTATTACATTCATAAAATTGGCAAGTTGGGCAAAAAGGGCAAAAACTCAAGCTTTCCTATGGATGATTATCCTGGAAAATGGCCATTATATCCTTTGGTAGTAGGAGGATATTTCTAAGAGAACACAGTTTGATTAAATTAGGGGTTATAATTTTCCACTAAGTAAATATGAGAGAAAATTTAGTATTTCATTTTGCAACAAATTCTTTCAAGTGGAGAAACAAATTGTAGAAACTGTGTCATTTGTATTCCAAGTTCGAAGGCAGAGTGTTTTGTCACTACTCTTCCATATTTCACAACCAACATTTAAGATCATTTTTTTTTACAATGAAGATATATGTTTGCAAATACTTAGGTTTATTTTATTAAAGGAATTCAGAGCTTTACCTGCAGTAAAAAAAAAAAATGCATATAGTTGCCAAAATTGAAATAACAACTGAATAACATTGTACAAGCAGTGACATATTTAACAATATAAAACATTGGCATGATTTTCTTCAAAAGAAAATATATGTCCAATATGTAGCCAAATATAATGATGCTTTTTATGGAATTAACTGTACTATATTTCATGAAACAAGAAAATGTAGGAATTATTTCAAATATTGATGACACGATGGTCAACATGTAAGATGGGTTAAAACAAAGATATCTTTATCTAGAATAGAGAGTTAAAAATGAACTGCTTAATGCATAGTAAAGTGAGAGGAGAAATAATACATAAAAAATGTTAAAGTAGGTGTATTCTCAGTTCAACTAAATTGTTTCGGGGGCAAAGTGAAGTTGAACAGCTAATATTTATTATATGTATTATTGAACTACCAAAAGAATAGGAAGTTGAAATCAATAAGTACTTATTTCGTTGTTTTTATGCTGGCTGTAGAAAATACAGGCTTTGTGATAAGTGGAGAACTAATCACAGTTCTCTCCCTTCTCCTAGCAGGGAGAAATCACTAATTGTGTGGGATGCTGAACTGGAGAGCAGCTCCTCCCACTGGATGAGGGTGGGGGGCCAGTCGGTCCCAAAGAGCACATTCTCTAGGCAATCCTGAGTGAGTCCCCAAAGATGTTTTCAGCACTCCCACTCCTTGTTCAGACCAATTGTTTCCTTGTTTTTTTGAGAAAAACTTTATTAAGATGTAATGTACATACCATAAAATTCACCCCTTTAAAGTGTACAATTCAGTGGTTGTTAGTATATTCATAGACTTGTACAGCCATTGCACTAATTTTAGAACATTTTCATCACCTCAGAAAGAAACCCAATATTGTAAGCAGTCACTCTCCAATTCTTCACCACATCACCAGGCCTCAACAACCACTAATCTACTTTCTATCTCCATAGATTTGCCTATTTTGAACATTTCACATTAATGGAATCACGTAGTATGTCCCCCATTCTCTATTATTTCACTGGGGTTTCTGGAAAATCTACTTATGATCCATCTAAAAAATCAATCATCTCATGTTTCAGATTTATTACAGTATTTTTCTTCTACTTTTTCCATTACGTGTGTATCACAGATACTTTCAAATACCCATAATAATTCATACTGAATGGAATGATGTATTGCAGATTTGTGAGCTTATGGTCAACAGGATTTGACTTCCAAGGACAATGAGAGCAAAATGCCTGCCTGAATTTCAACTGACTTTGAAGGGGGTATGGCTGCAATATGTTTGACTATACAGATGGTTTTTGCATTATCCTCTGATTACAAAATAAGAAAAACCACTCCTAGTACGAGTTAACTATGTCTTAGAAACATCATATCTTTTTTTCCATTGTTAAACCATCTTTTCAACTTAGCCCATTCGTGTTTGTACTAGTGAACGAGTGATTATTGGCAGTCTGTTGAACACATAATATTTAATACTGACTTGCCTAAATAAACGATTATAAAAATCTAATAATGTACTTTATTTTGTTAGCCTTAAAAGTTTTTAAAACTGAGTGTTGTCAAAGTGTTCATAATAAGTATTATAAAGAATTTTGTAAAGTAGCCTTTTAAAAAGGGAGCTTTGAAGTTGATAAACTCAATGGTAAATCTCTCGAGAAAAACTTTGAGTATATAAAGCAAGAGTAACTGAGTAATTGAGTTATTTTACAATAGAATTTATAATGAGGAAGTGTGTTAATTTACTGTCCTTCACAGTTTTACTGTAGAATTCTCAATAGACCTTTGGGAAGCTTATATTTCAATCTCACTGCATTTTGTATTTACAATATTTATGTGCATTTTCCCTTTTCTTAAATGATGTTTTTACATGTTGTATTGTATCTTGGAATGATGGGTTAAAGTATTTAATATAGCATGGTAGAACGAGCACTGACTCTGCAATCAGACTGCCTGCATTCAAAGCTCAGTCCCACCCAACATTAGTGGGTGCAAGTGACTGAACCTCTCTGTGCTTTAACTTCTTCAACTATGAAGTGAGGATATTAGTACTCATTGATTTGACCTACTGTGAAGATGAAATGAAGTAGTGTATATATAATAATGTGTATAAAGCCTTTAGCCAAGGTAAGTGTGCTAAGCATATGCTAAATATTAATAGTCATTTCATTCTCTGTGGTGTGTGTATAGGAACAGCATGAAATAGTGCACAAAATTAATGGATTGGTCCGCTGGAAATCTTGGTTCTGTTTCCTCTCATTCAGTGGTTCTTTACATAATGGATAGCAAATTTCTATTTTCTCCAGCTTAACTTTCTGTATATATTGAGTGGCATGTAAAATAATTTTATAAACTATAGAAATAGTGTACTTAAAATCAATTAAGTGTTATGTAAAACAAATACACATTTTTGTTGCACTATAATTTATAGGTTAGGAAATAAATATTTCCTATTACTAAGTTCCTTATCAGAAAACACAGCAAAAATGAATTCTTTATCTATTTTGGCTTTAATAGCATTTCTTTCTTTTTTCTTTGGGCCAGGGTTTTCCAGGTGACTTTGGAGACAGAGGCCCTGCAGGTCCTGATGGCAGTCCTGTGAGTAAATTGTGATGGTCCACCCTTGCAGTCTAACATCACTCAAGACTTCATAGCAACCGTACTTGCCATTCTCATTATCACATTCCTGACAAGCACTCTTGGCCAGAGAGTTTTGATACCACTGAGCACATTCCACTTTGTGGTTTTACAGCATGGGAAATAAGACAAAAGTGTTATAAATTCTGTTTTGAGAGATAATCATTAAAATTAATTATTTTGACCATGTTAAACATGACTGATTATTTAAAATATTAGAAGTATGCAATCACGATACTGACTTGTATATTTGTGGGGAGGGGCATGGGGAAAAAAGCCTTTCATGTACATCAAGGTACTAACAAGCCTCATGTAAAAATTGTGCATTTGGTGATTGCTCTTTTGGACTCAAACCTGTCATTGATCTACCTTACTTTTCAGTATTTTATAGAGAAGTCTTTTGGGGGGATTGTTTAGATATCTATGTTCAGATTAGGGAGTTAAAATTCTAAAATTAGTTTAATTATATTATCAAAGGATGATGATGGAATGCTGTTTTTTGACACTAGGCAGAAATGTCTTTACTTTTTACCCTCAAAATATGGCTGTCCCCCAATATATGTCATGTACACATTCTTTTCATAAGATTTTTAAGGTGAATTAGAATCAACTACTAAATCCTTGGATCATAAATTAGGAATAGTTCCTATATTTAGACTATGTAAATTATTAGCATTTATACTTAAAATAAAGTGTTTGAAAATAGTTTCTTTTTTTATTTTTTTCTAAATTATAACTGTATTAGTTTATTCAGTGAATTTAGCAAAAGTTTTATTTGTTATAAGGCTTGGAAAATAAAATAAGAGTAGAACTGATTTCCAAACAAATTGTTAAAAAGTTGAATCATGTCTTAAGTAGAATGTTTACCATCTTATTCTTGCCCATCATTCTGGGGAGCTTCCCATTTCAGGCATAATAAAGTAAAGCATTATTTACATTTTTTCTTTAATACCATCTATGTCCTTGCATACCTAGTGTGAAGCCATCTTATTTAATGTTTTGTCAGTTAAATATACATGAAGTTTGTTAGGGTTGGACTCCTAACAATATTTAAAAATTTTCTCTTTGAAGTCTGCTGCTTATATTTAAAATATAATACTTCTGGAAGAGCATTTGGAGTCTTCTTTAGAATGCAAGAATAAATTGGATATTTTCAGTTTATTGGTTTATTATTCTCTATATTTTATACTGTACTTTTGTTTCAAAACAGAATTTGAAATGCAAAAATAAAGGGAGGGTGTATTCTTACACTTTGTACCCTGTAAATGATGTAACTCTGACATGGAGTAGATTAGGAATTATCACAAAGACTATAATGATGATTCTAAGACTGTCACAAAGACCCATCATGAATCAACTGGAAAAATTTAGATAATTTAAAATCTCATACAAATAATTTAACAAAGTTGGTAATTTCTTACATTTGTATAGTACTTTAAGAAAATTTTCAAAAACTCATATATATATATATTAGAGTTTTATTATTAACTGTAATAATATATATATTACAGTTTTAATTCTTTACAAAATGAAAACAAATATTACTATTTCAGTTTCATAAATGAGAAATTTAGAGAATTTAAGTAATGTACTTCAAAAGTGCTCATAGTGTTTTAAATCATCTGAAAATGTTCTTCTCACCTGACATGCTGACCACTTGTCTTTTCATACTACATATAGGCTAATTATGTTTATAATGCTGATTATTAATGGGATTCACGTCCTTTATTAGATACATAGGAGACACAGAGAAATCTATATCCTAGGCTAGGTGGTAGTCCTAGTATCTAAAAGCATGAAGCCAGGGCCACTTTTAAAGAATGTAAGCTGCCACCAGAGGTTTGCACTTCTTAGGAGGATGCATAAGAGTAGGGAAGTTGCAGAAGTTAGCTAAAAGAAGGTAAATTTTGATATATGTTTTCCTAGAAATTTTTGTCTTCATCTTTAGAAAATACCCTTAGTAGTTTGGAATCATATTTAACCAATTTTGCACATTTCTCTTACTTAGGGACTTGTAGGTAGCATTGGTCCTCCGGGATTTCCTGGGCTTAGAGTGAGTATCAGATATCATCCTTCTTATCAAATATTTTTGTGTGTATTTATATTTGTTAGATGTGTTTTTAAAACTTTACAAAAATGAACAGTTTTAGTGTCATTGTTGAATATCAACCTTGCTCACATGTATTTCTCCACCAGATATGCAAATTAGACCAGTAGTATGAATTTAAAAATTAATTATACTTTAGGATACACTGAAATAACAAATTTCTACAGGTTGATGTGTATGTGTATTTGTCTTAAGGATACTTAATCAAGACTCAGTTTCTCCAGAAGTGTAAGACATAGAATAGCCACTTCTTTCCTTTGAGACAGTCTTTCATACCATCTGGTCTGGAGAGGCAGATAGGTCTAAACAGAAGCACATGCTAACAGTAGGCTCTATGAAATAAAATTGAATAAATGGTTAGGAAAACCATCCTGGACAAAAGGTAGGAGCTGGACTTCACCAGTGCCATTAAACATTTTAATACCTAACTTATTCATTGTACTTTAAAAAAGTGACTATATTATTTGTTCACTTAATCAGTTTTTATACAGTAAATTCAACTCTTGAGTTTCACTGAAGTTTCTGATGTCAGCAAAGTACAGTTTAAAAGCAATTCTGTGGAGGCCAAAACAATGTAGTCCAGATATGTAGCTCTCTGATAAATTTTTGATTATTCATTGGAGTAAACAGACTGTTACTTTTGATATATCTTCATAAATATATTTCTCTCATCCAAGCTTCTGGTTCATGACAGGAAGTAAATTACAGATATTTTAGATAAATTTAGAGCCATATGCTTTAACATTGAGCTAGCTAAAGATAAGATTGACGTACTTTTATGACATGTAAGGAGCCTAATGAAAATAGAATCTTTAAACTATTTCTATTCGTCTAAAAGTAGGGCATGACCATTGGCTGAGGTAGGATTTTCTTTAAAAATCAATTTAGGGCTTCCCTGGTGGCACAGAGGTTAAGAACCCGCCTGCCAATGCAGGGGACACGGGTTCGAGCCCTGGTCCGGGAAGATTCCACATGCCACGGAGCAACTAAGCCCGTGTGTCACAACTACTGAGCTTGCGCTCTAGAGCCCACAAGCCACAACTACTGATCCTGCGTGCCACAACTACAGAAGCCCACGCACCTAGAGCCTGTGCTCCTCAGCAAGAGAAGCCACCACAATGAGAGGCCCATGCACCGCAACGAAGAGTAGCCTCTGCTCACCGCAACTAGAGAAAGCCCACGCACAGCAACAAAGACCCAACGCAGCCAAAAAATTTTTTTTAAATTAATTAATTAATTTAAAAAATCAATTTAGAGCTTGCTCTATTATGTGAAGTAGGTAATTAAGACTCTGGAGTTTTGTGCCATAAATTATAGCTATGGTATTTTTAGCTTGAACTTGAACACAGGTCCTCTGACTCCAAATTTAATGTTGTTTCCCCACCTTAACTGCCCCAAGACAGAAGGTGGCAGCTAGGCCAAAGGAGTAAGTCAGGAGTTCAGTTATTGGAACTGTGGTAAAAATCATCATGAACTGTGGTAAAAATGGTAAAAATCAACACGATTTAACTTGCCCATTTGAGATGGCAAGAATATAGAATAAAGTGTTAAGGAACCTGAGTAAGTCTAGGACATTTAAAGTTTTCTCTTTCATAATAATATTAGTATAGTAATTATAATAAAATCAGCAATAACAGCTCACTTTCATTTAGTATTTTCTATGTGCTAGTCACATGGGTTAGGTCATTTAATTCTCAGAACAACCTAAGACCACTTAGCTTATAAACGTTGAGCCCGGATTTGAAGCCAGATGACGTACATCCAGAGTCCAAAATTCTCTCTATTGTGCTATACCACCTCCTTAAAACTTACAATACCTTAAAATATATACTATCTTAAGAGATTTCTTTAGACGTCATGAGAAGCTCTATGTGAAGGTGGAACCCAAAGAACCAACTTTTTTTCTCTGAACTTAGAATAGGGCTAAACCTGTAAGTGGTAGTCACTGGTCCTATCAGTGGGGAGAGACAGGAAGTAGGGGAAGAGAATTGGACTCCAAAGATACTCTTTGTGCATTCTTGATTTAACCTATTAGCATTAAATTGGTTAGCTCTAAAGTTCTGTTATTATGCTTAAGATCAAGACCAAAATTCTTAACTTGGTAGTTCTTCTCTGCATCTTGAGAACATACTCTGTGCACTAGCAAAGCTGTTTGTTCTCAGATGTCATGCAGCCTCCCTACTACATGGCCTTTGCACCTGTTTGTCCACCTGAAACACTTTACCTTTACTTTTCTGACTAATATTTAACTCTTACTCATCTTTCAGTGCCAGGACTTAAAACAGTTTCTGACACATAATAATGCTCAGTAAAAATGGGCTTTCTGTCCTTTCCCTTTCTCCACTCACTCTTTGGTAGGTGCGCAGAGATTCTACAGAAATGAAAATGGCTAATGACACTAACAGTCATTTTTGTAGTCATCATCTCTTCTGCAGTGACATAGATGGCACCTTATACTTTTCAAAGTACTTTCACATGTGTATCTCATTTGTAAAGTAGGTAGAGCAGGTATTATTACTTCCTCTATTCTACATTTATTAAAAATTTTAATCAAAATAATGTGAGCACCTACTGTGTATCAAATGCTGAATTAGATGCTAGACCTAAAATTACAAATTAAGATTTCTGTTTTGGGCAGCTTTATAATCTAATGGCAATATCATACAATATGATTACTGCTATAATGGACTAAAGTAAAGCCACTGAGAATGGAGCAATTTGTGTTATAGCAGAAAGTCAGAATACGCTTCACAAAGGAGGTGTCTTTTAAGCTGTTCTGAAGATTATATATGAGTGGTGGTGGACTGGAAAAGGGAAAAGGGCTCTTAGGCAGAAGAACGCTGTATTCAAATGCACAGAAGAGGGGGAAACTGGAATGTTTGGGAAATGAAAAGAGGAGTAGCAGCATGGCAGCCTAGGAGGTATGGGGTGATGGGAGCAGAATGGAAGGAGATGAGGTTTTGTAGACAATTGAGAAAGATTATGTGAACTTTTGTGTTTCCTAGTAAACAGCTTATCTGTTTGCCCAGAACTACAGCCTCTGCTTTATCTCTCAGGTGTTCCCTTCCAGCAGGTATAGTTTCTGACAAGAGATGATACTGCTTTCTTTAAATTTTTTTTTTCCATGCAGTTGATTCTTATTCTCATTTGGTTTCTTAATTAGTGACAGTGATTATCGCCTGTGAGTGGGTGGGAATGGTTGAAAAGCCCAATATGGAATTCAGTCTTTTCCACTGTGTGTTCACTCATGCACTGTGATTGGCCAGTGGCTGCTGTTTTGCACAAAGAACCTTTCCTTGGGTCTTTCTGTTTCTTTGACTGACTTTGACTCAAAAGTTCTCTGTTAGTTGTCACTGTGTGGGAGGCTTTTTTGCCTCTGTCGCTATATCCCTGACACCCTCAGCTAAACTCTTACACATGAAATTATTCCTTCTGTCTATTCCATCTTCTTATGGAAGAGAAGTGTGGTAGGTAGGTAGTGCTGAAGGACTTTCAGGTTATCTTTGTGGAACTGAAAACAGCTATTAACCTATCATGGATCACTTTCAGAGGGCTATAGTTTTTTAGGAATAGGATTTTCCATGCAACTTGTGACATGCCACAAAATGTCTTATGTTGCTTGGAAGTTTCTATACCCATACCATTTTACTTTCTAATTCTTCATTTTTCTAGGTCTTTTATAATGAATAATTTTTTATTTAATAGATCTTTCTTGGAGTATAATTGCTTCACAATACTGTGTTCTGTTGGGGATATCCCCAGCAGAATATGGGGATATCCCCATATCCCCTCCCTCTTGAGTCTCCCTCCCACCCTTCCTATCCCACCCCTCTAGGTGATCACAAAGCACTGAGCTGATCTCCCTGTGCAATGCTGCTGCTTCCCACTAGCTAACTGTTTTACTTTTGGGAGTGTGTATATGTTGATGTTACACTCACTTCGCCCCAGCTTCTCCCTCCCTCTCCATGTCCTCAAGTCCATTCTCTATCTCTACATCTTTATTCCTGCCCTGCCACTATGTTCATGAGTACCATTTTTTAATTTTTAGATTTCATATATATGCATTAGCATATGGTATTTGTTTTTCTCTTTCTGACTTAATCACTCTGTATGACAGACTCTAGGTCCATCTACCTCACTACAAATAACTCAATTTTGTTTCTTTTTATGGCTGAATAATATTCCATTGTATATATGTGCAACATCATTATCCATTCATCTGTTGATAGACATTTAGGTTGCTTCCATGTCCTGGCTATTGTAAATAGTGCTGCAATGAACATTATGGTACATGTCTCTTTTTGACTTATGATTTTCTCAGGGTATGCCCAGTAGTGGGATTGCTGGGTCATATGATAGTTCTATTTTTTGTTTTTTTGGGTTTTATTGTTTTTATTTTTTAACATCTTTATTGGAGTATAATTGCTTTACAATGGTGTGTCAGTTTCTGCTTTATAACAAAGTGCATCAGTTATACATATACATATGTCCCCATATCTCTTCCCTCTTGCGTCTCCCTCCCTCCCACCCTCCCTATCCCACCCCTCTAGGTGGTCACAAAGCACTGAGCTGATCTCCCTGTGCTATGCAGCTGGTTCCCACTAGCTATCTATTTTACGTTTGGTAGTGTATATATGTCCATGCCACTCTCTCACTTTCTCCCAGCTTACCCTTCCCCCTCCCCATATCCTCAGGTCCATTCTCTAGTAGGTCTGCCTCTTTATTCCCCTCTTGCCCCTAGGTTCTTCTGACCATTTTCTTTTTTTTTCTATTTTTTTAGATTCCATATATATGTGTTAGCATATGGTATTTGTTTTTCTGTCTCTGACTTACTTCACTCTGTATGACAGACTCTAGGTCCATATACCTCACTACAAATAACTCAATTTTGTTCCTTTTTATGGCTGAGTAATATTCCGTTGTATATATGTGCCACATCTTCTTTATCCATTCATCTGTTGATGGACACTTAGGTTGCTTCCATGTCCTGGCTATTGTAAATAGAGCTGCAATGAACATTTTGGTACATGACTCTTTTTGAATCATGGTTTTCTCAGGGTGTATGCCCTGAGAAAGTAGTGGGATTGCTGGGTCATATGGTAGTTCTATTTTTTGTTTTCTAAGGAACCTCCATACTGTTCTCCATAGTGGCTGTATCAATTTACATTCCCACCAACAGTGCAGGAGGGTTCCCCTTTCACCACACCCTCTCCAGCATTTACTGTTTCTAGATTTTTTAATAATGGCCATTCTGGCCTGTATGAGGTGATACCTCATTGTAGTTTTGATTTGCATTTTTCTAATAATTAGGGATGTTGAGCATATTTTCATGTGCCTCTTGGCCATCTGTATGTCTTCTTTGGAGAAATGTTTACTTAGATCTTCTGCCCATTTTTTACTTGGATTGTTTGTTTTTTTGATACTGAGCTCCATGAGCTCTTTGTATATTTTGGAGATTAATCCTTGGTCCGTTGTTTCATTTGCAAATATTTTCTCCCATTCTGAGGGTTGTCTTTTTAATCTTGTTTATGGTTTCCTTTGCTGTGCAAAAGCTTTTAAGTTTCATTAGGTCCCATTTTTTTATTTTTGTTTTTATTTCCATTAGTCTAGGAGGTGGGTCAAAAAGGATCTTGCTGTGTGGTTTATGTCAAAGAGTGTTTTTCCTATGTTTTCCTCTAAGAGTTTTATAGTGTCTGACCTTACATTTAGGTCTTTAATCTATTTGGAGTTTATTTTTGTGTATGGTCTTAGGGAGTGTTCTAATTTCATTCTTTTACATGTAGCTGTCCAGTTTTCCCAGCACCACTAATTGAAGAGGCTGTCTTTTCTCTACTGTATATTCTTGCCTTCTTTATCAAAAATAAGGTGACCACATGTGCCTGGGTTTATTTCTGGGCTTTCTGTCCTGTAATATTGATCTATATTTCTGGTTTTGTGCCAGTACCATACTGTCTTGATTACTGTAGCTTTTTAGTATAGTTTGCAGTTGGGTAGCCTGATTCCTCCAGCTCTGTTTTTCTTTCTCAAGATTGTTTTGGCTATTTGGGATCTTTTGTGTTTCCATAAGAATTGTAAAATTTTTTGTTCTAGTTCTGTCAAGAATGCCATTGGTAGTTTCATAGGGATTGCATTGAATCTGTAGATTGCTTTGGGTGGTATAGTCATTTTCACAATATTGATTCTTCCAGTCTAAGAATGTGGTATATTTCTCCACTTGTTTATGTCATCTTTGATTTCTTTCATCAGTGTTTTATAGTTTTCTGAGTACAAGTCTTTTATCTCCTTAGGTAGGTTTATTCCTAGGTATTTTATTCTTTTTGTTGTGATGGTAAATGGGATTGTTTCCTTAATTTCTCTTTCTGATTTTTTCGTTGTTAGTGTATAGGAATGCCAGAGATTTCTGTGCATTAATTTTGTGTCCTGCAACCTTACCAAATTCATTGATTAGTTCTAGTAGTTTTCTGGTGGCATCTTTAGGATTTTCTCTGTATAGTATTATGTCATTTGCAAACAGTGACAGTTTTACTGCTTCTTTTCCAATTTGTATTTCTTTTTCTTCTCTTATTGCCATGCCTACAGCTTCCAAAACTATGTTGAATAAGAGTGGTGAGAATGGGCATCCTTGTCTTGTTCCTTATCTTAGTGGAAATAGTTTTTCACCATTGAGTATGATGCTTGCTGTGGGTTTGTCATATATGGCCTTTATTATGTTGAGGTAGGTTCCCTCTCTGCGCATTTTTTGGAGAGTTTTTATCATAAATGGATGTTGAATTTTGTCAGGAGCTTTTTCTGCATCTATTGAGATGATCATATCGTTTTTATCCTTCAATTTGTTAATATGGTGTATCACATTGTTTGATTTGTGTATACTGAAGATCCTTGCATCCTTGGGATAAATCCCACTTGATCATGGTATATGATCCTTTTAATATGTTGTAGGATTCGATTTGCTAGTATTTTGTTGAGGATTTTTGTATCTATGTTCATCAGTCATATTGGTCTATAATTTTTCTTTTTTGTGATACCTTTTTCTGGTTTTGGTATCAGGGTCATGGTGGCTTCGTAGAATGAATTTGGGAGTGTTTCTCCCTCTGCAATTTTTTGGAAGAGTTTGAGAAGGATCAGTGTTAGCTCTTCTCTAAATGTTTGATAGAATTCGCCTGTGAAGCCATCTGGTCCTGGACTTTTGTTTGTTGGAAGATTTTAACTACAGTTTTAATTTAATTACTTGTGATAGGTCTTTCTGTGTTTTTTAATTCTTCATGGTTCTGTCTTGGAAAACTGTACCTTTCCAAGTATTTGTCCATTTCTTCGTGGTTGTCCATTTTATTAGCATATAGTTGTTTGTAGTAGTCTCTTATCATCCTTTGTATTTCCGTTGTGTCATTTGTGATTTCTCCTTTTTCATTTATAATTTTATTGATTTGCATCCTCTCTGTTTTTCTTGATGAGTCTGGCTAATGGTTTATCAATTTTGTTTATCTTCTCAAAGAGTCAGCTTTTAGTTTTATTGATCGTTGCTATTGTTTTCTTCGTTTCTGTTGCATTTATTTCTGCTCTGAAGTTTATGATTTCTTTCCTTCTTCTGACTTTGGGTTTTCCTTGTTCTTCTTTCTCTAGTTGTTTTAAGTGTACAGTTAGATTGTTTATTTGAGATTTTTCTTGTTTCTTGAGGTGAGATTGAATTGCTATAAACTTCCCTCTTAGAATTGCTTTTGCTGTGTCCCATAGGTTTTGGGTTGTTGTGTTTTCGTTATCATTTGTTTCTATGTATTTTTTAAATTTCTTCTTTTGTTGTCTTCAGTGATCGCTTGGTTATTTAGTAGCACACTGTTTAGCCTCCATGTATTTGTGTTTTTTACAGGTTTTTTTTCCTGTAATTGATTTCCAGTCTCATAGCATTGTGGTCAGAAAAGATGCTTGATATGATTTCACTTTTTTTAAATTTTCTGAGGCTTGATTTGTGACCAGCATGTGGTCTATCCTGGAGAATGTTCTTTGTGCGCTTGAGAAGAAAGTGTATTCTGCCACTTTTGGGTGGAATGTTCTATAAGTATCAATTAAATCTATCTGGTTTATTGTGTCATTTAAAGCTTGTGTTTCCTTATTTATCTTCTGTCTGGATGATCTGTCCATTGGTGAAAGTGGGATGTTGTTAAAGTCCCCTACCATTATTGTGTTACTGTCAATTTCTCCTTTCATGGTTGTTAGCATTTGCCTTATGTATTGAGGTGCTCCTATGTTGGGTGCATAAACATTTATAATTGTTACATCTTCTTCTTGGATTCATGCTTTGATCATTATGTAGTATCCCTCATCTCTTGTAGCAGTCTTTATTTTAAAGTCTATTTTATCTTATAGGATTATCACTACTCCAGCTTTCTTTTGATTTCCATTTGCATGGAATATCTTTCTCCATCCCCTCACTTTCAGTCTGTATGTGTCCCTAGGTCTGAAGTGGGTCTCTTGTAGACAGCATATATATGGGTCTTGTTTTTGTATCTGTTCCGCCAGTCTGTGTCTTTTGGTTAGAGCATTTAATCCATTTACATTCAAGGTTATTATTCAATATGTATGTTCCTATTACCATTTTCTTAATTTTTGAGGGTTTGTTTTTATGGGTCTTTTTCTTCTGTTGTGTTTCCCTCCTAGAGAAGTTTCTTTAGCATTTGTTGTAAAGCTGGTTTGATGGTGCTGAATTCTCTTAGCTTTTGCTTGTTTGAAAAGCTATTGATTTCTCTGTCAAATCTGAATGAGATCCTTGCTGGGTAGTGTAATCTTGGTTGTAGGTTTTTCTCTTTCATCATTTTAAGTATGTCCTGCCACTCCCTTCTGGCCTGCAGAGTTTCTGCTGAAAAATCAGCCGATAACCTTATGGGGTTTCCTTTGTATGTTATTTTTTGTTTTCCCCTTGCTACTTTTAATATTTTTTCTTTGAACGTAATTTTTGGTAGTTTGATTAATATGTGTCTTGGTGTGTTTCTCCTAGAGTTTATCCTGTATGGGACTCTCTGCATTTCCTAGACTTGGCTGACTATCTGCTTTCCCATGTTAGGCAAGTTTTCAACTATACTCTCTTCAAATATTTTCTCAGACCCTTTCTTTTTCTCTTCTTCTTCTGCGACCCCTATAATTTGAATGTTTATGCCTTTAGTGTTGTTCCAGAGGTCTCTGAGATTGTCTTCAATTCTTTTCCTTCTTTTTTCTTTGTTCTGCTCGTAGGCAGTTATTTCCACGATTTCGTCTTCTAGCTCAGTTATTCGTTCTTCTGCCTCAGTTATTCTGTTATTGATTCCTTCTAGTGTATTTTTCATTTCAGTTATTGTTGTTCATTTCAGTTTGTTCTTTTAGGTCTTCTGGTCTTTGTTAAACATTTCTTGTATTTTCTCGGTACATGCCTCCATTCTGTTTCTGAGAGTCTGGATCATCTTTAGTACCATTATTCTGAATTCCTTTTCAGTTAGATTG
The DNA here is from genome assembly GCF_937001465.1 of Orcinus orca. Classification (NCBI taxonomy): domain Eukaryota; kingdom Metazoa; phylum Chordata; class Mammalia; order Artiodactyla; family Delphinidae; genus Orcinus; species Orcinus orca. The sequence continues at coordinate 137,205,154 of NC_064559.1, forward strand.
CCTTTCCTCTTCATTTATTTGGTCTTGTAGGTTTTTACTTTGCTCCTTCATCTGTGACATATTTTTTTGCCATCTCATTTTTTTTTTTTTTGGTGAGTTGGATTGTGGTCCTGTCTTACTGGTTGTTTGCCCTGAGTCTTCCAACACTGATGTTTGTGAGCTGTTGGGTAAAACTGGGTATTGGGGCTGAGATGAGGACCTCTGGCAGACCTCACTCTGATGAATATTCCCTGGGGTCTGAGGTTCTCTGTTAGTCCAGTGGTTCACACTCGGAGCTCCCATCCCAGGAGCTTCGGCCCAAACCCAGGCTCATGAACCAAGGTCCCACAAGCTGCAAAGGGCAGAAAAAACAAAGTGGGGGAACAATAACAAAGTAAAAAATAAAATTAGAGTAGGATACTAACAGATATGTTAGAAAGAATATAAAAATAAAAATATACTTGAAACAACAACCAGAAGGTAAAACAGAACGAGAGTAGTAAAAAAAAAAAAAAAGAGGAAAAACAAAGAAAAAAAAAGATGGAAAAGACATTGGCTATGGATGTTGGAGGACAGGGCCTATGCTTGGGATCCACAGGGCTTGAAAAGGTCCTGTGGGGGAGTGGGGGTGGGGCTTAGGCTCTACAGAACAGAAGGGGCCCAGGCGTGCCTCCTGCCTCTGGTGTCAGAGGGTGGGGGACCCCACCTGCAATCCCAGCAGGCTTCCTGGGTTCCAGTGGGTGGAGTGCTCTCCCTCTGCTCCTCTCCTGCTCTTCTGGTCCTGGAGGGCACCTCCTGCTTGCCTTTCCTGCTCTCCCTCCTGTTCCCCAAGGACCCACGTGGCCTGGACCTCCTGTTCTCCCTGGCCTCCCTCCTATGCCCCCAGGAGCAATGAGGCCCACAGGGGGCCTCTGAGGGCATAGGACCTGGCCTTTGAGAGCTGGTCAGACTTCCCCAGCCGATTGGGAAGGGGAAACGCTGTGCATGCTCCCTCCTGATCTGAGCCCCCAAGGGTCCCTCCAGGCATGGGAACCCCTCCCCACTCTCAGCCAACCCTAGAGGCACTGGTCCTTTCCAGCCTCCACTTCTACTGCCCCCTCAGTCCTGCCACATCCTACTGGTTCGCTTGGGGGTTCCACCAATCTCCTTGGACGTCAGGGTCTACCACCAGCGTCTGGCAGGTGCCCTACTTGTGGGGAGACACAACCTCTGTGACTTTGCACACCACCATCTTGACTCCGCCCTGAATATGTTTTTTGATACCTTCTGAAACTTACTATTTTGTGATTTTTCTTTCAGAGTCACTAAAAAGTAAAATAGCATATTGTGCATACAAGGTACATTCATCTGAACATGCCAGACTGTGCACAGTAATATATTTTCTGAAACAAAAATTTAGGATATTGTGTATAGAAAAAACAACAGGACAATAAAGAAATATTTGTTTGTTTTTACAATATTCCTTTCCATTCCTTACATGAATTGTTGCTGTATAATTTCCACACAGAGATGTTTATTGTATTTTTTTAACATCTTTATTGGAGTATAATTGGTTTACAATGTTATGTTAGTTTCTGCTGTATAACAAAGTGAATCAGCTATATGTATACATACATCCGCATATCCCATCTCTCCCACCCTCCCTATGCAACCCCTCTAGGTGGTCAGAGAGCACTTAGCTGATCTCCCTGTGCTATGCGGCTGCTTCCCACTAGGTATCTGATTTACATTTGGTAATATGTATATGTCAGTGCTACTCTCTCACTTTGTCGCAGCTTACCCTTCCCCCTCCCTGTGTCCTCAAGTCCATTCTCTACATCTGCATCTTTATTTCTGTCCTGCCCCGAGGTCTGTCAGAATTAATTTTTTTTTTACATTCCATATATATGTGTTAGCATACTGTATTCGTTTTTCTCTTTCTGACTTCACTCTGTATGACAGATTCTAGGTCCATCCACATCTCTACAGATGACGTAATTTCGTTCCTTTTTATGGCTGAGTAATATTCCATTGTATGCACGTACCACATCTTTATCCATTCATCTGTCATTGGACATTTAGGTTGTTTCCATGTCCTGGCTATTGTAAATAGTGCTGCAGTGAACATTGGGGTGCATTTGTCCTTTTGAATTATGTTTTTTTCAGGGTATAGGCCCAGTAGTGGAATTGCTGGGTCATATGGTAGTTCTAGTTTCAGTTTTTTAAGGCACCTTCATACTCTTCTCCATAGAGGCTGTATCAATTTACATTCCCACCAACAGTGCAAGAGAGTTCCCTTTTCTCCACACCCTCTCCAGCATTTACTGTTTGTAGATTTTTTGATGATGGCCCTTCTGACCTGTGTGAGGTGATAGCTCATTGTAGTTTTGATTTGAGTTTCTCTAATGGTTAGTGATGTTGAGCATCCTTCATGTGTTTTTTGGCCATCTCTATGCCTTCTTTGGAGAAATGTCTATTTAGGTCTTATGACCATATTTGGATTGGTTTGTTTGTTTTTTGATATTGGTCTGTATGAGCTGCTTGTATATTTTGGAGATTAATCCTTTGTCAGTTGCTTCATTTGAAAATATTTTCTCCCATTCTGAGGGTTGTCTTTTGGTCTTGTTTATGGTTTCCTTTGCTGGCAAAAGCTTTTAAGTTTCATTAGGTCCCATTTGTTTATTTTTGTTTTTATTTCCATTTCTCTAGGAGGTGGGTCAGAAAGGATCTTGTTGTGATTTATGTCATAGAGTGCTCTGCCTATGTTTTCCTCTAAGAGTTTTATAGTGTCTGGCCTTACATTTAGGTCTTTAATCCATTTTGAGTTTATTTTTGTGTATGGTGTTAGGAAGTGTTCTAATTTCATTCTTTTACATGTAGCTGTCCAGTTTTCCCAGCACCACTTATTGAAGAGGCTGTCTTTTCTCCATTGTATATTCTTGCCTCCTTTATCAAAGATAAAGTGACAGTATGTGCATGGGTTTATCTCTGGGCTTTCTATCCTGTTCCATTAATCTATATTTGTTTTTGTGCCAATACCATACTGTCTTGATTGCTGTAAATTTGTAATATAGTCTGAAGTTTGGAAGCCTGATTCCTCCGGCTCCATTTTTCTTTCTCAAGGTTACTTTGGCTCTTCAGGATCTTGTGTGTTTCCATACAAATTGTGAAATTTTTTGTTCTAGCTCTGTGAAAAACGCCACTGGTAGTTTGATAGGGATTGCATTGAATCTATAGATTGCTTTAGATAGTATAGTTATTTTCCCAATATTGATTCTTCCAGTCCAAGAACGTGGTATATCTCTCCATCTGTTTGTCTCGTCTTTAATTTCTTTCATCAGTGTTTTATAGTTTTCTGCATATAGGTCTTCTGTCTCCTTATGTAGGTTTATTCCTAGGTATTTTATTCTTTTTCTTGCAATGGTAAATGGGAATGTTTCCTTATTTTGTCTTTCAGATTTTTTATCATTACTCTATAGAGATTCAGGAGATTTCTGTGCATTAATTTTGTATCCTGCTACTTCACCAAATTCATTGATTAGCTCTAGTAGTCTTCTGGTAGCATCTCTAGGATTTTCTATGTACAGTATCATGTCATCTGCAAAAAAGTGACAGTTTTACTTCTTATTTTCCATTATGGATTCTTTTTATTTCATTTTCTTCTCTGATTTCTGTGGCTAAAACTTCCAAAACTATGTTGAATAATAGTGGTGAGAGTGGGAAACCTTGTCTTGTTCCTGATTTTAGGGGAAATGGTTTCAGTTTTTCACCATTGAGGATGATGTTGGCTGTTGGTTTGTCATATATGGCCTTTATTATGTTGAGGTAGCTTCCCTCTGTGCTTACTTTCTGGAGAGTTTTTATCATAAATGGGTGTTGAATTTTGTCAAAAGCTTTTTCTGCATCTATTGAGATGATCTTATGGTTTTTCTCCTTCAATTTTTTAATTTTCTCCTTCAATTTGTTAATTAATCGTGTATCACATTGATTGATTAGCATATACTGAAGAGTCCTTGCATTCCTGGGATAAACCCCACTTGATCATGGTGTATGATCCTTTTAATGTGCTATTGGATTCTGTTTTCTAGTATTTTGTTGAGGATTTTTGCATCTATGTTCATCAGTGGTATTAGCCTGTAGTTTTCTTTTCTTGTGACATCTTTATCCGATTTTGGTATCAGGGTGCTGGTGGCCTCGTAGAATGAGTTTGGGAGTGTTCCTCACTCTGCTATTTTTTAGAATACTTTGAGAATGATAGGTGATAGCTCTTCTCTGACTGTTTGATAGAATTCCCCTGTGAATCTATCTTGTCCTGGGCTTTTGTTTGTTGGAAGATTTTTAGTCATAGTCTCAATTACAGTGCTTGAGATTGATCTGTTTATATTTTCTATTTCTTCCTGGTTCAGTCTTGGAAGGGTGTGCTTTTCTAAGAATTTGTGCATTTCTTCCAGGTTGTCCATTTTATTGGCATAGAGTTGATTGTAGTAATCTTTCATGATCCTTTGTATTTCTGCAGAGTCAGTTCTTACTTCTTCTTTTTCATTTCTAATTCTATTGATTTGAGTGTTCTCCCTTTTCTGGCTAGTGGCTTATCAATTTTGTTTATCTTCCCAGATATCCAGCTTTTAGTTTTATTGACTTTGCTATTGTTTCCTTCATTTCTTTTTCATTTATTTCTGCTCTTATCTTTATGATTTCTTTCCTTCTATTGACTTTGGGTTTTGTTTGTTCTTCTTTCTCTAGTTGCTTTAGGTGTAAGGTGAGGTTGTTTATTTGAGATGTTTCTGGTTTCCTGAGGTAGGATTGTATAGCTCTAAACTTCCCTCTTAGAACTGCTTTTGCTGCATCCCATAGGTTTTGGGTCATCGTGTTTTCATTGCCATTTGTTTCTAGGTATTTTTTGATATCCTCTTTGATTTCTTCAGTGATCTCTTGGCTATTTAGTAGTGTATTGTTTAGCCTCGATGAGTTTGTATTATTTACAGTTGTTTTCCTGTAATTGTGTTGTTGTAGGAAAAGGTACTTGATACAATTTCAATTTTCTTAAATGTACCAGGGCTCATTTGGTGACCCAATCTATGATCTATCCTGGAGAATGTTCCTTGAGCACTTGAAAAGAAAGTGTATTCTGTTGTTTTTGGTGGAATGTCCTGTAAATATCAGTTAAGTCCATCTGGTCTACTGTATCATTTAAAACTTGTGTTTCCTTATTTATTTTCATTTTGGATGATCTGTCCATTTGTGGAAGTGGGGTGTTAAAGTCCCCTTCTATTACAGTGTTACTGTCGATTTCCCCTTTTGGACTGTTAGCATTTGCCTTATGTATTGAGGTGCTCCTATGTTGGGTGCATAAGTATTCAAAATTGATATACCTTCTTCTTGGACTGATTCCTTGATAATTATGTCATATCCGTCTTTGTTCTTTATAACAGTTTTTATTTTAGAGTCTATTTTTTCTTATATGAGTATTGCTACTCCAGCTTTCTTTTGATTTACATTTGCATGGAATATCTTTTTCCATCCCCTCACTTTCAAGCTGTATGTGTCCCTAGGTCTCAAGTCAGTCTCTTGTAGACAGCATATATACGGGTCTTGTTTTTGTATCCATTCAGCCAGTCAGTGTGTTTTGTTGGAGCAATTAAACCATTTACATTTAAGGTAATTATTGATATGTATGTTCCTATTACCATTTTCTTAATTGTTTTGGGTTTGCTTTTGTTTGTCTTTTCTTTTTCTTGTGTTTACCACCTAGAGAAGTTCCTTTAGCATTTGTTGTAAAACTGGTTTGGTGGTGCTCTTAACTTTTGCTTGTTTGTAAAGGTTTTAATTTCTCCATCGAATCTGAATGAGATCCTTGCTGGGTGGAGTAACCTTGGTTGTAGGTTTTTCCCTTTCGTCACTTTAAATATGTCCTTCCACTCCCTGGTGGCTTGCAGAGTCTCTGCTGAAAGTTCAGCTGTTAACCTTATGGGAATTCCCTTGTATATTTTTTTTTGGCTTGTCTCTTGTTGCTTTTAATATCTTTTCTTTGTATTTAATTTTTGATAGTTTGATTAATGTGTGTGTTGGCATGTTTCTCCTTGGATTTCTCCTGTATGTGACTCTCTGTGCTTCCTAGACTTGATCAACTATTTCCTTTCCCCTCTTAAGGAGGTTTGCAAGTGTACTCTCCTCAAATATTTTCTCAGACCCTTTCTTTTTCTCTTCTTCTTCTGTGACCCCTATAATTCGAATGTTGGTGCATATAATGTTGTCCCAAAGGTCTCTGAGACTGTCCTCAATTCTTTTCATTCTTTTTTCTTTATTCTGCTCTGTGGTAGTTACATCCACAATTTTACCTTCCAGGTCACTTATCTGGTCTTCTGCCTCAGTTATTCTGCTATTGATTCCTTCTAGAGAATTTTTAATTTCATTTATTTTGTTGTTCATCATTCTTTGTTTGCTCTTTAATTCTTCTAAGTCCTTGTTAAACGCTTTTTGTATTTTCTCCATTCTACTTCCAAGATTTTGGATCATCTTTACTTTCATTACTCTGAATTCTTTTTCCGGTAGACTGCCTATTTCCTCTTCATTTGTTTGGTCTGGTGGGTTTTTACTTTGCTCCTTCATCTGCTGCATATGTCTCTTTCTTCTCGTTTTGTTCAACTTACTGTATTGGGCATCTCCTTTTCACAGGCTGCAGTAGAACCTGTTCAAGTAGTTCCTGTTGTTTTTGGTGTCTGACCCCTAGTTGTGAGGTTGGTTCAGTGGTTTGTGTAGGCTTCCTGGCGGAGGGGACTGGTCCCTGTGTTCTGGTGGGTGGGGCTGGATCTTGTTCTTCTGGTGGGCAGGGCCGCATCCAGTGGTGAATTTTGGGGTATCTGTGGACTTAGTATGACTTTAGGTGGCCTCTCTGCTAGTAGGTGGGGTTGTGTTCCAGTCTTGCTGGTTGTTTGGCATGGTGCATCCAGCACTGGAGCTTGCTGGCTGTTGGTTGGAGCTGAGTCTTAGTGTTTAGATAGAGGTCTCTGGGAGAGCTCTCACCGAATGATATTACTTGGGGCCAGGAGGTCTCTGGTGGTCCCATGTCCTGGACTCGGTTCTCCCACTTTGGAGGCTCAGACCTGACACCTGGCTGGAGCACCAAGACCCTGCACCCACATGGGTCAGAAGAAAAGGAAGAAAAAAGAAGGAAAAAAAAGAAAAATGAACGAACAATAGAACCCCAAACCAAATGGTAAAAGCAAAACTAAACAGAGAAAATCACACAAATAAACATATACACACACTCATAAGAAGAAAACAAACAACAACAACAACAACAAATGAACAGTCAGAACCCTAGGACAAATGGTAAAAGCAAACCTAAATAGACAAAAATCATACAAAGAAACATACCACACTATAGACCAGGGTTTCAGAATATTTGGTCCTTTTCCAAAGTACTCTCTGGTCCTCTGCGAAAGGACTTCAAGGTCATTTTGCTTAGACTTTGATTCTCAGTCTGCAGTGGAATCACGTGGGAATCTTGAACCGGTGCTGGGCCTCACTGGGGAGGAATCAAATCAGAAAATCTGGGGTAAGGCCCGGCATGAAACTGCTTTAAAGCTTCCTGCCCGACTCCACTAGTCTCCGCAGGCGAGAACCCTGTATTTTTTAAACTATCATAAGTTTTAAAGCTATGAACTTTGAATAAACTAGCCACTGTAATTATAAGAATAATTATTTCCTATTGATAGAATTTGTCAATGATGTATTAATACTGCATATCTGTTCATTAAGTTGGAAAGTATTACTCTGCCTCTCACAGTCTCATGTATTTCAGGCTTACACATGTTGGAAATATATAGTAGTTATATTTCACAGACTTTAAGACTCACCCCAAAGTAAAGATGTCATATTTTCTGTTCTGAAATTTGTAGTTATATAACTGTGGACTATTAGAAATGGGCCATTATGTCAGGATGTAGACCTCTGGAAATCACTGTTTTAAATTTATTTTTGAAGTTGATTACTTCCTCCAGTGTTCATTCCATAGTTTATTTCAAAACTATTATGTGCCAGTTATTTTGGGTCAGAGATATAAAAAAATGAATAAAACATGCTTCTGCTCTCACATAATGCACAGATTAGGAAAATAGAAAAAAGAAAACAAAAAACCAAAAACAGGGCAGTATTCTCAGTACTGTAAGAAGAAGGACATTCCAGTAGTGGTAGCTGTATCTTCAAAGGGTTGGAGCATGTGGTAAGGGAGAGCATGTTCAGAGGCTAGAACACAGCCCATTTTGTCTAGAATGTTGGGTTTGGAGGAGGAAGAAGTCAAAGGAGAGTAGGGACGAATGGAAGGACATGAGACTGAAAGGGTTGATGGAAAACTAGTAGTAAGGACCTGGGATGCCATCCTAAGAAGTTTGGATTACAACTAAAAAGGGCAACATTTTCATCATTGCTTCAAATACACCTTTCAAAGTTCCTTAACATTTGGAAAGCAAGAAATGGAGGTTTAAAACAACTCAGTATTTGAAGGTGAAGGATGATACGTTAGCCAGGCACAGAGAGGTTGCAAGAGAAAGAAGGAAAGTGAAGGCATCAATAACACAAAAATTTAGTGGGCTCCAAACAATCAAGAGATTTCCACTATTTTTAAAAATTTTACTTTCAAAAACCCTTATAAGTTGTCCTTTACATTCTAAGATGACATATTAAAGAAGTTTTTCTAGGTCTGTTGCTTGCAGGAGATGATAGTGGTAGTTAATGTTTTTGAATAATCTTGCTTTGGAGCATTAAATTGAAAACCTTGACGTTGGTGTCTCTGTCTCATGTTTGTTTCCTCAACACTACTATACAACACTACAATGTTTGATACATATTATGCTCAATAAATATTAAATGATGAATGAATGAGAGAAACCCAGAAGAGCAGAGCCTTTTGTTTACTACTCATTTCCCTAAAATTATGGTAAATTTTATTGTCTGCAAGTTGTAAATCATGAAATAAAATCATTGGAATGCCTGACACATAGTAACTGCCCAATAAATGTTTGCTGAGTAAACGGGTGAAAGAAAAATCTAAGACAATCAAATGAAGTATTTATTGAATACTTCCTGGGAACATGGCACTAAAGTATTTCCCCTATCATCAAGATATTATCTCTCTGGAGAAATACTTCAAAATGAATGCTGTGGGTAGTAAGTATTATAGGAGCTCAAGGAAGGGAAGGAGGCTCATGGACAAGATCCGTATGAGTAGGCTTCAGGAAACAGGATAGACCTCATTAAAATTTGAATGATTGGTATGATTTATAAATGTGAGAAGGAAAAGAAGTAGTTGAAGAATAAGGCATGTGTGGGAGCTTAGTGAGGTGAACCATTCTGGGTTAATTAAGTTTACCATGTTCTCTTTTAAATTCTAGTTGGGTGCTCAAGGATGCCTTTCTTTCTTATTGCTTTTCAGGGCAGTGTTGGCCCTATGGGACCAGTTGGACCTTCTGGAATCCCTGGCCCAATGGTATGTTTCTATTTTTGTAATGGATATTTCACTTTGATTTTTCTATGGTGTCACAAAGTATCACTTTCTTTTTTAGGGTCTTTCGGGGAATAAGGGCCTACCTGGAATCAAAGGTGATAAGGTGATTTAAATATTTACATTGTCATAGAGATAATTTCTTATCACATTTACTTTTCTTTTGAATCCACACAACTTATAAAATACTTGTTTTAAAAAATATGGGATCTAATCTCTACTATCAATTATATAATTTTTCTCAGAAGTAGGAAAAATAGAGAAATTACTCTTGTATAACTAGTATTTGCCTTCTTGTAATACTGCCACATTTGCATTGCTTAAGTGTCTTCACGTGAAATTGTGCTCTCCAGGGTGAACAAGGCATTGTGGGAGAGCCAGGAGAACCAGGGTATCCTGGAGACAAGGTAATGTTTTTACCGTTAATTTTATATAAATACAACAAAAGCCAGTGAAAATGTATAAATTCTTTAAAAAGAAAGGAGTACTCGTTATTTTAATCATTGATTATATTTTTTTTAGGATATGGTATCAATATGGTTTTACAAGTCTTGTTTAAAACAGTTTTCTCAATTATTTTAGAATAATTCCATGAATTTTTTTAGTAATTTGTAAATAGAGGTGTATCTGCCTTCTGTCGTATAATAGTTTTTCTCTTCACTGTACTGTTCTTCTCTTTTAGGGCGCTAGGGGTTTTCCTGGACCACCAGGGATGAGAGGAAAGCCAGGACCTTCAGTAGGTTTGAACTTTTAGTTTGCTCTTTCTGATTCATGGAGTACACACACTATGGCACGAGTCTGGATACCTGTTGTTGTTTGTGGAATGTAAGAAGTAGGATGTAAGACTACCAGTATGGCGTTTTCTCTCCACTTTTAGAATATAGCTAATCCTTGAAGTTGTTAGCTCACATTGCATAGATTATTGGATCTCACCCTCCTCACCCCACCCCATCCCAGGCCAAAGCCAAATTTCTGTGAGCCTTAAAGATCTTGGTTGATCTATTATAGATAGTATTTAAACTAAGCAGTAGATTTTAAGTCAGAAAATATAAGGCACCTTAAATAATATTTTAATTTATCCAGATATCTGTTTCATTAAGGAAACATTCGGAAGAAAAAATAGCATTGTCACACTCTCTTATGGGCCCAAATATTCTAGTTCCTTGTCTTTTTTTAACCTTTGACCATCAATTAATTGAAATAAAAGGATACCATGTATTGTAGTTAACTTGAAGCCTAAGAAGCTATAAAACTAAAGTTACTGGATAATTAAAAACATTTAAATGAAAAATGGTTAAAACATGAGTTAAAGGTATTTATCTGCATATTAAAAATCATAATAATTATTATAGCTAACATTTACTGAGTGCTTAGAAAGTGCCAGGTGCTCTTCTAAGGTCTATACGTCTAATTAAATCCTTAAAACAATCATACGAAGTTGGGACTATTATTATTCCTATTTTACCAATTAGGGAAACTGAGACACAGAGAGTTAAATAACTTGCCCAAGGTCCCATAGTTAGTTAGTTAGCCACCTGGGAAAACCTAGGAAATCACATATGTCAGAGCCCATGCACTTAGCCGCTGTGCCATAGTGTTCTGGGCTTTAATGTTTTAAGATTGTTTTAGGGTTGTTTTTTTTTTTTTTTTTTTTTTTTTTTTTTGCGGTACGTGGGCCTCTCACTGTTGTGGCCTCTCCCGTTGTGGAGCACAGGCTCTGGACGCGCAGGCTCAGCAGCCATGGCTCACGGGCCCAGCCGCTCCGCGACATGTGGGATCCTCCAGAACCGGGGCATGAACCCGTGTCCCCTGCATCGGCAGGCGGACTCTCAACCACTGCGCCACCAGGGAAGCCCCGTTTTAGGGTTTTAATATTGATTACAACTCTGTGAAGGTGATTGTAGATACAAAAACTTAGATATAATATCATAATTTATTAATATAACATTATAAAAGAGTGTTTTTTTCCCAAGCAATTCATCATGTTCCCTCTAACTCCACCCTCTCATCTTTGGATTGTTTATTTTTGCATCAAAGGAAGCAGCATTAAGTTACGTAACTTTACATACACCATTCTTTATGACTTCTAACAGTGACAGCATTTCATATACATTTCCCAGGAATTATTTAATCCAAAGAACAATTTTCGGCATCTATTTATCTAATGACGTGTTGGTGGTGAGTTTTGCCTTAACTAGTTTTCACTCAGTCAGCTATCTACCCAGACTTGTGCCGTGGTGTTCAATCTCAGAAGGGGCACAAGTATAGGTCAAGCTAACAAAAAGCTTCTATTTTTCAAGGATGATTCTAAACCACGTAAAAGGAACTTTCAATATCTGCAGTGACTGACCCTTCTTATATCTTATATCTTCATTTTTTTTCTAATGTGAGGGTTTTCAAACTTTTGATAACAAGAAAAGGAAGTGGTATGACACATTTTCTAAGGTCAATACTAAGTAATAAATAATTGATATTATTCTCTTACGCCTTGTAATTAATTACTTGAGAAAACCAGAGTCAAATATCATGCTTATATAAGGTAAACTTTTTAATGTCTTCCTTACTCTTTGATTCAATTTATATTGATAACATCTTTATTGGGGTGGGAGAGGGGGAATTGCTGGTCTGAATAACATGTAGATTTTAGTTCCAGCCCTGACACTGACCTGCTGTGACCTTGGACATTTAACCACCATGGTATCCAGTTTCTCGTGTTTAAAATGGGAGTCAGGCTATATCATATGTAAGGTGCCTTGCAGCTCTGTGACTCTTTAATCCTCTCTTAGTAATAATGCTTCCCAACGTTGCTCTAGTCTAAGCTAAAGCAAAGACAGCCTGTTTTACCTTTAGCACATTGTCTTAAAACCTTAAATTTTTGTTTTTCCTGGGATCACCAGAAACTCTAATGTGGTTCTTTAAGGCAGTGATGCAGGGAACATGAAATGGTGAGCGTGAGGCTTTTGCTTGCTCGTGTTATACCTTTTTTGTACTATTCTAATAAAAATATTTTAATGTCAGCAGGGATTAGTTTGGTAGGAAACAGTTGGCTATTTTTTGTTTCTTTTAATCAAATCTTCAAAATATACATACTTTGGACTGAAGATAGTATAGAGACTTATGAATTAATATTTATGAGATGGCCTTGCCTTTAGACTTTCACTTTATTTATCACTTGTTTCTATCTATTGTTAGAAAAAATTGTAGTTGTTTGACTTTCCTCGTTATGGAAGGAGACACCTGTTTAATGAAAAATTACGTACACAGTATAAGTAATCATATTAAAAATAAATTATACAAGTTAGTGCCTATCTAAATCATTTGTTTACTATCATGCAAAGAATGCCAGAGTCATGAGAACGTCTTTCTTATTTTATATCTCCTACTTTTGGTTTTCTGTTATATAAAATGTTGGTGTCACTGATACTGTTTCCAAATGGATCTAAGTTATAACATAAAAGAATGTTTTCAAGAGAAAAGAATGTCCTGATCCAGAAGGATTTTAACATTCTGGAATAGGGAAGCTTTTACCCTGCAAGTATTTAAAGACTAGAGGAAACTACCAATCTGAAGCTGTTAAGAAATATATTTTTTTAAAAAGAGAAAATAAATACAATTATGTCCTTTCCATTTTTTTTTAGCTAGAAGTTGCTGTCATTTGTAGAAGTTTACTTTTAATCATTATTCAATTCTCTAAAAGTTACTTGAAAACTCAGTTTTTATAAAGGAGAATTGACATTCAAGGAAACTTGCCATTGAAGTTTTTCAAAATGAAAATTTTTTCTGAAGATCAATAAAATTATTCCACAATTTATATTTTTAAATATCAGGTTGTCAGTCAACTTTTCTGAAAACAAAGTCCTAGTGTATGCTGATTTTTCCTCAAGCTTGTAAATTTAGTGTCTTGTTTAGATTTTGCCACTAGAGGGCCTCAGTGAGAACTTCATCCCTATCTCTTGGAGGTAATATTCATTTTAAGAATTTGACTCCCTTAGATACTGATTATGATGGAGTATGATGGATTATAATTTTGTTTATTTAGGGGAACTTCAGTGAAGTTCTGCAAAATACTTTATTACTTTTCTCTAGATTTGATTGCAGTAGTTGTACTGTGTACTGTTTAAGTCCAGATACTCTAGCACTCTACGAGACTGAATTTAGTACATATGGAAAACTGTGCTTTACTTCTTGGAAAGTGGATAAACCCATATTATACATAAAATTTTATGTATAAGAAATGCGAGCAATTTTATATATTCTGAGACCTATTTAAGTCAAATTTAAAACTCACATAGAAATTTAATATGACAAATAATGAATTCAATATTTTTTAATGAAAACAAGGGTATCAGACTACCGGCCTTCCCTGTTCTGTAGTTTCCTCTCTTGAGAGCATCACCAGCCCTCTCTAGTAGCAGGCTTTTACCCACTTCTCTTTCCTCGGACCTTCTTCTCCAGCCCTGATTTCACATTGCTAGCCTGAATGTCAGAAAATGGCTGCAGAGTTATTGAAACTGAGTCCTCAGAAGTTTAGTTAAAGGATTAAAGCAATCTAGGAATTCTAGGTATCATCCAGGAGAGGAGAGAGGATGTGAAGGGAAGGATTAATGGTTATAAAATTGATTAACATTTAATGAGTACTTTCTATGTGCTAGGCACTGTGCTTAACACTTATACATTTATTGTCTCATTTAATCCTTACAATGACTCTGTAAGAATGTTACTACTGTTGTTATTATTCGTGTTTTATTGGTGAGACAACTGAGGCTGAGAGAGATTAAGCAACAAGGACTTAAATCCAGGTGATTCTTAATTACAAAATCAGGCCCCTTATAGTTATGAAAGGAGAAAGGAATTTTCAGAGACAGAGGACCCTGGCTATTTTTGGAAACAGTTCTTCATCTAGAGTTCCCTACTTTGTTAAGTCAAAGTTTACTGTCTTATCTCTGGGTAACACATACCCACACACACAATTTTTTTCCTTGATTTGATTTCCATTAATTTGTTTGTAGCCCTAACATTTAGGAGTAAATATATATATATATATATATAGACATATCTCTATATAATAAGTTTTCTATAATGATGATGGTTATAAATTCTTTCTGAATAGTCATTAAAACTTTGGCATATTATTATATATTGAGTGTTGTTTGCCAGAAAGTCATTACAACTTTGTGTGGCATAATATATTTAGTGCTTTTTGCTTACCATATGTTTCCTTTTTAAATCATATTTATTAAATTAATGTTTATACTTTGATTTCTCCCACCCACCCCCATGTTTTAGGGCCAAACAGGTAACCCAGGACCCCAAGGACCATCTGGCTCTCGAGGACCAGAGGTAAAATGTTGGTGGGAATATAATTAATTTAAATAAATATAGAAATTAAACTTGACTAGTAAAACATGCTTTTACATAATAGGTTTAAGAAAGATTCTCTTTAAAGTTGATATCTTTGAAAATAGTCTGGACTAAATTTTTTCTGTTATGTCAGGAGGTATGCAACAGTGATCTCTAGAAAATAGAAAAGGTATTAGCTGCATTATAGTCCTGGTTAGGTCACAGCTGATTTATTTGTTCTGCACAATGACTACTAATAACACATGCTTGGAGCTTGAAATCAAATTTCAGGACCTAAACGCCATTGAATTTTTAATGCAGAATGCTTCCAATTTTTTAATATGCATATATCATTTGGATCTCATATTCTAGAATAAATACAATTAAGTCTGTAGCACATATATCAGGTTTGCTTGTATATTTGAAGTTCTTACTTTGGCTTAATGCTTGATGTAGAGGGGCTTTTTCTTTTCTTAAGACTACATAGGACATAAGCTTCTGAGGTGAAACATTTGAGTTTTTTTAAAAAAATTATTTGAGTCAAAGATATACTACATAGAGGTAAAGCTTCTGAAGCTCACCCTAGTTCAAAAATATAAACCAAAACATATGCGTATATATAAATACACATTCACATCTGATCAGAGGCATAGATGCAGCATTAACAGTGAGAAAGTGAATTTGGCTTCACAATAAATAAATCAGAGCAATGAAGTCCCCATAGTGTCAAAGCAGTAGGCATAGTTTCTAGGAATAGTACCGTCCTGGTGCTTTCTCCCTCTCTTTGTAAACTGTAAGGTCTATTTCTTATTGCACAGCTGTCTTTCGGGGTTGGTTGATTTCTTTAGCAAATACCTATTCTTACTTACTGTCTAATTTAAAAACGTATTGGATGTTGATAGTTCAAAAATCTAAAAAACTACATTGTATCTACTTTTAATAATAGAGAGGTAATAGGAGGTAAAATACAGCAATGTATTGATGTCATCATTCTGGGAAGAAGGAAATTGTTTTGAGTAATAAAAATGATTAGTAACAAAGTAGTAATTAACAGATTAATATAAGTTTATCTTTTATGAGCCTACATTCATTTAATCATTTGTCATGAAAACCTTCCTGGAATGAATCATATTTACCTGTGTTCTCATACTGAGGATACAGAACCTAATTTATCTTTTATTATCTTTAAAGGTTAATTTTATGAACATGGATTATTCTGCTGTAATTTTAGTTACAGATGGTATGTGTCCTAGGAAGGACTGTGTCACCTCCTTGTTATCAGTATGGCTTTGGATCGTTTTCTTCTTTTATATAAAGCCAGGTTAAAGGATGCATGGGCCATGTTTTTACTTATTACTTAATTTTCCAAAATTTTTTTTTCCTCTGTTGCCTTTGAGATTTTATGATTTGCAATCATGATTCAAAGCATTGCCTCATTGTCTTTGACTCCTGCAAGGTAGTAAGCCCTAACCTATGCCCATTCTTCCTCCTTACCTATTTTAAATTTTTTGATGGGGCTAAAGATGTAACCTGTATTCTCTCAATAATTGGTGCCAGGCTGTTTGGGAAATGGGGCCTAATCCAAAGATCATAACTTCTTCTTCATCATAAGAATATAGGATGTAGGATATCATATATGAGGCAACAGCTCTATTTAAATACTTCTTGACATTAGGCTTTTAATAGAATTGTATGTCTAAGAATTTAAAATAGCATGTTTAACAGTATATCAAGCCTGAAAAGTTTCTACTTGCACAGTAGATGAATTTTCTTAGGTAAAGGATCTTATATGTTGTGCTGTATTTTGACTTTATCCTGTAGACAGTGATCAAAGATTTTTAATCAAAGGAATGAACTTATCAGACATGCATTTCAACATAATTGTGGTAGAAGGAGTAAAGATAAGAGAGAACGAGAGAGGGAGAGATGACAGAACTAAGGCTGCTTGGGAGTATAATACAAGGCCAGGGGATTAATGATGAGGGCCTGTAATAATAGGGAGGAAAGGGTGGCTTCAAGAAATAATTAGGAAATTATAATTCACAGCAGTTGAATCACTCAGTTCAGTTCATTCAGCTTGTGTGAGAGAGGAATAAAAGACAAGTTTAATAATTTTTGCTTGAACAGTTATGTAGAATGTAGATCACCATTCTAAAAATAGAGAATAAAAAAGAAGGAGGAGGATACTCAGGGTGGGTGGAGATAATGCTTTGGTTTTGATTTTGTTAGGGCTGAAGTGCCTATAGGACATACAGGAAATTAGTCTCATAAGTGTATAGAAAATTGTAGACCTGACACTCAAAAGAGTGAACTAGAGATACATGTTTGTATAGTCATCCACATAAAGGTATTAGATGATGCAATTGTAATAGATGAAATAATTTAGGCTTTATAAAACAAGGTTTGAAAATACTACACCTGGACCCTCAACTCCAGAAGGCTATATTCTCTGTTTACAGTGCAATTAAGTTTTAAATTGACAGTGTTAAGAGCAGTAAAATAAACTTTGATAACTTAAAAACATCATGAGAAGAAAAAAAATCACAATGGAAATTACAAAATATTTAGAATTAAGTAACAAATCACTATAAAATCTAGTGTTGTACCTAAAGCAGCGCCTAGAGGGAAATTCACAGACGTCAGTGCATTTCTCTAAAAAGCAAGGAAGATCAAGAATAAATAAGTTATGCATAGCACAAGTATAGGGACTTGTTTTAAAAGGAAAAAGATGTTGAAAGAGGTCAAATAGGATAGAGTCTGTGTTCTCTGTAAGTAAGATACTAAATCCCAAGAGTGGGAGAAAGGTGTGCATGCAGAAGGAGGGCGCTTGAAGAGTTCTGTGAGGACTAAGCAGGGAAGGGAACCAGGGACTAGTAACAATTTCTGACTTGTGTTAAAAACTCAGCTGAGACTGAAAAACCTTTTCCCCAAAATACAGCCACAAAGTTCAGTACAGTTCACTAGAACCGAATTGCAAACTTGAGTCTCAACTTTCTACTGGGCAAAACAATGAAACATGGTCAGTTATATGCTTTTCTTCTCCCTTGGATAAAGACATATCACTTGTATAAAGGAAGGGCAACAATTCATGGTATTGTGTGATTTCCATATTTGAGTATAGATTGCTATCATAATGTCAAAGTACAATCCAGTAAAAGTAATCCTATTAGAGGCCAAAATGATGGTCCTAGGTATATACTTCTGTGATAGCTTTTGTTAATAATTGGGTGATGAAAGACTTAAGTTAATATCTGGAAAGTACAGTGCTTTTGAGATATCTTCTGAATGAGAATTGAGGAGTTAGCCTGAGTACCTTGAGCAAATTACTTGGAGTTTTTTTATTGTGAATATTGTGATATATATGTTTAATTTTATCTTTTCCTAAATGGCTTATCAATTGTCCCAGAACCATTTGTTAAGCAATTTGTCTTTGCTTCAGTGATTTTAAGATGCCACCCCTATCATAAAGTACATTTCCATGGTTATTGGGTCTATGTCTGGACTTTGTTTTCTGTTTCACTTGAATGGTTGTCTATTCCTGTGCAATTGTCACATTATTTTAATGATAGAAGCTTTATGGTATTTTTTACCTTTATTGAGAAATAACTGGGAATAATCGACGAATATAATTGCATATATAAAAGTGTAAAATGTGATGATTTGATGTACCTTGTGGAATTATTACCAAGATCAAGATAACACATCCATCACCTCACATAGTTAATTCTTTTAAATTAAAAAAAAAATCTTATTGGGGTATAGTTGATTTACAATGTTCCATTAGTTTCAGGTGTACAGCAAAGTGAATCAGTTAATATCTGAATACATATCTGTTTTACATATAGTAATGTGTATATGTCAATCCCAATCTCCCAGTTTATGCCTCCCCACTTTTCCCCCAGGTAACTATAAGATTGTTTTCTACACCTGTGACTCTATTTCTGTTTTGTAAATAAGTTCATTTGTACCATTTTTTTTAGATTCCACATATAAGCGATATCATACGATATTTGTCCTTCTCTGACTTATTGCCCTCAGTATGGCAGTCTCTAGGTCCATCCCTGTCACTGCAACTGGCATTATTTGGTTCTTTTTAATGACTGAGTAATATTCCATTGTATATTTGTACCACATCTTTATCCATTCATCCATATGTAGATGGACATTTAGGTTGCTTCCATGTCCTGGCTATTGTAAATAGTGCTGCAATGAACATTGGGGTGCATATATGTTTTCGAATTATGGTTTTCTCCAGGTATATGCCCAGAAGTGGGATTGCTGGATCATATGGTAGCTCTATTTTTAATTTTTTAAGGAACCTCCATACTGTTCTCCATAGTGGTTGTATCAATTTACATTCCAGCCAACAGTGTAGAAGGGTTCCCTTTTCTCTACATCCTCTCCAGCATTTGTTGTTTATAGATTTTTTGATGATGGCCATTCTGACTGGTGTGAGGTGATACCTCATTGTAGTTTTGATTTGCATTTCTCTAATAACTAGTTATATTGAGCATCTTTTCATATGCTTTTTGGCCATCTGTATGTCTTCTTTGGAGAAATGTCTATTTAGATCTTCCATCCATTTTTTGATTGGGCTGGGGTTTTTTTGTTGTTATTGAGCTGCATGAGCTGTTTGTGTATTTTGGAGATTAATCCCTTCTCAGTTGCTTCATTTGCAAATATTTTCTCCCATTCTGAGGGTTGTCTTTTTGTTTTGTTTATGGTTTCCTTTGCTGTGCAATAAATTTTTGTGGTGAGAATGCTTAAGATCTACTCTTAGCAACCTTCAAGTATATAATACATATTTTTTTTAACTATAGTAATGATGCTGTACATTAGATCCTCAGAACTTACTCTTCTTATAACTGAACACTTGTATCCTTTGACCTCCATCACCCCATTTCCTCACCCCACAGCCCCTGGCAACTACCATTCTATTATCTGTTTCTATAAAATTGACTTTTTTTAGATTCCATATATAAGTAATAACATACAATATTAGTCTTTCTCTGTCTGGCTTATTTCACTTAGCTTAATGCCCTCCAGATTCGTTCATGTTGTTGCAAATGACAAGATTTCATTCCTTTTTGTAGCTGAATAATATTTCACTGTGTTTGTGTGTATTTATCACATTTGTGAGATATATATATGATATATATAGATATGATATAATGATATTCACATTTTCTTTATACATTCCTCTGTCGAAGAACATTTGTTTCCATACCTTGGCTATTGTGAATAATGCTGAATGAACATGGGGGTGCATATATCTTAAAGAGTTAGTGTTTTCATTTTCTTTGGGTAAATACCAAGAATTGGAATTTCTGGATCATATGGTAGTTCTATTTCTAATTTTGGGGGAAACCTTCTTATTGTTTTCCTTAGTGGCTGTACCAATTTATATTACCACCAACAGTGCACACAACTGTTCCCTTTTCCACATTCTTGCCAACACTTGCTATTTCTTGTCTTTTTGATAATAGCTATTTTAACAGATATAAGGTGACATCTCATTGTAGTTTCGATTTGCATTTCCCTGATGATTAGTGATGCTGAGCATCTTTTCATGTACCTGTTGGCCATCTGTGTGTCTTCTTCGGAAATATGTCTATTCAGATCCTGCCCAATTTTTAACCAGAGTGTATTTTTTTGATGTTGAGTCGTACGAGTTCTTTATATATTTTGGATATTAACCCTTTATTAGATATATGGTTTGCAAATATTTTATTAGGTTTGACTTACATCTATGAATTAAGTTAGGGAGCAGTGACATTTTTATGATATTGAGTCATCCTCTTAAAGAACAATGGATGTCTTTCATTTGTTCAAATCTGCTTTTGTATTTTTCAGGAATGTTTTAAAGTTTTCCTCATATAGGTTTTTATACATGTCTCATTAAATTTGTTCCTATTTTTTTGTTGCTATTATAAATGGGATTTTTCTCTACCATTGTATTCTCTAACAGGTTTTGTATGTATATGAAGATTATTGATTACTGAATGTTAATTTTACATCCTGCTGCTTTAGTGGTTTATTGTTTTTGAGTTATTTTTACCATTGATTTTCTAAAGTTTTCTAGATGTACTCTCATGTAATTTTCAAACTTTTTTTTATCAGTTCCCATACCTCTAATTCAGTTCTCTTGTCTAGTGGCATTGTAATACCTCTAGTACAATGCTGAAGAGTTGGAAGTAGTGTGCATCCTTGTCTTGTTCCTCATTTCAGTGGAAATGCTATAATGATTTCTCATGAAGTAAATGCTAAATTAAAATTAAAATATGCACATATTTTATCATGTTAAGAAATATCATCAATTCCTGAGTTCTTTAAATCAGGAATCATTTTTATAGTTTGTCAAATATATATAGAGAGTCAGATATTTGCTATATTTTCAACGTGTATAGAGATAATTATATATGTCTTTTTAGATATATTTATTGGTATATTATAGTAATGGATTTTCTATTAACTTTTGTATATAATAACTATTTCTATATAATTTCTGTACATTGACTATTTCTATATGACTTTTCTATTGCATTCTTGAAAATATTCTACTTTATCATGGCACATTATTTTCCTAATGTAATACTAATTATACTAATATTCATTAGTACTGCTGCATCAGTATTTCTAAGTGATATTGGTCTGTAATATTCTTTCTTTTTTTGGTACGTCGTCAGGTTTAGATATCAGTGTTATATTTATTTCATCAAAATAAATAGAAAGTCTTCTTAGTTTTTAGTGCTCTAGAATAATTTATGGCATACTGGGATTATCTTACCTGTGAGGCTTTGGTGGAATTTTCCTGTGAAACCATCTGGAATTGATGCTTTTTTGTGGAGTAGTTTCTTGGTACCTTTCTGTGTTGCTTCTGTGAAAATTAGCCTGCTTAGAATTAAACTTTTTATCTCTAAAGGGGTTAGCTTTGTTAAATTGTTATTTTCTTAGGAAATTAGCTGTTTCACCTAGGTTTTAAAATTTACTTCCATATAAATCTGCAAAATAGTCTCATGATTTTTAAACTTTGTTTTAAGAATTCTCTCTTGTGTGCTATTTAAAATTTGTTAAATTTTTTATATTTGTGTTTTCTCATTTTTTCTCTTGATTAGGCTCGATTCAGTTTGTCTAGTATGTTAATTTTTTTCTCAAAAAAACCCTGAAATTTTTATTTATTGTCTTCTCTTTTTCTTTTCTTTACATTTAGTTTCTCTTGGTATCTCCATTATTTTCTTGAGATTCTTTTGGTTTATGTTGTTCTTTTTCTTTTTGAGTTGGGAATTTAATTTATTTTTATTCTTTTATTTTTATTCCTAAAACTATTAAGGGCCATGCCTTTCCCTCTGATCATTGCTTTAAATGTATCCCATGTATTCTGGTATTGAGTATTTTTATTACCATTATTTTTTAGATATTTTGTAATTTCAGCTTGTATCTCCCTCTTAACCCAAGAGTTATTTAAGAAGGCTTTTTAAAATTTCCAAGTGGGAGAGCCTGTTGGTTTTGATTTTGTTAATAATTCCTTGTTTCATTACACTGTTATCATAAACTGTTCTGTTTTATGGAACTTAGCAGTCTGATTTTTTCTTTGTGACCTAATATATGATCCCTTTTTGTGACTGTTCAATATGAACTTGACAAAAAGGTATATTTTTATTATCAGATGTGAAGTTCAGTATATAGTGACTTGCTCTTCCTTATTGATTATGTTCTTTACTTTTTGGCTGTATCTTCACTTATTTTTGGTCTGATTGATCTGTTTTAATGGGATGGACTGTGGCTGTTGTCTACCCAGCTGCTTTGGGGCCACAAATGGTACTTATTTCTCCCTCCTTCACTATCCATTTTAAATTCCCCTCACCCTCAGCTGCCTCCTCAGTAGGTCTTGGTGACTTATCTGGTAGTATAACCTAAACCTTCAAGACTGTAAGGCAGTTCCAAGATGCGTTGATTGTATCACCTGTGTTTCATGTGTATTCCTTCCTGCCTTTTTTGTATAAAGCAGTCTTTCTTCCTTTTGTTTTTCAGAGTCAGTTAACCATGCCAGTTTGGTGACTCCTCTTTTTGTTTGCTCATATCTTGTCATAAAAAGTCTAAAGTGTCCTGGTAGCAGCTGTAACTTTTAGTTTGTTAGGACCTTTGATGTGCCTCCTGTCAAGAGAGAGCCCCTTTGGGTATCAGGATCTCCAACCCAGAAGAGTCCAAGGTTGTGGAGACAGAACGCACAAAATGTACTGTTATTGGAAGTGATAGCAGATAGGACCACACCTGCTTCTACTTCTTGGTTTGGGACTCATATATCCTTCCTATTAGGGACAAAGCATCATATGGAGGTCTCTGATTTAATAAATACACTGTATCCCAAAGGGTGGTACTCCATCCTTTCATATTGTTTCCTCTGAGCTGGTTCTTCAGTTATAACTTTAGAAGGCAGTTCCAGTGTTCTGTGAGACTGGCTACCTCTAGATGGTGCAAGGTGGATTAAGACCCGTGGATCATATCATGGGCTCACTCTTATACCTCCTTCAATGTAGGGATACTATGCTTTATGAGGTTCCATGCCTGTGGATCAGGCATTCTGTAATTCCCTAGATAGTGGTGCTAGTTAAACCTCTAAAGAGAGGAAAGGCACACTTTAAACTAAAATATGTATCTAACTCTGTAAAGATGAACTGCTGATACTGCCAGAATGAAAGGGGCCCACATGAATGTAAATTTTTTAAGTCTCTTTTTTAAAACATAAATTAAAAGGATGCATTTGCCAAATCAGTGACTACACACCATGTAAGGGAAGTCCTTAGTCATCTGCTTTGGTGATAATACTACATCCGACACAGCAGCTGCATTTGGGGCTGTGGTAGTCTACAGTTATCTCCAGAATAAAACTGATTTCTGTATGGGCCAGTCTGACAAATTAAACAGTGCTATGATAGAGACTGCCACCCGTACATATTTTAGATCTTAAATGGTGGCACTAATCTCTGATATGCTCTCCACACACAATGTGATTGGCCGTCATGTAATTGTGAGTGATTGGCTGATCCTTAGAACCAAAGGTCCACCTAACGATAGGAGTATCCCTGCCTTTTTGGCTCCTTTATAGAAAATCCAGTTCTAATTATTCATTTTCAGGAGGTCTTTTAGAGATACCTATTTTATGTTAATCACCAAAAACACAAAACAATGGTGAGTTAGATTAAGTCCTGACTTTAAGGAGCTTATATTCAAGAAATTAATACTAAATTCAGACTATGTCAAAGCCTCCACTGTCTGTCTTTTTCCCAGACATCAAGATTAATTAGGTTTGATAAAATTAAAAATAAAAAATCAGGTCATTCTTTAATAGTCTAGAATCAGTGTAGTTCTCAGAGAAAATTATAAAACAGCCAAAGAATTTCTTTCCTGAGGTCTCTGGTCTCTCCTTTCTATATTCTCTCCCTGTTGGGTATGAGTTCTTGTCTATTTCAAACAACCAGTGTCTCTTTTTCTTTCCATAATTTACCCTTCTTATCAAAGCCTGTTTTTAGAGAAAGACCTGATAAATATATTTCACTCCCATCAGTAACTGGTTAACAGCTAACTGCAATATAATTCCCTCTCAAGGATATTTACATTTCAACACTAAACAGAAACCTGAAAGTAATGCAGTGAGTCTTGAGTATCATTTAGTGAGCAGGGAAAAATTTGTGGTTGATTAGAAACTTTGATACCCCTCAAATTAATCATATCATACAAGTGGTCACCTACACTACCAATAAGACAGGACAAGACTGGCCAATATTTCTTGCTAGCGCTTTCTAGTTTGGAAATTCAAATCTTCATAAAGTTAGTAAAAGCAAAGCACTCTGAAGTTTTTGTTGTAAAGGCTAAGTTGTTTGCCATTGGCATTGAAGAGAATTGTTCATCATTAAAGACCATCTGAACAAATGTCACTTCAAAGTTATTTTCTTGCTTATTCTAGGTGAATTATTAAATTGCTGTAACAAAGAAGTAAATATACCTGTGCATTTAGCTCTTCACAGAACTGTAAATATTAGAGGTGTCTCAAGGTAAAACATTATGTACTTTAAAACATAAGATTAAAAATTTTTCCATAATCATTCTTTGTTTTTAAGGAAAACATATGGAGAATGCTGTACAGGACTCTTTTCTATTCCTTTAAGCATGGTAATATCAATTTTAGCACTAATCACATGCTTCCTCCCAGTTCTGGCAGTAAACCACCTTCAAATGTGGTAGCAGGATAGTTACAATGTTTGTTGATTCAGCCGTTAACCTCCCTGGGCTACAGAGATTGCCAAATAGTTGAAT
Organism: Orcinus orca; assembly: GCF_937001465.1. NCBI lineage: Eukaryota > Metazoa > Chordata > Mammalia > Artiodactyla > Delphinidae > Orcinus > Orcinus orca. The sequence continues at coordinate 137,230,268 of NC_064559.1, forward strand.
TTTGGATGATGTTCTTGGTAAATGGGACCAGTTGTTTACTGTAAAAATGAGCTGAGACCACTAATCACAGAGATACCAGAAGTGGCCAAGCAGTGGGTCCTCTTTTTCCACTGTGGTGGTCTTCATTAGAGACAAAGACCAAAGTTTATTTGGAGAGTCTGCTCGTTAGTGAAGGCGTGCTTCTAAATGTCCATTTTAGCACTTAAGTGAACTTAACTGGAACGAGGCTGCCTGTGGCCAGCTACATTAGTTGAGTAGATCTTAGTGCTAATGGATTCCCTTCACTTAAACCAGTTACATCTTTGGTATCTTTTATCAACTGAGTTTGGTTGAGTAATTTGGTGTTTTTAGTTGTTACTCAAAAAGTAGTGCTGAAAGAAAACATGTGATTAAATCAGTCAATAAAAAATTGTTTATTGAGTTCCTACAGTGTGCAAGGCTGTGCCTAGTGAACACTGTGGGATATATACAAAAAGAATGTGTTATCCATAATTGGGGGAAATTTACAGCCTGCTTGAGAAAGACAAGATATATGCATGTACTTGTTAATAATGGTAACAGCATCATGTGAGAATTAAATAAATAGTTATTATAGTTCAGTGTTAGTACAGAGAGTTAACATAAGATAGAAGGATTAGGGAAAGGGTCTTGGAAAAGATGGATCTTGAATTAGATTGTTGATGAATAAAGGGCAGGAAAAGGGGAGAGCAATCCAAGCAGGGTAAATCACATGAGCAGAGCTAGACATCTAGGTAATATGCTTGGTGGATTTACAGACAGTGAATAAAACTGGCTAGCTGATGCAGATTTCTTGTGTTGGTTTAGAGTGACAGATAAGGTTATAAAAGTAGATTGGTGCCAAATTGCATAAGGCCTTTGATTCTAAGCTATACCAGAGGCACAGTATTCAGTAGCTAGGTAGTCAGGCCTAATACCATAGTCGTATTATGGAAAAAAATATGGAATCTTCCCCTTCATCTCCCAAGTAAACCAGCCAAAGTTTTATTGATTTGCCTGGTTTCTGTCCATAACAGTCACAAATTTCTATCCTTTCATACTCAGTATAAGTGGCAGTCTCTATAACTGTTATCTGAAAGGGGATGGAATCTTCTGCCAACCTAGGATGAATCTTAGTACTATTAGTTACTGTTAATAATAGTACTTAGTACTTTTGTTACAATAAGGTAGACCTGAGGCTGCTCACCAGATTTAGGAGGAAATCTTTCCATCCAGAGGAGAGTTAGCAACAACTAGGGCAACTGTCTTTGAAGATGCTTCCCGTTCCCAGTACTTGGTCTACAGCCATCTTTCGCAGTTCCTCCTTTTAGCAGGCAATAAAGTGCGGGACGATTTATTGCCTGGTTGACTGCACAATTTGGTCAAATTCACTGCCAATTCCCATTAACTCTCCTCATATCCTGTTATCATCTGGTGAAGCCCTCATACTTCCTCTTACAGAAAGCTATGTCTCCATCAGTATCCCGTCCTCATGACCTGAACCGTCAGGGACTGTGAAGGATCTGAGATTTTATCCTGTTTGCAAGCCAGCAAGTTAGCCTGACAGTTTCAAAGATTCTGGTAGAAGACACAAGACTCCTGGGATAGAGACAAATGATAGTTTATTACTCTCAGCAATAGTAGTTTCTGGAGTATCAACATTTCTGCACTGACTCACTGAGCTTCAGTTTCCAGAGGGTGATATGAAGAGACCTGGATGACCTTTGCATATACAGTGGGTTGCATTTCATAAGAAGAACTTGGAGCTTAAGGAAGCTGAATCTTTTATAATGGACAGCTATAAAAAAATAATGGGTTCCAGAAAAAGACATTATTATATGGACAGTAAGTGTTCCTGACTTTTGCTATAGGGGGAGACACTATCTCTATGTTTACTATACAAAATTCCCTGAAAAGAGACTGGTATGAGAAATGGTAAGTACCTCATTTACATAATGTGCAGAAATTCAAGAGACTATGGAGAATTGTCTCCAGCAACATGTTAAGGTAAATGTTGGAGGTATAAAGATGAGTAAGATACATTCATTTTCCTCCATGAGCTCACATTATATTGGAATAAACATGTCCATAATTATAATATAGTGCAATAAGTACTAAACAGCCATGTTAACAGAGTTCTGTAGGAATATAAAGGAACAGCTACTGATTTTGACTAAGAGGAACTATGAAAGGCTTCACAGATCATGATACATTTGAGTTAGTAACAAATTGTATGATGAAGGAACCTCAGGGGTGGAGGGAGTTAAGAAAGACTTCTGAGAAGCATGGTTGCTTGATCAAAGATGAAGACGTAGTAGGGACTTACCAAATGCAAGCAGAGGGCAAGGGCATTCCAGAACAGATATATGAGGAAGCTGGGTGTATTTAGAGAACTGCAGACAGTTCAGTGTTTTAGTCAAGTCTGTTTCCATTAAAAATGACAGAAACCTAATTCAAACAGTTTTCAGCCAAAAAATCAGGACTGGCTAATGTAGTCAGGAAGTCCAGCACTGCATGTGCCTAGAGGTTTGGCTAGATACAGGAGCTGGATGAATATAATCAAATTACTCTCATTTTCTAGCCTTATCTCTGTTGGCTTCATTTACAAACATCGTGGAACAGGTGGCTCTTGGCAACTCTAGGCTTATATTGCTCTAAGAGTTAGCAATCTTAGCAAAAAGAAAGCACTCTTCTTTCTCTGTAGCTCCGGCAGAAATTCTAAGGTAGGCTCCAGCCAATCTGACTGGGATTACATGGTCATCTTTAAGTCAATCACAACAGCCATGAAACAGGAATACTGTAATTGGCAGGATTTGGATCACCTAGGGGTATAGGTGATCCTATACCCCTAAAAAACTGGGATGGGGACCAGAAGCACATGCACTGCAAACTGGGGAAGAGAGTAGTTCCCCAAACAGATGGTGAGCAGATAAAAAGAAATGCTGTCTACATTTCACATTTTTGGTGCCCAATATCTGTATATACCCTTCTTCACACTTACACAGGTTTTAAAATGCCTTTGGTAACATAGTGCATGTGGCTACCCACACAGCTGAAAATATACTCTCCCTTCTCCAGAGAAAGATAACCCAGTGTATTGGTCAGTTATTTGTTACAGCTCCAAGGCCAGGTTCTTTGGGTAAGGAGCATTCTCAGTGAGACCCAGATACAGGTCTACATCTCAACTAATCAGTATATGATTTTAGAAAGAAAACAAAATAGCCACACTATTCATTCCATTTGGAAAACGAGAGAATGAGAAACAACATAGAGTGGCCCAGGCCCATAGTTGTGTATTTAAACCAAACGTGGGCGATTGATACATGATAGTTCCTCATAACAATATAAATCAGCTTTTTAAATCACCCAACTTCCCACTCCGTGCCACAAACTTACGCACACTGAAATGAGAATCTGAGGTAAAGAGTCTCTGGAATATATCATACATTCTATGAAACAAGGGAATATCTTCATTCTGTAGTATATGTTCAGTACCAAGAACAATGCCTGACACATGGCAACTTGAAGGAGTGACTATATATTCTTAAAGATGCTCATAAGAATTCTAAATGAGTCATGTATATAGACAATGAGTACCTAAAATGATATTTATCTAAAGGTAAGTATCAAATCACAGTCATGTTATTATCTCCAAAACATTTTGAAATATGAGTTTCACTGATTTTTATCTGGGGACAGGTTTTCTAAGGTTCTTTACGTGGTTGCAAGCTATTGTCTACCAAAAAGCAAGTGGTTATCTAGAACATCCAATACCAACTACCTTTTTGCTTTACAGTTTTATTGAAGTATAATTTATATATAACAAAACTGCCTATATTTAAATTGTACAATTTGATAATTTTAGACATATGTTTAACTTGTGAAACAATCACTGAAATCAAAATAGTGAATTCATCCATCAAACCCCAAAATTTCTTTGTTTACCTTTGTAACCTTTCCTTTCTGTCCTTCATGTTCCTCCCTTCCTCAGTCTACTACTGATGTGCTTTTTGTCACTATAGGTTATCCAAACTTAAGTATCAAATAATGGTCAAAATAAATTATTTTAAAATTATAAGTTTAGTAATAGTTTTCTGTAGATTTCAGTAGAATGAAAGTAGCCTTTGCAATTGACTTTGTAGGTTTTTTTGAGTGACTTCAAATATACTGTGAATACTATTTAAGCAAAGTTTTATTTAGAAGAGAGAGTGTATGCTATGTCATAAAGGATTTTATTGTCTTTTTGGATTTTCTCTGAGCTTTTAGAATGTTACATATAAATGGAATTTAGAGTTCAGCTGTGCTATAGTTATTGCTTAAATATATAGAATTACAAAAGGGGAAATATATAAATAGCAATAATCATTTGCAAAGATTTTTAACAGTATCATAATGAAAAAAAATCTGGTTTTGATGGCTTTTTAGACCTAAAACAGCAAAAGAGAATGAAAGTGAGCCAGATACTTAGATGAATTCTTTATTCTGCATTTATTTTTCCAGAAGCTCATATTTTCTATTTGTGAAGACAGAACAGTTCCTTAATTTGCAGTTGCACACTGCCCTGGGCTCAAGTTTAGTTTCTATAGTTTACTGGGAAAGTGAATTTATTATTTTTGTCCTTTCAAATATTTTTTTGGCATTAACTTTTGGATAGATTATTCTCACTCAGAAAAGGTCATTTAAATCTTCTTTTATTACTTTCCTACTTGGACTCAGTATATTCCCGACATGGCATGTACTTCCACAAATACTAAAGAACAAAATCTTATGATTGTTTTTTGGATCCATGTCTCAAAACTAAATTCTCTCCTTACAGAACCTCTCTCCCTCTGGATGCATTCATTCTTGTTTGCATATGAAAAATTTGAATCCTATCTATAGAAGCTATACTAGTTGGTTATTTTTTGTTGGGGTGGAGTTGTTTGCTTTTTCAGACAAAGGGTAACTTTTGAAATTGCGTAATTGAAAATATAATTATTCAAATAGAATTTGTTTTTAATTTGTTCATCAATTCAGGCCATCAAATTTTTGTTGAATGTACTTTGAATGTACTGTATGCCCAGCACCAGACAAGGCTTTGCATAACTTTGCCCTTCAGGAATTCATAATTTTTATGTTGCCCTATCTTAAATGGTTTCTTAATTTTATCTTTTCTCAATATGACTATTTTCAAAGGAATATATTCATCTCTACTTTGTTCAGACTTATAAACTACTCAGAAGATAAATTTAAGTCAAATCATATTGTGTTCTTGTGTATTTAATGCGTAGTGTATATAAAAATCAATGAAAAAACTTGAAATTTTTCATGATAGTTAAATGACCTAAATGTCACTCTTATCTATAATAAGAGTATTTAAAGCTATATTATAAAATATCAGAAAAATTTAAATTTCCCCAAATATGTACTTTACTTTTAACCTATTATAATTGAACGTGTTATTACCTCCAAAATAATACAAATTCTGAACTTCACTGATTTCATCTGGGGCCAAGTTCAATGAATAAATTCTACTTTCTCTCTAATGGTCTTCAAATCATTACAAACTGTTACCTACCAAAAAACAAATGATTATCTAAAACACCCAATACCAATTAACTTATTTTTGTATAGTTTTGTACAGGTATAATTGAGGTATATTATAATATAATAAGCTGTATATTTTAAATTGTATAATTTCATAATTTTTCATGTACGTATAACCTGTGAAACCATCACCAAGATCAAGATATAAAAGGTATTTGTCAAACTCAACACTTGTTCATTTTTTGTAATCCCTCATTTTGTTTTTCTGCCCCCACCCTTCCCAGATTACCACCGATCTGCTTTTTGTCACTTTAGGTTAATTTGCATTTTTCTAAAGTTTTATGTAAATGAACTTATATAGTATATACTCTTTTTTGGTCTGGCTTCTTTTACTTAGCATAATGCATTTGAGATTCATCCAGGTTGCCACATCCAGGTTGTTTCATCTTACCAATATACCATAATTAGTTTATTCATTGGATTTATTTATTTGTGGATTATTTATCAGTTTACCATTTTTAACTATCTTTTTAACTGAAAGGACTATATATTTCAAAATAAAACAGACTTACCACTCTTATTAAAGAATTACTAATGTGCTTAATATATACCATAGAGCATCACATATTTATTCTGTTAGGAGCCTCTAGCTTCCAGACTTCTGACAGCTGCCAGAATAAGAATGACAATATTTTAGTTTTATGATTTCTTAGGAAACTAATGGAATCTGCTAGTGCTTTGGTTCCCAGGTTTTGCTTTAAAAATGCATGTGAACTAGACTCAGCCGTTAGTGATTAGAGAATAATAAAATGTTTTTACTGGAAAGGATACTGAATCACTCTTCTCAGTGCAGTAAACAAATGTTAGCAGTCCAAAAACAGAAGACACATTTTTACTTATTATTTTTAAAGCTACTTGAGTTTCCTGCTTCTTAATAAAAATTGGTGATTAAACTATTTCTATTAAGAAGGCACCACATGCAAGATACAAAATCAATATACAAAAAATATCAGTTTTTTCTATACACTAATAATGAACTATCAGAGAACTTAAGAAAACAACCCCATTTATAATTGCACCAAAACAAACAAACAAACAAACAAAAAACCCTAGGAATAAATTTAACCAAGGGGGTGAAAAACCTGTATGTTGAGAACTTACAGTTCTACTGTAAGACAGTACAGACATTGATGAAAGAAATTGAAGGAGACACAAATTAATGGAAAGATATTCCATGTTCGTGGATTGGAAGAATTAATATTGTTAAAATGTCCATACTACCCAAAGCAACCTACAGATTCAGTGCAATCCCTACCACAACTCCAATGGCATTTTTCACAAAAATGGAACAAACGATCCTAAAATTCATGTGGAACCACAAATGACCCCAAATAGCTGAAGCAACCTTGAGAAGGAAGAACAAAGCTGGAGGCATCACACTTCCTAGTTTCAAACTATATTACAAAGCTATAGTAATCAAAACAGTATGATATTTCCATAAAAACAGACACATAGATTACTGGAACAGAAGAGAAAGGAAAAAATGACCAGAAATAAATCCATCCACATGTGGTCAGTTGATCTATGACAGAGGAGCCAAGAATATACAGTGATGGAAAGGTCAGTCTCTTCAATAATGGTTTGGGAATATTGGACAGCCACATGCAGAAATATGAAACTTGACCCCCTATATTACACTATACACAAAAAATAAAATGGATTAAAAACTTGAACGTAATACCTGAAACCATAAAACTCATAGAAGACAACATAGGCAGAAAGCTGCTTGACATCTGTCTTGTTGATGATTTTTTTGGATTTGACACAAAAACACAGGCAACAAAAGCTAAAATAAACAAGTAGGACTACATCAAACTAAAAAGGTCCTGCACAGCAAAAGAAACCATCAATGAAGTGAAAAATCAGACTATCAAATGGGAGAAAATATTTGCAAATTAAATATCTGATAAGGGGTTAATATACAGAATATATAAAGAACTCATATAACTCAATAGCAAAAAAAAAAAATCTGATTAAGTATTATTCAGCCTTAAATTATTTGTAATAACCTGGATACACCATGAAGGCATTATGCTAAGTGAAATAAGTCATACAGAGAAAGACAAATGCTACATGATCTCACTTTTATGTAGAATCTAAACTAAAACAAACACAAAAAATCCTCATAGATACAGAGAACAGATTGGTGGTTGCAGGAGGCAGGGGTCAGGTGGGGAAGGTGGGTGAAGTGGATAAAAGGGGTCAAAGGTGCAGACTTCCAGTTACAAATAATTCATGGGGAGGTAATGCACAGTATGGTAACATAGTTAATAACACTGTATTGTACATTTGAAAGTTTCTAAGAGAGCAGATCTTAAAAGTTATCATCACACACACACAAAATTACAACTAAGCATGGTGATGGATGTTAACTAGATTTATTGTGGTGATCATTTATTTCTCTCTATATTTATATACAGGTGTTTTACACCTGAAACTAATATGCTTTATGTCAATTATATCTCAATTTTTAAAACAAGCACTGCAAGTCAGACTGCTCATCCTTTTCCTCACTAAGGTGTTATATTTTCAATTGTGATGTGACAACTTAGATAGTGAAGCACATTGTGGGAGAAACCATTTTGACTTTTCAGTGTTTACTAAAGTATTTTAGATGAAAAAAATAAAGCATTTTATCAGATTTTTGTTTTTAATTATTTTTCTGTATAGTTTCATGCCAATGTAGTTTTCTAATGAAAGTTATAGATTCTGAATGGTGTATTTTTAAATCTTTCAATCTCTGAGCTCTCTGAAATTTTGCTACTTGGCAAGGATGGCCACGTCCTGTCATTTGATTTACATTTTCAACAATGAATTAGTTAAAAAAAAACTTTATTTTGTAGACATAGGTTATCATTAAAATTCAGCTGACCCAGTTAACTCTGATTTTTATATTTTAAATTTATTATTTAAAAGGTAAGATCTTTACTTGGTGGTAAACCAGGTACGGAATTTTTTTTTTTTTAAAGGGCTTCAAATGCTTGGCTTATATATTTATTTATTTATTTATTAATTTATGGCTGTGTTGGGTCTTCATTTCTGTGCGAGGGCTTTCTCTAGTTGTGGCAAGCGGGGACCACTCTTCATCGTGGTGCGAGGGCCTCTCACTCTCGTGGCCTCTCTTGTTGCGGAGCACAGGCTCCAGACGCGCAGGCTCAGTAGTTGTGGCTCACGGGCCTAGTTGCTCCGCGTCATGTGGGATCTTCCCAGACCAGGGCTCGAACCCATGTCCCCTGCATTAGCAGGCAGATTCTCAACCACTGTGCCACCAGGGAAGCCCTGGAATTTTTTAAATAATAAAAATATTCCCATTAGCTCTCTGTTATATGCATGGCAGTGCACATACATCAATCCCAGTCTCCCAGTTCATCCCACCCCACACCGTGTCCACACGTCCGTTCTCTACATCTGGGTCTCTATTCCTGCCCTGCAAATAGGTTCATCTGTACCATTTTTCTAAATCCCACATATCTGTGTTAATATACGATATTTGTTTTTCTGACTTACTTCACATTTTATGACAGACTCTAGGTCCACTGCCATGTGTAAAACGGATAGCTAGTGGGAACCTGCTGTATAATGCAGGGAGCTCAGCTTGGTGCTCTGTGGTGACCTCGAGGGGTGGGATTGTGGGTGGGGGTTGGGAGGGAGGTCCAAGAGGGAGGGGATATATGTATACATGTAGCTGATGCACTTCGTTGTGAAGCAGAAACTAACACAACATTGTAAAGCAACTATACCCCAATTTAAAAAAAAACAGTTTATTTAAAAAAATATATTCTCTGGCCAAGTTTCAAAGGTATCCTATTTGAGATTTTTTTCTTCCTTTTAATAGCTATACTGATGTGCTTCTGAACTTTTAAATAAAGTTTTAATTTTAAAATATTCAACTTACATGGCTATAATATAAGAACAGATTTGCTGACATCTTTTGTCTCTTATTCCCTGGTCTTTGGTACTTTTTGTCTTTTAAATATTCCTTTACTGTAATTTTAATGATTAAGAAGGAGCAGATATTCATGCATATATACTCAATAGTTCATATTTATCCAGAAGCCACCTCATAACGTTTTTCTTACTGTTTATTGAAAATAAAGCGCAGACACTAAAAACTATATAAAACAAATGTATATCACAAACAGTTATAAGACAAACACTCTTATAACTACCACACAGGTCAGGAATAGAACTGCCAGTTATCCCCAGAAACTTTTATGGATCCCAACCCAGCCACAAGCCTATCTCTCCTGCAGTAAGTAGGCAGTTCCTCTTTTTCTTTTATGGTTTATCACTCGGGTGTACATCTTTTAAAACTGTAGTTTAGTCTTGTTTGTTTTACTCTTGTGTCTTTTAGTCTACAAGTTCTCCTTCTATTGCCTTTTCCCCACTTTATAATTTAATTGTTGAAGATCCCCAGCCATTTAACCTGTAGAGATTCCTACAGCCTGGATTTTGCTGATTATAGTCTCATGGTGTAGTTAAGCATGTTTCTCCCTCTGTATTTCCTGCAAATTGGTAGCCACATATAGAGACCTAGCCAAGGTCAGTTTTGCTTGTTTGTTTTTGGCAAGACTATGGGTGATATTGTGTTCTTTCATTAGGAAGCACAAAATGTCTATCATCATTCTGTGATGTTAGTTAACAGTTGTGGTTCCTCAACTCCCTACATACGTTAGATCATTTAGGGGATTGCAAAATGGAGATATTCTTGTTCTTTCACTTCTTTTTCATTTATTGGCTGGAATACATCCCCTAATCTACTATTTGGTTAGTTGTATTATTGTATGTATAGAAAAGGTGGAATAAATGCTTGATTCTTCACCTTTGTTTACCAGTTTTGGAAATAATGAGTTGGCTTTCTTTCATCTGCTAAATGCGAATAATTTTTTGTTGTATCATTTTGAACTTCTGAATTTAATCATATTTGACCTGTTGCAATCCATTGCAATTTTTTTCCTTACTGAAGTTCATATTGTCCCATTTCTGGCTGGTGAGATCCTCTTCAAGCTCCCAGAGTTCTTTTAACGTGACTCCAGGTTTGATACCTTTTACAGCTTGGTTTCTAGTAGGACAAGGTGTTCCAGGCTCAGCTGGAGAATGGACAGGAATTATGAATTTATCTATGAGCATGCTGTGAACCAGTGGTTGTAAACTGGTATTGAGGGGCCAAAAGTAGCCACCAGCCACGTTGTCCCTTTTTATTGTCAAAAGAAACAAATCATTATTCAAGAGCAAAAAAAATCAATTTTTTTAGCATTTACTATGTGCCAGGTGTTGTACTAGTTTCTGGGAATATGGTGGTTAATAAGAGATAAAGCTGCCCTCAGGGAATTTACAATCTGATGAGGAAAACAATACAAGCCAAAACACTATCAACTAAACTTGTAGGACCCTAGGATGGTGTGAGTCTTAGAAGGGTCCTAACTCAGGGTATTGGAGGTCAAAGAAAGATTTGCAAGTGATATATTATTTAATCTCCTATTTAAAACTTAAGTGTTCCAGGTAAAGAAAGATAAGGGAAAATTACTCAAGGCAGAGAAAGTATAGATGAACCTGATTTCCTTTAGTTAGAAAAGCCATCAGCATGTCTGTATTAAACATATTCTGTTCCAAAACTTCCAGAAATCTGATCCTGTGTCCAGTCTTTCTGTTACCACTGCCTTTTCTCTTGCCAGAAACGACCACAAGTAATATTTTTCTCCACAGAATCCAAGTTTTAAATTGGAGTCATTTCTGTCCTAATCCAGACTGGATAAGTTGGTATCACTTACTGTTGATTTTTTCTTTTTTTCCAAGATGAGTTTTCCAGAATCAACCTTGCTATTCCATCTTACTTGTTGGCATTTTAATTACCATAATATTTACCCCTCCAATGAACTGTCTTTTCTAGCTGACATTCATACTTAATTGCAGCCTTCTTTACTTTTAAAGATATGATTCTTGTACTTATCCTACTTTTTATTCCTTTGTCCATGTCAGAAGGAAACACTGAAACAGCTTATCTGTGACAAAATACAAGGAAAACTATAATTATTAGCTTATTATCAATATGGAAACTGATCATGATGAATTTCATTCTAATGTATTATTTCAGTAAGAATATCGATCTAACCATTTTGGAGCAACACTGTTGGCCTTTTCTCAGCACAGATTTTTCTGACACTTTGGTCCATTTCTATTTCTTGAGAAAACTGTTTTAGACTGTTAAAGTATAATTTCTGAAAAGGTAAAATTATGATTTTCAGGCAAATATGAAGTAAACATGGGTCAAAGATTTTATTCAATTTGTTAATTAATGATGGAACCAGTAAGATGTTAATACAAATTCAAAGAACATTGAGCTATTTATAGACAATTGAATATGGGAATGTTAGAATAAGATAGTTGAGTTCGATACAAAACTGATTAGTATCCTGTATGTTAAGATATATAACCTTTGGGGTTATTGTTTTTTTCACCAAACAGAAGAATTAGCATATAGTTAGTTAGTAAACAGTCTAACAAAGTACATTCCCCTAATCCTTGGGTGGCTTTGTGTCCCATATGACACTGAAAAGACCTGTTACATTTTTTTTTGCCTTTTTTTCAAGTTGTGAATGATTAGAGAATTTTCTTTGGGTCTGAGGATTGTTCATGAATAACTGATGAAGTAAGCTCTGTTTTAGTATACTTAGTAAGTTTTGTATTCCAATGTCAGACAACTGCCTAACGATTAATCTTTAATATTGAAATTTTGAGGAGAATAAATCATTTTTATTGGACATCAAAGAAAGGCAAAGGGAATTTCTATATGCTTAATAGATTTAAAGTAATTTGCTATGGAATAAACTCTCTATATTTTTATGTTCCCTAGGGTTTTCCTGGAGATATTGGGATTCCTGGACAAAATGGCCCTGAAGGATCAAAGGTAAGGAAAAAAAAAGAAAAAGAAAAACAGAAGAAGAAGAAAGTATGGTATCTATAGTTTTCTAATGTCAAATCTCAATGAATGGGTAAAAAACTATTTTAGAAATATCAGAACATTTCTGGATATTTTTGAGCTGACTCGGTGCATTTAAAAAACCTTGTACAGCTTGTTTTGAGATAATCAGGAAGTAGTTTGCGTGTCTGGTTGTTCTTTTGGTATCATTTGTTTAGTAAGAGTATGTTTATACAGCCTCTTGGGTTCAGGTCATTGAAAATGATTTTCCTGGTTTGGTCTAGACTTAGATTAGGGTGACAATATTTGCAAAGCAAGTAAATAACTGAAAAAATGATTTCTTATAAGAGGTGAAAAAAATTTAAAAACCCAAAAACCTATAGCCTACACTGAATAGATGAAAGTTTTCTGACCACTAAAACTCTTTAGGGCCTATTAAATATCCACTGATTAAAATAAAAGAAAGCCTATGGTGTTCTGGAATTTATACATAGTACAAACTATCTGCAGAAACCTAATCATTTCTAACTTCCTTTACTGTTGTTGTGTATGTATACTAGAAATTATCCATAGAAAACCTTTAAATACCAAGCTTTGCCAAGCAGGCTGACATAGAATGAGCATCGTAAACAAATAAAGTATTGTGAATAGACACAGAACAATGAAATAGCCTGAAGTTTGGAGAACTGGCAGGTTATGAAGTATAGCTGCTGTGGAAGGTTATTAGTGTGAGTAGAGAGGAAGTGTTAGGGGATGAAGCTGGAAAGGATATTAATATAGCTATATTTGTTAGTGTACTATCGTGTCAAGTACTACAGTACTGTAGTAAATGTTTTACAGATACCTCATTTAATCTTCACAACATCTTTATGAGGTAGATTTTATCCCCATTTTATAGATAGTTAAGTTATTCCCTCAGTCACATAACTATCAGGTGACTTAGGATTCTCACCCAGACATGATTTCAAAGTCTGAGCTCTTAACCACTTAGTTTGGGGATTAAATTGTGGGGAAGGTTTAAGACCATGTTGAAGAGTTCCTACTTCTACCATGGGCATCATGGAGTAATCAAAGATTTTTAAATAGTAAAGTAATCTAGGTGATTTATGTTTTAAAAAAGATACCTCTTATGTCAGCATGGAGGATGGTTTAACAAGAGAAAAAATGAAGGCAAAGAGATGAGCTAGAAAAAGCTAGAAAAGAAGTTATAAAGATCTGAAGTGAAACAGAACATTCATTCAATCAACAAATATTTACTGGCTGCCTCTTACGTGACAGACATTGTGCTAGACCCTAGGGCTACAAAGATGAAAAGTCCTGCTTCCTACTTTCAAGAAACTTACAATCTAGAGAAATATATGCAGGAAACCCTTTATAATAACCATGTGAATAACATATAATATGTGATACTGTGTGAGTATATGGTTAGGGGACTCAGATTACACTTTGTAGAGAAGGTAGCACTTGAGCTGACATGATGAATGAGTCAGAATTTGTAGACAGACAAGTGAGATATATGGCATTCAGTAAAAGGAAACTTGTGAGAGGATGAAGGTGCAGTATTTGCAACACATTTGTACTAAAAGTTATTCATTATTTATGTGAAATTCAAATCTAACTGGGCATCCTGTGTGTTATTTGAAAACACTACTGGCCACCTAACAACTCTCCCTGTACATATTCAGCCATATTTCCCCCTCCCTTTCTGTCTCCACAGAAAAATTATTCCTCCCCCTCCCCAGTATTCAAATTTCACATATGTTTTGTATCAAACCCTCTCCTGACCCCTGAATGACCTCATGCCATCAGTTATCACCTTTATCCCGATCTCTCCTTTGACTCATAATTTCCTATCTTTGCCCTTGGAACCATTTTCACTGCCAATGTTTTAGTTTAGGCCCTATTTATTCTTCACCAGGATTAGTGTAATAGCCCTCTAATTGTTCTTGCCACCATTCTGACATTTCTTCAAATCTACATCCAAACTACTGATGTAATAATGTTTGTAAAGTATAGATTTCATCATGTCATTCTTGTACTTAAATTCTTCAGTATCTCCATAGCTTCCAGGTTAAGGATTATAATTCTTTACTTTTTACACAAGGTTCTTTATGACCTACTCTCCCTCTCTAACTCTGTTGTCATCTAGTCACATCTCCCATTGCTCTTTCAAAAGCGTTACTCCAGGTAGACTATTTAGAGTACCAAACCATGCCATACTTGTTCAAATCTCACAGCTTCCTGCATGCTGTTTTTTTTAATCTGGATCTGTGCCCTACTTATCTAGCTAACACCTACACATCACATGCTACATTGTCCAGGAAGCTTTTCCTGTTCCTCTCAAATCTAATTGAGATGTCTCTTCTCTGTATTTCTAAAAAAGTCTATCAAGCACTTATCTTCATATAACTGCTGATTTGCTTATCTCTCTATTAGACTATAAGCTTTTTGAGAAAGACACTAATTGGTTTTATACATATCACAATAACCATGATAATATCCATAGCACATAATAGGAACATAATAGATATTGGCTGAGTGGATGATTGAATGACTATTTAAAAACTAATTCAGAAATAGAAACAATACAACTTGGTAACTGATTAAATGAAGGTGATGGGAGAAAGAGAAGTCAAAGATAAAACTGGGACTATGACTTGGGTTACTGATGTCATTGAATTAACTAAGGAACTCAGAAGGAGGAGCAGGTTTGGAAGATGGGGAAGACAAGAAATTTGGTTCTGGGTATATTTAGCTTGTGGTATCTGGTTGACGTTGAGACAGAAATAATCAATATCTAGTAGTAAACCAAATCCCAAAGTAGAAATAGTAGCATGAATGGACATTGAGAGAGAGAGGTAGTATAGAGAACTGAGTTGAGAATTTCTCATATGTAATTTAGCCCCTTACCTGCTGTATACTTAGGAACTTGAACTTGATGCATATATAAACACATTCATTTTTCCATTCATTCAGTAATTCATTTGTTTAACATGTATTGAGTTTCTTTTATGTTTTAACCCAGGTACTAAATGTGGGTTGATAAAGATTTCTGAACTATGGTCCCTCCCCTTGATGAGATTACAGTTTAGAGAGAGGTTGGGAAAAAAAATCACAAAGTATTGTTAGACGCTATATAAAAGAGTTGGTGAAGGGCTATGAGAGCCTAGATAATTGAGCAACAGATTCTGCCTTAGGAAATTGGGAATTACTTCAAGAGGAAGTAATAATTGAACTTAATTTTTTTTTCTTCTGTAGGGTTTCCTAACTTTAAAAAAAAGTTATTGAAGTATAGCTAATATACAATATTATATAAGTTACAGGTGTACAACACGGTGATTCACAATTTTCTAAAAATTAAAAAAAAATAATTTTATATTGGAGTATAGATGATTAACAATGTTGTGTTAGTTTCAGGTGTACAGCAAAGTGATTCAGTTATACGTATACATGTGTATATTCTTTTTCAAATTCTTTTCCCATTTAGGTTGTTACAGAATATTGATCAGCATTCCCTGTGCTATACAGTAGGTCCTTGTTGGTTATCTATTTTAAATATAGCAGTGTGTACATATCAATCCCAAACTCCCAATCTATCCTTCCCCCCCACTTTGTCCCCCTGGTAACCATAAGTTCATTATCTAAGTCTGTGAGTCTGTTTCTGTTTTGTAAATAAGTACATTTGTATCCTTTTTTTTAAAGATTCCACATATAAGCGATATCATGTGATATTTTTCTATCTCTGTCTGACTTACTTCACTTAGTATGATAATCTCCAGGTCTATCCATGTTGCTGCAAATGGCGTTATTTCATTCTTTTTTAATGGCTGAGTAATATTCCATTGTATATATGTACGACATCTTCTTTATCCATTCATCTTTTGATGGACATTTAGGATGCTTCCATGTCTTGGCTATTGTGAACAGCGCTGCAGTGAACACTGGGGTGCATGTATCCTTTCAAACCATGTTTTTCTCTGGATATATGGCCAAGGCTGGGATTGCTGGATCATATGGCAACTCTATTTTTAAGTTCTTAAGGAACCTCCATACTGTTCTCCACAGTGGCTGTACCAATGTACATTCTCACCAGCAGTGTAGGAGGGTTCCGTTTTCTCCACACCCTCTCCAGCATTTATTGTTTGTAGACTTTTTGATGATGGCCATTCTGACTGGTATGAGGTAATATCTCATTGTAGTTTTGATTTGCATTTCTCTAATAATTAGTGATGTTGAGCATCTTTTCATGCACCTCTTGGCCATCTGTATGTCTTCTTTGGAGAAACGTGTATTTAGATTTTTTGTGCATTTTTTGATTCAGTTTGCTTTTTTGATATTGTGCTTCATGAGCTGTTTGTAAATTTTGTAATTTTGTAATCTCTTGTAATCTCTTCTCAGTCACATCATTTGCAAATATTTTCTCCCTTCTGTGGGTTGTCTTTGGTTTTGTTTATGGTTTCCTTTGCTGTGCAAAAGCTTTTGAGTTTAATTATGTCCCATTTGTTTATTTTTGCTTTTATTTCCATTACTCTAGGATATGGATCAAAAAGATATTGCTGTGATTAATGTCAAAGAGTATTCTGCCCATGTTTTCCTCTAAGAGTTTTATAGTATCTGAACTTACATTTAGGTCTTTAATCCATTTTGAGTTTATTTTTGCATATAGTGTTAGAGAATGTTCTAATTTCATTTTTTTTTACGTGTATCTGTCCATTTTTTCCAGCACCACTTATTGAAGAGACTGTCTTTTCCCCATTGTGTAGTCTTCCTTCCTTTGTCATAGATTAATTTACCATAGGTGCATGGGTTTATTTCTGGGCTTCCTATCCTGTTCCATTGATCTATATTTCTGTTTTTGTGCCAGTGCCACACGTTTTGGTGATTGTATCTTTTCTTTTTTTTTTTCAAAGAAGATGTTGGGGGTAGGAGTTTATTAATTTATTTATTTTTGCTGTGTTGGGTCTTCGTTTCTGTGCGAGGGCTTTCTCTAGTTGTGACAAGCGGGGGCCACTCTTCATCGTGGTGCAGGGACCTCTCACTATCGCGGCCTCGCTTGTTGCGGAGCACAGGCTCCAGATGCGCAGGCTCAGTAGTTGTGGCTCATGGACCTAGTTGCTCCGCGGCATATGGGATCCTCCCAGACCAGTGCTCGAACCTGTGTCCCCTGCATTAACAGGCAGATTCTCAACCACTGCGCCACCGGGGAAGCCCTGATGATTGTATCTTTGTAGAATAGTCTGAAGTCAAGGAGTGTGATTCCTCCACCTCCGTTTTTCTTTCTCAAGACTGCTTTGGCTATTCAGTGTCTTTTGTGTCTCCCTGTAAATTTTAAGATATTTGCTCTAGTTCTGTGAAAACTGCCATGTGTAATTTGATAGGGCTTGCACTGAATCTTTATATTGCCTTGGGTAGTTTAGTCATTTTGACAATGTCGATTCTTCCAATCCAAGAACAGGGTTTATCTTTCCAAATGTTTGTGTCGTCTTCGATTTCTTTCCTCAATGTCTTATAGTTTTCAGAGTACAGGTCTTTTGCCTCCTTAGGTAGGTATATTCCTAGGTATTTTATTCTTTTTCATGCGATGGTAAATGGAATTGTTTCTTTCATTTCTCCTTCTGATATTTCATTGTTACTATATAGAAATGCAACAGATTGCTGTGTATTAATTTTGTGTCCTGCAACTGTACCAAATTCATTGGTGAGCTCTAGTAGTTTTCTGGTAGCATCTTTAGGATTTTCTATGTGTAATATCATGTCATCTACAAACAGTGACAGTTTTACTTCTTTTCCAATTTGGATTCCCTTTATTTCTTCTTCTTCTCTGATTTCCATGGCTAGGACTTCCAAAACTATGTTGAATAAAAGTGGCAAGAGTGGATATCCTTGTCTTGTTACTGATCTTAGAAGAAATGCTTTCAGTTTTTCATCATTGAGTATGTTAGCTGTAGGTTTGTCGTATATGGCCTTTATTATGTTGTTGGTGTGTTCCCTCTATGCCCACTTTCTGGAGAGTTTTTAATCATAAATGGGTGTTGAATTTTGTCAAAAGCTTTTTCTGCATCTATTGAGATGATCATTTGGGTTTTCAATTTGTTGATGTGTTGTATCACACTGATTGATTTGCAGATATGGAAAAATCCTTGCATCCCTGGGACAAATCCCCCTTGATCATGGTGTATGATCCTTTTAATGTAGCACTTTTTAATTTTATACATAATAGTTTGTACCTCTTAATCCCTACCCCATCTTGCACTCCACCCCCTAACTTTATGTTTTAAAGTATGCATATCATACTAGGTGAAGAACACAAGATGGCTTTGTAAATCCTCTTCAGTTTGTAAATTTTGTTTCTATTAAATTTTTGTTAAGAACAGTGTCAGAGAACTGAAGAAAGGCAGTTGACCTTTTGAATAGTATTATAATAGTGATCTTTAATACTTCTCATTACTTCCTTTTGTCTTAAAATTACAATATGAAAGTGGGACAAAAGGTCTGAAAGCCAGACATTTTAATGAATATTAATGGTTGAATTTCCAGTGGGTAGTAGTTACTTTTTAGATTGCTTTATCTAAATTTTTTCAATAAACATGAGCTTGTAGCCTCATCAGCACCAACATTATGAGACTAATTGTTTTTCTACACATGACTGAATTTTAATATAATATCATAGATGATTTAATCAAAATAACCAGAGAATTTTAAAGGAAGAGGAATATTATTTTACGTTTTATAGGTTGGGAAGGGTCTGTTTTTGTCTCTCTTTTTCGTCCTTCCTATTTGCCTCAAAATTGTTTCTAGAAACAGAAGGGAAAAGTAGAGGCAAACATAGTGACCCTATTTGCCTGATGTGTTTTTTTAGTTGTGTACACTATGTCATGGAAGCATCTTAAAACTTCCTATATTTTCATATATATGTCTTCTTTAGAAAGTGGGGACAATATAAATTATTCAAGTTATGTTTCAGTTATACAAGATGGTCATCAAAAAAATCATGCACACTCTGTTTGAAATACGTGGTTACACTATTTGCAAACTTTTCCAGAGCAATTTGGCACAGCTCTAAAGAAGCCTTTCATTTTCTCCTCATTTTCTGCCAGTTGACTAAAAACCTCAAACTAACATTGGAAACTTGTGTTAACTATGGTTCTGTTGATTGTGGGACTGTGTGTGTACGTATATGTGTATATAGATACAAAGCATACTTCAACAAGCCTTCTTGAGAGCTACAGTTTGGCAATCTGTTTTCAAGCATCCCATAACATTAGCAAAACCACATCCCTTGCTGCTTACTGCAGAAAGTGAGTACCCAATAAATATTCTCTGTTCTCCAGTAAACAGAGGAATAACTTATTTGTTGCCATAATGGTTTATGTTGTTACTTTGGTTATGGAATTAAGGATGGTAAAGCAGGCTGTTCTTGTTTGTTGTATAACATCCCTGGTAAGTTTTTTGAAAAAACCTATTCATGAGGTTATGTTACAGAATATATGGAAATAATTTTTACACTGAGTTATTAAAATATGTTATGTGTTTACCTATATAGCTAACAG
Source organism: Orcinus orca (assembly GCF_937001465.1). Classification (NCBI taxonomy): domain Eukaryota; kingdom Metazoa; phylum Chordata; class Mammalia; order Artiodactyla; family Delphinidae; genus Orcinus; species Orcinus orca. Next base: position 137,250,320 of record NC_064559.1, read on the forward strand.
ATTAGTTATATTAGTTATAATAGATCTGGTGAACTAACTTAATAAGAGGAAAATGCATTCCTAAATAGTTCTCTGAGGTCACCTCAAGCCAGCCCTGAAGATTCACATTCCAAAATCAAGATTTTGTTCGCAGATTTCTTATTTTAACCATTTTATATTCCAGGCAGCATTTAGTTAGCTGAGAAATATTTACTGAGTTATACAATGGGCAATGGACTTTGTTAAGCAATTACTTAGAAATAAGATTAAAACATGCTCTTCTGTCTACTAGGAACTTGTAATCCACTGGAAACATGAGATTTCCACGTGTGAAAAGTTAAAAAGTAAACTAGGCAGCACATAATAAATGGATAAGGAACTCAGAGAAGAGAATAATTTGTGTGGCCATTTTTCTGAGAGTCTTCATAGAGAAATCGGGATTTGAGTAGAATGAGTTGGATTTGGCCAAGTAGAATCCAGAGAGATTTTGTGCAACAGGTACAAAACCAACACAATGATGGAGGTGTGGAAATAAACCTACCTGACTTAAAAAAAAAAGTTAGTAGGTAGATTGTGACTGATCTTAAATATAAAGTTGAGGAGCTTGAATGCTAATAAGCCCATGGAAGTTTTTTTTTTTTTTTTAATTGTGGTAAAAAGCATATAACATAAAATCTACTCTCAACAAATTTTTAAGTGTACAGTACCGTACTGTTAACTATATGCATAATTTTGCACAGCAGATCTCTAGAATGTTTTTATCTTGCATGACTCAAACCCTATACCTGTTTAACAGCAACTCCAATTTCTACCTCCCCCAACCACTGGCAACCATCACTCTCTTTCTGCTTCTATGAGTCTGACTACTTTAGATACCTCATATAAGTGGAATCATGCAATATTTGTCTTTCTGGGACTGGCTTATTTCACTTAGCATAAGGACTTCAGGGTTCGTCCATATTATAGCCTATGTCAAAATTTCGTTGTTTTTATTTATTTATTTATTTTTAAAAACACAACATGTTTATATTTTAATACACAACCAAAATACAAAACACTATAGTAAATTGATGGCAATAAAATATGGTATTTCATTTGCATTGCATGACATATGGTTAACATCCTTAGTCGTAAATGAGTTCTTAGAAACTAGTAACGAAGATGTCGATATACCAAGAGGAATGGGAAAAAAAAAAAAAACAGAAGAAAGTGAAATAACACAAGTAACTAGGAAGGATTAAGCATATATAAAGATGACTGAGCTGAACAATAACATAAGAAAAGCAATTGTTTTGTAATATCATATTACCAAAGATTAGAAATTTAACATTTATACAGTTTTAGGAAACATACCCACGTAAACACAGGGGGACAAGATTGATGAGGTCCTGTCTATATAGTAAGGGAAAATCTAGTTTGGACTCAAAAGTATAAATTTGGGATATCCTTAGTCCTAACAGTTCCAATTCATTGGAATTATTTCAACAAATTAGTTGGATAAATTTACAGTTTATATATAAACCGTGTTTACTGCATAGAAAATTTGTAGCTAGTATTTGGACACCCCAGAAATGACTTGCATATTAATTTGTTTACCAATACACCCAAAAGGATGTGCACAAAATTTACACAGTGAAACAAAATAGAATTTTGTTCATTTTAAAGGCTGCATAATAATAGTCCATTATCCAATAGTCCAAAACCCCACATTTTCTTTATTCACTCATCCGTCAATGAACATTAAGGTTGTTTCCACCTATGGACATACCTTGGAGATTTTGCAGTTTCAGTTCCAGACCACTGCAACAAAGCAAATATCACAACAAATCCAGTCACACAAATTTTTTGGTTTCCCATGCATACAGAAGTTATGTTTATACTATACTGTTGTCTATTAAGTATGCAATAGCATTATGTCTAAAAAATGTACATATCTCAATTAAAAAATACTTTATTAGTAAAAAATGCTAACCATCATCTGACAATGCAGGGTTGCCAAGAAGTTTCAATTTGTAAAAAATGCAGTATCTGTGAAGTGCAATAAGGTGACGCTTAATAAAATAAGGAATGCCTGTGTGAACATGGTAGTGCAGATATCTCTTGAAATCCTGTTTTTTATTCTTCTGTATAATATCCAGAAGTGGGATGGCTGGATCATATGGTAGTTCTATTTTAATTTTTGGAGGAACTGTTTTCATAGTGGCTGTACCATTTTACATTCTCATCAACAGTACACAAGATTTCAAATTTCTCTACATCTTTGCCAATACTTGTTATTTTCTGTTTGTTTGTTTTATAATGGCCATCCTAGCAGGTGTGAGCTGGTCTCTCATTATGGCTTTGATTTTCATTTCCCTGATGATTAGTGATGTTGAACAATTTTTCATGTGCCTCTTGGCCATTTGTACATCTTATTTCCAGAAATATGTGTTCAAGTCCTTTGCCCATTAGTTTAATTGTGTTATTTGATTTTTGCTATTGGGTAGTAGGAGTTCCTTATATATTTCAGATATTAAACCCTGTCAGGTATTTGGTTTGCAAATATTTTCTCCCATTCTTTAGGTTGTCTTTTCACTTGGTTGATTGTTTTCTCTACTGTGCAGAAGTATTTAGTTTGATGTAGTCCCAGTAGTCTCTTTTTTGCTTTTGTTGCCTTTGCATTTGGTGCCAAATCCAAAAATCATCACCAAGACTGATGTCAAGGAGATTTCTGCCTATATTTTCTTCTAGGAGTTTTATGGTTCAGGGATTACTAGTCTTTAATCCATTTGCTTACTGACGTAAGTGTATTTTAAGTTGATTTATGTGTATCGTGTAAGATGAGGTTCAATTTCATTCTTCTGCATGTGGATATCCAGTTTTCCTAACACCTTTTGTAGAAGAAACTACCTTTTCTCCATTGTTTAGTCTTGGCACCCTTATCAAAGACCATTTGATGGTATAAGCATCAGTTTATTTCTGGGCTTTCTATTGTGCTCCATTGGTCTATATCTCTGTCTTTTTGCTGGTACAAAACTGTTTTGATGATTGTAGCTTTGTAATATGTTTTGAAGTCAAGAAGTGTTATTCTTTCTCAAAGCTGTTTTGGTCAGGGTCCTTTTTGGTTCCATATGAATTGTAGAATTCTTTTTTTATCCCTATCTGCAAAAAATTCCATTGGAATCTTGCTAAGGATTGCATTGAATCTGTAGATTGCTTTGGGCAGTATGGACATTTTAAGAACATTAAGTCTTCCAGTTCATGAATATGGGATGTCTTTCCATTGTTTGTGTCTTCTTTAATTTCTGTCAGTAATGTTTTATAGTGCAGGGGTCCCCAACCCCCAGGCCACGGACGGGTACCCTGTGGGGCCTGTTAGGAACTGGGCCCCACAGCAGGAGGTGAGGGGCGGGCAAGCGAGCAAAGGTTCATCTGCTGCTCCCATCACTCCCCATCACTTGCATTACTGCCTGAACCATACCCTGCCCCCACTATCTGTGGAAAAATTGTCTTCCACGAAACTGGTCCCTGGTGCCAAAAAGGTTGGGGACCACTGTTGTAGTGGACTATCTTTCCATTTATTTGTGTACTTTTTAATTTCTTGCATCAATGTCTCATAGTTTTCAGTGTACAGGTCTTTCACCTCCTTGGTTACATTTATTCCCATGTGCTCTATTCTTTTGGGTGCAATTGTAAATGGGATTGTTTTCTTAATTTCACTTTTTGATGGTTATGAGTGTATAGAAATGCAACAGTGTATTGATTTTGTATCCTGCAACTCTACTCAATTCATCTATTACTTGTAACAGTTTTTTGGTGGACTCTCTATGGTTTTATATATATGGTGTCGTGTCATCTGCAAATAGTGACCATTTTACTTCTTTCTAATTTGGATGCCTTTCCTTCCTTCCTTCCTTCCTTCCTCCCTCCCTCCCTCCCTCCCTCCCTCCCTCCCTTCCTCCCTTCCTCCCTTCCTCCCTTCCTCCCTTCCTCCCTTCCTCCCTTCCTCCCTTCTTCCCTTCCTCCCTTCCTCCCTTCCTTCCTTCCTTCCTTCCTTCCTTCCCCTAATTGCTGTGGCTCAGACTTTCAATTCTGTGTTGATTAAAAGTGGCAAAAGTGGACATCTTTTTATTGTTTCTGATCTTTGAAAAAAAAGCTTTCAGCTTTTCATCGTTGAATATGATATACACTGTGGATTTGTCATATATAGACTTTATTATGTGGAGGTACATTCCCTCTATACCCACTTTGTTGAGGGGTTCTTTTTTAATCATAAGTAGATGTTTAATTTTGTCAAATGCTTTTTTTTACATCTATTGAGATGGTCATATGATTTTTATCTTTTATTTTGTTAGTGTGTTGTATCACCTTGATTTGATGCAGAGATTTTGAATCATCCTTGCATCCCTGGGATAAATCCCACTTGATTTTGGTGTATGATACTTTTAAGGTACTCTTTTTTATTGAAGTATAGTTGACTTACAATACTGTGCTTTAGGAAGGCTGTGTCTCTGTGCACCCACTTGTGCTAGCAAGGTATAGGGAGAGTGCAAAAATGGTGTTCACCAGAACCTCCATCTGCAAAGTCCCAACTCATACCTGCCCCTCCAGCAGTCACTTTAAGATTAATAAATGAATCTCCTTCACATATAGTCCAGGCACTTCTCTAACTACTGCCTTTACACTGAGTCTCAGGAAGTGTGAGACCATGCGTGAGTCACTCAAAAGGAGTATCTCAGATTTCACAGCCCCCCAGTTCCCCTGGATTGAGTCCCATTGGGTTTCCGAAGCCAGATGTTTTGGGGGCCTCATCTTTTCAGTGCAGGTATCAAGGTTTGACACAAGCCCCTTGCATCTCAGGAAGTAGCTCCAGACCCATGAGAGCCCTCCCTATTGTGGGTTGCTTAATGGAGGTGGGTTTTTGGTGAAACTACATGTCTACCTCTCCTACCTATTTAAATGTGCCTCTTTTATCCTTTGTCTTGGAGGAGCTATTTAGCTAGTTCTTTTTCAGTGGTAATTGTTTCGTATGTAGCAGTAGATTTGGTGTGTCCATGGGAAGAGATGCCATCTTGGACTGCCCCCCAATTGCTAGTTTTTCCAAGGACTTTTGCGTATATATTCATCAGAGATGTTGGCCAGTGATTTTATTTTCTTGTAGTGTCTTTATTTGGCTTTGGTATCAGGGTAATGCTGGCCTCATAAAATGAGTTTGGAAGTATTCCCTTCTCTTCAGTTTTTTGGAAGAGTTTCAGAAGGATTTACATTAATTCTCTTTATAATGTTTGGTAGACTTATCCAGTGAAGTCATCTGGTCCTAGACTTTTATTTACTAGGAGTTTTTTGATTACTGATTTAATCTCCTTATTAGTTATAGATCTGTTCAGATTTTCTATTTCTTCATGATTCAGTTTTGGTAGGTTGTATGTTTCTAGGAATTTTATCTATTTCTTCTAGGTTATCCAGTTTGTTGCTGATATTAGTCTCTTGTGATCCTTTTTATTTCTGTGGCATTAGTTCTAATTTGCCTTGTTTCATTCTGATTTTATTTGAACCTTATCTTATTTTTCCTTAGTCTAGCTAAAGACGTCAATTTTATTGATCTTTTCAAAGAATCAACTTCTAGTTTTGTTGATTTTTTTCTATTGTTTTTCTACTCTTAATTCACTTATTTCTGTTCTAATCTTCATTATTTTATTTCTTACGTTAACTTTGGACTTAATTTGTTCTCCTTTCTCTAGTTCCTTGAGGTGTAAGTTTAGGTAATTTATTTGAGATCTTTCTCCTTTTATAATGTAGATGTTTACCACCATAAAATTCCCTGTTAGTATTGCTTTTGCTGCAGCCCATAAATTTCGGTATGTTGTGTTTTCATTTTTATTTGTCTCCTAGTTGTGAATTTTTCACTTTTCCTTCTACTATTGATTTCTAGTTTGATTCCATTGTGGTTAGAAAAGATAGTTGGTATGATTTCAATCTTATTATATTTGTTAAAAACTCGCTTTGTGACCTAATATGTGAGCTATGCTGGAGAATGTTTTGTGTGTGCTTGAAAAGAATGTGTATTCTGCTACTTTGTTCTGTATATGTCTGTTAGGTCAATTTGATCAATGCCATTGTTCAGATCCTCTGTTCCCTTATTGATCTTCTATCTGGTTGTTGTATCAATGATTGAAAGTAGGGTATTGAAATCTCTTGCATTTATTGTGTTGCTCTCTCTTTGTTCTATTCTGTCAGTTTTTGCTTAATGTATTTGGGTACTCTGATACTGTGTGCATATTTATGAATAATAGTTATATTTTCTGGCGAAATAATAAAGAAAGTTATCATTGTTCAATGTCCTTATTTGTTTCTTGAGATAGTTTTGACTTAGTCTGTTTTATCTGATGTAAGTATGACACCCCTGCTCTCTTTTGGTTATCATTTTCATGGAGTATCTTTTCCATCCTTTCACTTTCATCCTATGTGTGTCCTTAAATCTAAATTTAGTCTCTCATAGATATAACTATGGATTTTTTTTTTATTCAGCCACTTTAAATCTTGATTGCAGACTTTAATCCATTTACTTTTAAAGTAATTACTGATCAGGAAGGACTTACTATAGTCATTTTGTTAATTGTTATTGCTTTCTGTCTTGTAACTTCTCTGTCCCTCTTACATTTCTTGCTATTTTCCTTTATGTTTCATTGATTTTTTTTTTGTAGTGACATGCTTTGATTCCTTCCTGATTTCCTTTTGTGTATGTTTTATAGGTATTTTCTTTGTGATTACCATGGAGCTTACATAAAACATCCTATGGTTATAATGCTCTATTTTAAGCTGATAACAACTTAACTTCAATTGCATACAAGAGCTCTACTCTTTTTCTCTGTGGAAGATATTGAGAGGAGTGAGATGATGAAAGAGATGTTTTACGAAGAATAATAATAGTAAATTATTGTTATGAATTTGGTGAATGCATAGGGAAGAAAAGCAAAATACCAGTTCAGAAACTGTTGCAAACACTAATCAATGTGCAGTGAATAAGAAGAAGGAAATAATATTTATTGAGTCTCTGTTATATTCCAGGTACCATTTTATTTGTTGTAACAAATAAAATTTATTACCTTATAATGCTTATGATAACATGATTCTTCAGATAAGGATACTAAGATCATGCCCCTAGTAAGCTTCAGAGCTGGAATTCAAACTCAATTTCAGATTTTATACATTTTACATTAAAATTTTTTATGTGTTTCCATTGTATATATCATACAGGGTGAAGTAAGTCAGAAAGAGAAAAACAAATATCATATATTAATGCATATATGTGGAATCTAGAAATATGGTAGAGATGAACCTGTTTGCAAGGCAGAAATAAAGACACAGATGTAGAGAACAAACATACGGACACCAAGCGGGGAAAGAAGGGGTGGGATGAATTGGGAGTTTGGGATTGATATATCCACACTAATACATATAAAATAGATAACTATTGAGAACCTGCTGTATAGAACAGGGAACTTTACTTAGTGTTCTGTGGTGACCTAAATGGGAAGGAAATCCAAAAACGAAGGGATATATGTATACATATAGCTGATTCACTTCGCTGTACAGCAGAAACTAACACAACATTGTAAAGCAACTATACCCCAATAAAAAAAAAATGAAAACATTTAAAAACTCAAAAAAAAATTTTTTGTGTTTAACATGATAAATATGAAACATGTACACAGTTTTAAAAATATTAATGAAACAAACCCTATTATTGGTAAGAAATAGATCATGGGAATCCCCTTGTGAATCCCTCACTAATCATATCTGTCTCTTCCCTTCTGGCATTAACAGTTAACCATTCTCTTGTTTTCATCATACTTTTACCATGTATATACTGATAATATTTGTTATTTTGCTTATTTTTGAAATTCATATAAATAAAATCATACTACAGTAAGTCCCCTACATATGAACCTTCAAGTTGCAAACTTTCAAAGATGAGAAATGTGCATTTGCACGTCCAATCACGTAAGTTAGTTCACGTGTCTGGTGTACATTGTCACATGCGTGTGTCCTCTACAAGTGGTTGTGCTTTTGTATACTGTACAGTACTGTATAGAGTACAGTAGTCCAGTATCTTTATTTCAAGCCCAGGATGTCCAGAAGCAAGCGTAAAAGCAGCAGTGATATATATAGCCAATTGTGTTAGCTGGGTATCTAGGCTAACTTCGTTGGACTTAGGAATAAATTGGACTCACGAACGTGCTCTCGGAACAGAACTCATTCGTATATAGGGGACTTACTGTATATACATTCTTCAGTTACTTTCTTCTTTCACTCAATCTTTTCAGCTCATTCTAGGTTGATCCATATTATTACAGCATGTTCATTTTCACTATATAGTAACACACTGCATAGATATACTACACTTTTTTAATTGATAGAACTGTTGATAGATATCCTTTCTTGTGGGTATCTTTTAGTTTTCATAAATCTTTCATGTATGCTTGTAAAGACTGTGTAAACTCCAATTTGGGGATTCAGTTTTCTATATATGGCCATTAGATCAAGTTTATTAATTTTGCTATTTAAGTTTTTTCTGTTCCTACTGATTTTTATCTGCTTGACCTACTAATTTCTGGCAGAGATGTGTTAAAATTTCCTCTCTAATAGTGGATTTATCAATTTATCCTTATCAGTTTTTAATGTATATGTTTAGAAGTTGTGTTACTAAATGCATAAAAATTGTCTTTTCTCTTCCTAGTGAACATAGCCTTTTATCATTATTTAGTGACCCTCTTAATGCTAATAATCTGTTTTACCTTAAAGCCTATTAGATCTAATGTTAATATAATTACTCCAGCTATTTTGGGGCTGGTAAATCACTTGCATATCTCTTCCCATTCTTTGAAATTTAATTTTCCTCATTTTTATGTTTTGGATGCGTTTCATGTAAACAGCATATAACTAGTTTTTTTCCCCCTTAATACAGCTTTTATTCTTTTAAGATTATAAGGTAGTCTTGGAAGAGAAAGGAAAAAGGAACCTGGGCTTATTTGCCTCCCTGAAAGGGTTATTTTTGGTTTTTAGTCAGGGTGCCACTTCCCTAGGGTAAATAGCTGCAGTGAGGGAATAGCAGAATCTAGTTCTCTTAGATAACTCACCCCTCCTCTGGTTACACCTTGGGTATGGAGCTAAGCCAGTTTCTTAAACATATGCTCCAACCTAAAACTGTACCTTTATCAATGCCTTTTGAGACCTTGCAATTGTTGATAAGTTTTTGGTGTGTTCTTATTTTTAACTACATGTTTTATTAACCTATCATAATTCAATACAAAATTATTTTCACATGTTACAAAATTTCTGATCCTCCCAGAAAAGATTTTGCTTCTTCATCTAAGTCCCCCTTTTCACTTTGCTTATACTTCTATTTCTGTTACAACTCGTATTCTGATTTTTATTTTAAATTGCCTTCTCCCATAATAAATTATGAATTCATTGAGAACAGGGACTGTGTCTTATTTATACTTGTATACTCCAGGCCTCATGTTGTACTTTTTACTGGACCTTGCACATAGTAGAAAATTAATAAAATGTCAGATGAAAAAAAATGAATGAACACATGAATTAAATAACTAAACATTAGCTATCCCGTGGTGGAATTTAAATATCGCAGCATTCTGATTCTGACCTTCAGTCTAAACATTTAAAAACCTATTACTTAGAGTTCTACGAGAGCATTTTGGATATTAAGAGTTAGAAGTCATTGTATCCGTTAGGATTCTTTCAGTTGTAAGTAATGGAAACTCAACTAAAATATGATTGTATAAATATGTGAGAAGTTTAGGAATTCAAACACAACTATACACAGGACCCCCCAAAATATCGTAAGAACCCAATCACTCCATTTGTTAATTCATTGATTTCATTCTCAGGTTCTCTCCCCTTCATAGTTTCCTTCTCTTTAGGTTTACATCATCCTTAATGCTATTCTGTCTTCCCAGTTGTTCCACTGTAGTCCAAAATTTTCTTTAGTTGGACTAACTTGGGTTTCCGGCTCATTACTGAACCAACCACTGTTTCTAGGGATGTAGAATATGCTGACTTAGGTCCCTGTCACATATCCACCCTTAAATTTAGTCAGGGGTAGAGTCACCTCCCCTCAAACCACATGGGGAAAGACTGTTTCCTTAAGGAAAATTAGGATGCTTTTGCCTGAAAAAAGATGAATATATGTTGGACTTGCATAGAACAGTATACGCTCATTTCAATAATCCATCTCTTCCTATTAAAAGTAAGAAAGCTGTGCAAAACTTCTAGGTTATTGCCTAAACTGATGCAGTTTCTTGAATGGTGCTTATGTACAGAATAAGCCTGTGATAATATATTACAGACTTTTAAACCGATGAAGTTTTTCATTTTTTGATTGTGTTAGAACACAGCAATGATAGACCAAGATATATCATGAAGGAAAGATTCTCATGCAGTTTTGTCACTCTGCTCCATTCCAAACTAAAAATCAGTCACATGGGTAGATGTGCTATTTGGCATAGTTATTTGTTACAGTTTAAAATTAGATAAAACCATTTAATGGTTATAGACTTACTAAAAGCAATAATGCAAAGGTAGTTTCTAAAAGAGATTTACTTAAAACTTTGACACATTGCATAGTTAGGGGAACAGAACAAAATGAAAAATGTTGCCATGTTGAAGAGATGATATACAGTGTTTTCTGAAATAGGAAGATTTTTGTTTTATTTACTTGGATGAATTGTTATTCAAAGAGCATTTGAAGACTTCCCTGGCGGTCTAGTGGTTAGGACACTGCACTTCCACTGTAGGGGGTGCAGGTTCGATCCCTAGTCAGGGAACCAAGGTCCCACATGCTGCGTGACACAGCCAAAAAAAAAGTAAATTTAAAAAAAAAAGAGTATTTGATTTTTAACAACATGCATTTAGATTAACAAAAATTTTCTTTTAATCTTGAAATTCCTAATCATGTTCAGATTGTTACTTTCTTCTGCAAATTTTCCTCTCTTTACACTAGCCTGCATCAAGAAAGGAAGTAAGTTGACCATTTCATATGAATAATGTGTTCCAGACTTTGCTAGTCTCTTAACAGATATTAAAACACTATATATCTTCTCCATCTGTTTTCGGACTTTGTGGACACTCTATTATCTTTTTATTGTACTAGTATCAGATTAACAATTGGGCCTATTGCTTTAAATTTAGGAGTACTTTTTATGAAAAGGTGTCTCCATACAGAGCAGATTATGTGAACATTAACATATTGTTTAAAAGTAAGTTTATCATATATTTTCCAACTTTTTGGATGGCAGGCAGTTTTCTGCTTATCTATCCTCCCATCCCATTTTGCTAACTTCCTAATGGGAAATGAGTGGTACCAAATAGTATTGCACATCTGAGATTAATGCCTATTGAAAATGTATTAATTGAGCTAAAAATTTTGTGTGTCCTTATATTGCTTTACAGGGGCTTATTGGAAATAGAGGGCCTCCTGGACCTCCTGGTCTCAAAGGAACTCAGGTATGAAGTTCCTTTAAGCAATTTTTTAATTCAGATTTTCCTTTTTTATTTTTTGTGGGACTTTAGTTTTTGCTCAAAGAAAACTTTGCATTAGTATGGACAATTTTTGCCATCGAGGATTTCAAGTTACCATTTTATATTCACAGTTATGGAATGGAATTTGGAATCATTTTAATGTTCTGAATTCATTAAGTGATTTATGTAGTGGTGTCCATGGAATGTCCGAAGAATTTGAGCCTAGAATCTCACTTATATGTACCAGAATTTATATTTAACATTTGTGTCTATTTTATATTTCTAACCCATATATTATATTTTAATTGAATTATGGACTGAGCAAAATGTTTTTAAATAAATAAAATAGAATATATGATTTCTAAAGAGGTCTGTAAATGTTCAGATGTGCTAAATATGAACTATTTATTTAAAGGTAAAAAATCAGTATGTTTAGAAAACATGTCAATAAATAGAATAAACACATTTATTACTTTTTAATTCTCTTAGAGAAAAAGTATAAAAATTATTTGTTTTAAGTTTTTCTATTCTCTATCCACCCATACAGCATTTAATCCTTAGAAGAATGCACAAAATTTTATATTTTATGACATTATAACTGATTTGATCCCAAAAATATTGGATCTGTAAAGTAGACAAAAAGAAACTCTTAAAAAAAAAAAAAGAAACTCTAGACATTAAGCTTCATTTGGGTAAGATCTGATATACCTTTATCTCTAAGGCTTAAGACAGAACTGAGACTCAAAAACATATGAATTAAGTATCAGAATGTGCCAAGAGCAAACATGTTCTGTACCAATAATTTTTTAATATACCAATGTGTATTGATTTCCATCTATTAAGAACTTGAGTTTCTCTCTATGTCAGAGATATTGAGACCAAGAAGGTAAAGGCTGTCCATAATCCACAATCTCAGTGATTCCTAATCCTGATTTTTGTGATACCCTAATCACTTTCACTCTTAGCTGCCCTCAATTTTCTATATTTAACTTATATCATCTACCAATTGAAAAATAACCCAGTAGTACAATACATATCCCCCTTAATGTAGATATGAGGTTGTCACACAAAAAATTTAAACATTATGGGGTGATATAGTTCTAAAATACAAGAAAATCACAGTATTATTTTCATTACATCTCAGAAAGAGCTTCAGGATAAATGGAATAAGGTTTACATTTTTAAATACTTATATCAGGCCATGACATGTTCTGATCTTCTTTTTTAAGGGAGAAGAAGGACTAATTGGATCCTTTGGAGAACTGGGGCCAAGAGTAGGTATCATATAAATAATTTTCGAAGCATGCTTCTCTTAAAGCAACTGTTTTGTAAATGTTTTTTTTTTTTTTTTTTCTTTGCGGTACACGGGCCTCTCACTGCCGTGGCCTCTCCCGTTGAGAAGCGCAGGCTCCAGACGCACAGGCTCAGTGGCCATGGCCCACGGGCCCAGCCGCTCCGCGGCACGTGGGATCCCCCCAGACCGAGACACGAACTCGTGTCCCCTGCATCGGCAGGCAGACTCTCAACCACTGCGCCACCAGGGAAGCCCTGTAAATGTTTTTTAATGGCACCAAATTTTAAGTTATAGCAAAGAGCCAAGATTATAACAAACTATAACCATACAATCCCCCCAAATAAAATAGACCTATAACTAAAATTTTCCAGAGATATTTTAAATGATATTATGCCTGTTACATATTTACTTTTTCCTTCAGTTCCTTCAGTCTTACGGTCTTAGTAATTTGTACAATTTATTTATAAAGTTTCTCAAAATGTAATATGAAGCTAAATACATTAACCATTTTAGTAATATTTTGGAAATTTCTGTTTTCTGAGTTTGTCAGTAAAATTATGGAAAGCAAATAAGACGTATTTTCTGTCCAACTTTTTTTTTCTGATAATATTCTGTGGTAATACATGAATTTCATATTTTCAAGTTCTGAAAATGAATTTTTTAAGAATTTGGGGATGCATGACAAAAGTTTACAATATCATGAAGTAATTAAGTTGTGTGCAACACATTTTAAGAGGCATTATTAGACTCACATGAAATACATCTCACTCTTTACTTGAGAACATCATATTGTACAGGTTCTTACAGTATTTTTACATTTAAAGAGACAATAATTCCTTCTTTTGCACCTTTACCTAACTAGCACATATACTGCCACTCTCTTATTGAAAGAAAAAGAAGAGTTGTTTTTGTTATTTTTTTTTTTTCATTTTTTGTGAGGTGAGTTATATAATGGAAAGACCATTGTTATTTGTGCTCCAGTATAATTGGCCTTATTTAAAATTTACTTCCCTAGAAAACAGGAAAACTATGTTCACCTCTTGGCTACTCGGTCATAATATTTGTTATTAATTGTTGCTACTATTGGTTGAATATTAATTTAGGCCTAGTGTTGCTCTAAGTTTGTCACAGGAATCATCCCTAATCTGAAACCAACCCTGCAAGAAATTGACTGCATTTTTAGATTTAAAAAAATAAGGCTTTAATATTATATGCTTAAGCATAACATGCTCAAGATAACCATAATATGACAGAACTTAAACAGGACCAAAAGCGATAGCTCCAATACTGATGCTCTGAATCGCTTGATTTCAAAGAGATTATAAATATGCCAATGCCTGATACCAGTGAGATTCTTTCCAAAATGTAGATAATGATGTATAACTATTTCTTAATATACTGCAGTGCCTGAGTATTACATTATTAAAGATGAAAGAAATATTCCTGCTAAGGCTTTTTCCAGACAGTGTGAATAAAATGTATTATTAATTATTTTGTAAATATCAAAGTCCTGTAATGATTTAGACTCTTAACTACATTTCTTCTTTTATATCTGCAAATTGATTAGAGAGCAATTGATATTTAACAATAATAGGATAATTTTTTTATCCTTTGTTCTATTTTGTGCTTGGTAGGGAACCACTAGACAATTTCAAGCAAGGCAGAGACCAAAATTAGAACAACTTTTTTGGGTGGAAGTCCTAAATATAATTTTAAGTTGCTAAAGTTTTTGTAAGTAGTCAAAACAGAATGAGAGCCAGAGGGTTGTTTTGTTTTGCTTTATTTTATTTTAAGAAAGAAAAATATGCGAGTACTTGTTAATGAATAGGAGTAATAAAATCCAAATATATAATGCCTAGTAGATATTATAAATTAGTATTCTTTTTAGCAATCTCCCCACACACTTTTTCTACTCCTAGAACACATTGGTTGAGGTATAGTGATCTCCTTAATCAAATCTTGCGTAATCAGACATCAGTTGTTTGATATTAGAAACCACCTACTGTAGATTACTCCAGGATATTGACCTTCTCTCCTTCAGGGATTTTGTCCTCTACTCTCTTCAGCTACTTACTGCTATGGTGAAACCCTTGACCTTGTCATTACCAGTAAGAGCAACCTCTTCATTTTCAATTTTAAACTTCTCATTCCCCAGCCATCATCCCCTTTCTTTCTGGTGCATTCTTTCTTATAACCCAATCCAACAGTCCCAAGAGAAATTTCAATTCATTGATTCTAATGCCATTCCATTACTCCTTTCTCTCTCATCACGACATATCCCTACTCATCATGCTTAAAACATTGTAATTATCCCTTTGATAACATTCTGAATTCTATTTCTATAGCCATTTACTTTCACATTTTTAAATCATTATTTTATCCTTCTCCTCAACTCCATTTACTTCTATTAGCCCTTTACCTCACATCTTAGTTCCCTGAGAAGATTGAAGTAATCAGAAGAGAACTTTCACAAGTTTCTACCATCACTTCAATCCCACCTCCCTGTATCTATGCCATTTACTGTGCCTTCTCTCTTGTTAGTGGATGAACAGGCCATTTTTCTAGGTAAGGTCAAAACTTCCACTCATTCACTACATACTACATCGTCTTGCCTACTGAAGAACATTGATCCAGCAATTTTCCCCACTCTCTCCTACATCTTAATTTTGTTCTCTTTAATGGATCAATCCTATTGGCATATAAACATACTATTATTTCTTCTGGCTTAAAAACAAAAACAAAATTTGTATTGACTCTGGTTTTCCTTGCAGGTTTTACTTTTCTCTCCTTCCCTTTTCCAGAAAACTTCTCAAAAGTATTGGATTTACATAATTTTTCTCCTCACCTCATCTGCTGAAACCATTCTTGTCCCCACCACTCTGAAACAGTTGATCTTATGAAGCTCATTAATGACCTCCATGTTGCTGAATTCAGTGATCATTTCTCAGTCTTCATATTACTCAATATTTATATCCCTCAGATTCGACAAGATCACTCTCCTCCTGGAAAGACTTTCTTCACTTGTATTATCTTCCTCCTAGTTCTCTGGCAGCAGATTTGCATATTTTCCTCATTTCTTCAAATTCTAAATTTTAGAGTACCCCAGGGCTTGGTTTGCAGACTGCTCTTTGCTATCTACACTCACTGCCTAGATGTGCTGGTCCATTCTATGGCTTTAAATGCCATCAAAATGCTGGTGATTTCCAAAACTATATGTTCAGTTCAGAACCTTCTACCCCTAAGCTCTGCTCTTGCATTAACTACCACAAGATCTCTCCACTTAGATGTCTAACAAGATTATCAAACTGAAATGTCCAAAGCTAAGCTTTCAATTTACCCTTCAAACCTGTTCTCTCACAGTCTACCTCATATCATTTGGCCCTTTAGTCAGGTTAAAGCTGAATGAACTCATTCTTGAGTTCATTCTTGACTCTTCTCTTTCTTTCACATTCCACACATGACCCATCAGCAATTCCTGGAAGCTCTGCTTTCAAACTACATACAGAATCTTACCACTTCTCACAGCCACCTCTGTTCCCACCCTGATAATGCCACTGTCGTCTCTCACTTGGATTATTGCAGTAGACTCCTCTTTGGACTCCCTGCTTCTGCTCTTACATCAGAGTGATCCTGTTAAAACATAGATCCTGGTGCTTCTCTTCTCAAAGCCTGCTAAGAGTTAAAGCCACTGAGAGTTAAAACCAAAGCCCTTACTGTAACCTGCCAGGCCTTTCATGACCTGACTTCATATCCCCCATTCCCTTCTTATCCCTCACCTTCTTACTCATCTCCTCTCTTACTGTCTCCAGCTGCATTGACTCTTCATCGTTTCTCCAACACACAGGCACATTCTTGCCTCAGGGCCTTTACACATGCTCTTCGCCTCTGCTTGGAATGCTCTTCCTTCAAATATCCATGTAATGTGTGCCTTTTTAAAAGTCTTTACTCAATTGCCACCCTCTCAGTGAGGTCTTTTTTGGCAGTCTTACCAAAAGTTTTAACAAAACTACCACAACAGTTTATATCTCCCTTCCTGCTTAATTTGATGTTCTTCAAATTTACCACTACCTAACATACTAAGTATTTGACTTATTTTTTTAACTTATCTTATCCTAGAGCTGTGCAGGGCAAGTAGACAGTCAAACATGGTAGAATGAATGGCTAATGAGTTTGATGAAATGTATTTATCTAATAATTTTGAAGTGTTTCATCTCATAAGATAGTCTGAATTTCATAAATTAGGAAACTTTCAAAAATAAGAATGATTAAACATATCTTTTTTTTTTTTTCCTGTTCTCTTCTAGGGAAAACCAGGTCCAAAGGGGTATGCAGGTGAATCAGGACCAGAAGCCTCGAAGGTAAAGCAACTGACTTTATTACCAGTTACAAAGTATAATTTTCAAAAAGATAAAGTTATGACTTTCATAACAATATAAAATAAACACATGTCAAAGATTTTATTCAACTCATTAATTGAAGGAACCAGTCATATGTTAAAACTTGTTCAAATATTGAATAGCATTTGAAGTGCTATATGTCTTTATATCTATATCTGTATATATGTCTATAAATATCTATGACTATAACTATGTCTATGTTATTGGATATGCATTTTAGTAAAGGAATGTTCAGATGTGTAGTTAGATACAGGACAATAAACCATAACTGAGGGCTGTCTATTACACTGGACAGAAATCTACAAGTTACTATAACTTCACATAAAAAATGTGTGTGTGTGTGTGTGTGTGTGTGTGTATTTTCACTAAGTCTGGGTCCTTTAATCAATAATATACAGTAAGTCTAAGTAAGCACATACCCTGCATAATCATTGGGTGTTCTTCATACTTTTATGATATTGAAAAAATGTGTTACCTACTTTCTTGCTTTGTTTTCAAGTACTGTATGATTTTTTTGTAACACAAACAAATATAAAGTAAGGCAGTGGGGCTTCCCTGGTGGCACAGTGGTTGGGAGTCCGCCTGCCGTTGCAGGGGACACGGGTTCGTGCTCCGGTCCAGGAAGATCCCACATGCCGCGGAGTGGCTGGGCCCGTGAGCCATGGCCGCTGAGCCTGCTCTTCCGGAGCCTGTGCTCCGCAACGGGAGAGGCCATAGCAGTGAGAGGCCTGCGTACCGCAAAACAAAACAAAACAAAACAAAAAACAAAAAACAAAAAAAAAATAAAGTAAGGCAGTGGTTTTATATGTACAGCATTAAGGTCTGAAAGGAAATAACTTATAAGAATTGGTGATTTGTACAGATTTAAAATTCAATGAAAAATTGAATTGCATCACAGATGTATTGCTAAAGCTAGAGTTCATTATTTATTTTAAACTCTTCGTTTTTGTGATACAGAAACTAAGGAAAAAACCAAACAACACTTTTTGAGGTCAATTAATAAAGAAATATGAACTAAAATATTTTTTATTATGTCAGCATGTCTGTTGCTGAAATTATCTTGGGAGAGTATGTGTACCTGACTCTCAAGTTACATAGAAAAACTCCCAGAAAATAGAAGCATGATATTTATAAACAGAAGGCTTAATTCTCCTTTACCGTATTTAATCCCTGTACTGCCAAATAGCTCTAAGAAATCCACCTGTGAGCTACCATCCAGTCAAACTGGCAAGAGACCAATCTCAGTCATTATTGACATCCTGCCTTCTCCCTAGAATTACACCAGCATCTAGGTGGCATCTGTGTTACCTAGGAAGTGAAGGAAGTTCTTTAATGTTCAGTCCTCATACTTGTCTCTGAAATTTCTTCCTTGGTGTATTACATAGCTATTCACTAGGACCTGGCACTCCCTTAGGGGAACCTTGCACTCTTGGGGAGCACTTGGGGGTTGGTTAAGGGTCACTGCCTTTCACAGAACTCTAGGATCTCTATTCTCTCCCTAGGCCTGGGGAATTATTCCTCTCTGTCTCTTTTTGCCCTCAAAGACAACTCACCTCCTACATTCAGGCTCTTTGAAAATTAAAGCATGAATGTGGGTAATCTGCAAGCAACTTTTGCTTTCTGCCTGTTAACACAGACCTCCCTTAAGACTACGTATCACAAAGGGTCCATCTCCCTAGTTGGAATTTGAGAGGGGCGTTGGGTAAGGAGGAGAAAATAAAAGAAAATTAATTATATATATGTATATATACACATACATATTATGTATATATTTGTATATATATATGTAAAATCCTGCCACATTATTTTCTACAAAAGCTGTCTAATGAACTATCAGTCAAAAACTAGGATTTCCAACCTACTACTACAATGTTTTATTCTTTACTATTTATCTAAATGCATACAGAAATTGAAAAGAAAATTTTTATAGTCTTTGAAAGTTTATTTCAAACTGATGACCTATATGAATATTAGGTTTCAGTGCTTAAAATCAGCACCATCCAATAGAGTATGTAATACGAATCACAGATGTGAGCCACAGTAAAAAAAAAAAAAAAAAAAGTGAAAAGAAATAGGAGAGATTAATTTCATTTTTTATATATATATATATATATTTTTGTGTGTGTGTGTGTGTGTGTGTGTGTGTGTGTGTGGTACGCGGGCCTCTCACTGTTGTGGCCTCTCCTGTTGCGGAGCACAGGTTCCGGACACGCAGGCTTAGCGGCCATGGCTCACGAGTCCAGCCGCTCTGCGGCATATGGGATCTTCCCGGACTGGGGCATGAACCCGTGTCCCCTGCATCGGCAGGCGGACTCTCAACCACTGCGCCACCAGGGAAGCCCTTCAGTAATATATTTTATGTAACCCAAGATATAAGAATATTATCATTTCAACATGTAATCAATATTAAAATTATTAATGAGATTTTTTATACAAAGTTTTTGAAATATAGTGTGTATATTATTCTTACATCACATTTCAGTTCAGACCAGTTAATTTCAAATGCTGAGTAGCTACATATCATGAGTGGCTACAGTATTGTTCAGTGAGTTTAACTACCCCACACTGCAATATAATAATTTTTAAGCAGCAGTTGATGGTTTAATTTCCTATCTCTGGTATAAATAAAATGTACATTCCTGTCAGATTAACTATATGTGGTACCCTGAACTTAATCTTCTACTTTCATTAATCTGTGCTTTTGTTCAGCCTTTGCTCATACCATTCCTCACCACTAAAAATGGCTCTTTCTCATCACCAGTGTAAAAATCACCTATTCTTCAGGACCCAACTCAAATACAGTTTCATAATTTATTATTTGAAACCATTAATGTTTGGATTTTAAAAAGGTTATATATATATATATACACACACACACACATATACATACTGTATTTTATTTAACACTGCCAGCAGGCTATGGGACAGCACAACCATAATTAGACACATTGATATTTCTATGGTGAAACGTAAGGATGTTCAGATTAATCAGTCTATATCAAGACTATAAGTAGCCTCACTCAGATCAGGTAAAAGCATTATTATCAAATAAACACAAGTTAGGTTAAGTTTGCCACTAAATGTGTTGGGAAAACTTTGGGTTTTCAGCGCTTTAGGGACGGCAGAACTGCAGTTAAGATTATGAACATGCATTACTTCTCCAGTGAAGCCAGCTCTAGCTGCACGCGCACACAGGGTGCCTGTGCCTAGGAACTCCTTTACTATTTACCTGTAGCGTGTGTTCTGTTCTACTTGTTCTGCTCAGCATTGTGAGATACCTTATCTACTGAAGCAAAGAGAGTGTTCCTGCGCACAAGGGCTTTATTTTCATTCTTCTTAGTATCTTCTACAGTGGCAGCCTACCACTCTGCCATTTATAGAGTATACCTCAGTAGATATTTCATTTTTTAAATTTTATTTGTAAAAGTGTTTTAAAAGTGATTAAAAGTCATAAATAGAAGAATATAATTTAAGAAAACAAGTTAATAGTATTTGAATGAAAATACAGGAAAGACTACGTTCCATACAAATACTGTAACAAGAGTTTTGAATAACTGAAAGTTTCTGTGTGATTTTCTAGGTTATAAGTAGATAATTACATTAAAATGAAAACAGGAGCAATATTGAGAGTAATCTTGTTTGAAAAATAATCATTTTTGCAACTTTATATTCTTTATTAATAGGGAGAAGTAGGAGACCAAGGAAACATTGGGAAGATTGGTGAAACAGTAAGCTTATTTTATGCTCTTCAACTTTTAAATCATCTTGTGAGCATTTTTAGGAATCATGTTAGCATGATCTTTGCTTATAAAATTCAGAATACAAAATACTTATCCACTACAAATTTAAATTCATTGGTGATGTGACAAATAAAACCTACTCTACAAAAGAGAAATGAGGGAAAACACAGGTACTGATACTTTTATCCAATATAAATTACATTTGTGATCTCAGGAACATTCTTGTATTTAATATTTGGTCTTTACATTTAGTTCTGATCATCTCAAACTAAATTTGACCGTAATATTTTTCATGATTAAAACGCTACAAATTATCAAACCATAAAATATTATAATAGGTGGAAGATATTTTTCTTTGTATTTGAAAGATTGGAGTAAACCATGAGGTAAGTCATTGGGAAACATAATTTCTTTCCTCGAAAGTTTGGCTTGTTTAAATTTACATTATTGAGGAAGTAGGAGGCTTCATGTTGTATTTGAATCAGGTATGTTAGGGGTAATTTTCTTTTTTTCTATGGGACAAGTCAGCTACAATATTCTCTGACAAATGAACCTACATAACATATAAAGTGGTGAATTAAATTAATGAAAGGCAAGTGACTTTATCTACAGAGTGTGCTGGGTTGCCACAAAGAAAGTCATACTGTTTAATAACAATATTTGTTTAATAAGTTAAATGAGCAAATATAATTTTCTATAACCTATCTTACAACTTAAATAAAAATAAATTTTCTTAAAAATTGTTTTGTGAGCTTAAATAATTAAATATATTTTCTAGCCTGGTAGTAAAACAGCAATATATTTCTGATACTCTTAATTTTTGTCACTAATTATTAATAAAAATAGGGAGATAATCCATTTAGTCTTAAAAGATCATTGCCATACCATTTAATCCTGAGTCACTAGAAGATGAATATTTTTTTCCTTTTTTTTTAACCAAAAGGGAAATTTCAATGGAGTATTTATATCAATTCAGTTATTCAAGGTTTCTCATCAAGTATGAATGTAATCTGTATTTCTCTGTCATTCAAATTTTTTAAAATTTAAAGAAATGAAATTCTGCCATTTCTGAGTGGCAAATTGCTTAAAAATATATATAAACTAAAATTTATAGCCAAACTTAAAATAACAATGAAGAACATCTTTTCTTAAAATAACACATATCAAACTTCTAAGTTTTATTTGCTTAATAATGTTGGACCTGGTTCCACATAGTATAGGAACCCATCACCAGTGCTGTCCAAAGAGGAAATGGACTATTTTGGCAGGTAGCAGATTTCTGTTATTGGAGGGAAATTAACAATTATGGACCATTCGCTGTGTGCCAGGCATAATGCTATGTGATATTTTATGTTGTGGAATTTCGTTTAATTCTCAAACAATATTAAAAGACACATTTTGTTATTCCAGTTTTTGAAATGAGGAAACTGAAGCACAGTAAGTAACCTGTTCAGAGTTACATAGCTGATCAATAGCTGAAGTAAGATTTAAACCCATAGCTCCAAACTCAGAATCCAGATCTCAAAATCCAAAGCATTATACCATGCTGGGGATTTTTTTTCCAGCTGTATTGAGGTATAATTGACAAATAAAATTTAAGATATTTAAAATGTATGTGATGATTTGATACACACACACACACACACACACACACACACACACACACACACACATATATATATATATATATATATATATATATATAGTGAAAGGATCCCCCCACTTCCATCAAGTTAATTAGCATAGCTGGGGATATTTTAATATTAGCTGAAAGCCACTTGGCCTAGATTTTATAGAGAGGTTTTAGGCATCAGATAAGTTATGAAACAAAAGGACCTTTCCAACCTTTTCCAACTTTGAGGTTCCATCTTCCTCATTAAGGATGGGAGATAAAGACTTTTAAAAAACTCTAGTGGTTATAGTGAATTAATTAAGATATATAAAACGCCTGAAGAATATTTTTGACTCTTGATAATTCCCAACTTCTATTTTATCATGTTAATTTCAGAAACTTAGCAATATAGTTCATCTAATCCAGAGTTCTGTTAAAACTCTCAAGAGATATGGGAAAATATGATTGCACTTCATGATGTCAGTCTTGTAATTTGGGGATATCTAAGGTTACTTGTAATTGCATAGCTAGTTTTTATTTTTCCCAAACTTTTTGTATGGTCATTTAATTCCCTTTTAATAGCCTCCTCCAGTTTTGTTCCTTTCTAGATTCATACAAATTAGAACCCAATTTGTGATAGAGAGTGCCAAACACAGTGGTCCCATCTCATGTCTATATACCTCTTGCATTTACTTACTATAGGCAAAGAATTAATTTCTATAAATGTGCCCTAAATCTCTAATTTCAAAGAAATTATCCTCTACGTTCTAGCATTCTTTTATGAATAAACCTGGAATTATCCCACCTTAATTGCCAGTCCTCTCTGTCTTTAATTCTCTAGGCTGAAAGCATTTGAAGAGCTGTAAAAGGGAAGAGAATATACTCTTTCAGTATTGGTCAAGAGACCAGAATTAAAATCAGTATATAGGCCTTATAAGGGAACAGACATTATAAGGGATAGACATTATAAGGGAACAGCTTTTTTTGTAGGCAAGAATATTTTAATAGAATTCCTAACACTCAGACTCTTCCATAGAGTGATTCAACACCTCACCCTTAGATTTGGATGACTTTCTGCAATCATTTGTCCAGCAGATATTTATATTTATATTCAGGCACATTCATTGAACATTTGATCCCTGCCTTCATGAACTTTGTAGTCTATCAGAGGTTTGACAGACATTAAATAAATAATCACATAAAATATATAATTATAAACTGTAATACATTCTCTAGATGAAAATTTTAAGAGACTGTGACAAAGTTGCCAAATTTAGATCAGGAGATGAGAGAAGACTGTTTTGAAATGCCGTATGAGCTGTGACCGTAAAGAATGGTATGAGTGGGCTTCCCTGGTGGCGCAGTGGTTGAGAGTCCGCCTGCCGATGCAGGGGACACGGGTTCGTGCCCCGGTCCGGGAAGATCCCGCATGCCGTGGAGCGACTGGGTCCGTGAGCCATGGCCGCTGAGCTTGTGCGTCCGCAGCCTGTGTTCCGCAACGGGAGAGGCCACAACAGTGAGAGGCCCACGTACTGCAAAAAAAAAAAAAAAAAAATTAATGGTATGAGTTAGCTTGGGAAGAGTGGGGGGGAAAAAACTGCTCCTGGAATATGCAGTATAACATACTTCCCACCTGTGCCCCTTGCCTTGCTTTAGACAAGTCACTTAATTTCTCTAAATATTTGTTTTCTCAACAGTAAAAGTATGAAAATAATAACTACCTCATAGAGTTTCTTATGAGGATTAAACATGATAATGCACTTAAAGCACTTAGCCCAGAGCTGGTCACATAGTGAAAACTTGATAAATGTTAGCTGTAATGGCCGTGGTGGTGGTTATTCTTATATGTGATGGTTCTAAATGGGAAAGCATTTAACTGTTTTGAGGAACTGAAAGAAAGCCAGTGTGGATAGACCTTGGTGAACCAAGGGAAAAGCAGTATTAGGTGGTATTAGTGAAGGAGGCAGGAGCCAAATTATTCAGGACCATGTTTATTATTTTGGACTTGGTCCTAAAGTAGATGGAGAATCATTGAAGTATTCTAAGTAAGCCAATAACATGATTTAATTTGTGTTTTAAGATCACTCTGTAGCAGTGGATTGGGAACTTTGAACATGGTTGTGAGCAGCAGAAGTAGAAGAGGGTAACCAGTTAGGATGCTATTGCAGTAGACTAAACGAGGGAGAAAAATGACGGGCCAGATGATGGCAGTGGAGATAAGTGGATGTATTTGAGATCTGTTTAAGGTGACAGTTTGGACAAAGGCTGCAATAAAAGGGAATGATTCTAGTCAGTCCTCAGCATATAATAGACCTTTGATTACTATTTATGATTATCAGGAGAATTCTGGAAGCGTAAGGAATTGGTATTTATGATGTTTAAGGATAATTCCAATTCTAAGAATCTATGACTCTTTTCTAAGAATTGTAATGTTTTCTAGTCTTCCTCTCATCTGCCAATTTGGCTTCTTTTCTCTGGCTGTCTTTCTGCAGTTGGAACAAACAGAGCTAGAATAAATATTTTAGGGGCAGTGGATCCACAGCCTTCTTCATGAGTGGGATAACTTTATGTTTTCTTTATTTTTGATGATACTCAAAACTATGCAGGCTTTTTTCAATAGAAGGAAACTGGGGTGTCTTTGGAAAATGATCAGCAGTCACTCCCAGGATCCTTTTCTAGTCTGTTATTTTAAAGCTAAAATTTGGATTTTTTTTTCATTAAGTGACCTTGATTACATTAAATTCAGATGCCATTTTTCTGCCCACTTGAAGAGCTCCTCATGATTCTCCTATACTCTGACCAGACTCTCTTTATATCTCTTAAAATATAATCCAACTATTTGATTTCACCTCATTTACTCCTTAATTTATCCATTTAGCAGATTTCATAAGTGATCTGCCATGTCCTCTCTGTTATTCTGCCTGCCCCCTGGTGTGCTAGTGTATAGTAAATGACTGATGAACAGAAAGGAAGAGGAAGAGGAAAGGCCATGCATAATCCTCAAAATCAGGTAATCCAGTTCTCATTATAAAACCTTTAGAATCAGAGAACTTCTGTTGGCTGATTCTAAACTGGATTATAACCAATTCATTCAAGACTAAGTAGAGGTGGAGTCAGAGGGGGAAATTAAAAGAAGTCTATTTTTTGAAGACCTATTATCTCATTTAATCTTGAAGCAACCCTTGTAAGATAAATCTTACTGCCATTCTATAAGTGAGGAAACTGAGATTTATTGAAGTTATGTGATATGTTCAAATTCACAGCTAGTAAGCAAATGTGAATTCTCTAATTCCAGTTCTAAGGTTCTTTTCTCTGCATCGGGAAATCATCAGTTTGTCCTGTTTTTAAATGGAGCCTTGAAGTGCATCTTTGTGAATCAATGGTTAGAAAGATTTAAAAGATTTTGAGGGATCTGGAAGAAAATATTTTAGAAGTGCTCAACACAAAATCTCATTTGATACAGTGGTTAGTTGTGCTGCTTTCTCGTAGCATTACTGTGAAATTATTATCAAACTTGATACAAGCTGATTTTATTTAACAAGTTCCATTCTTTCTTTCATTAAGAAGAGAATGGTGGCTTTATGTGGACATACCTAAATCATAAAAAGTGACTCATATTTCCTTGAGGAAAAGTCCCAGGCTTGATGGCACCATTTAGCCAAACAGAAAGAACAAAGTAAAATTCTATCAACTGCCCCTCTGTAGGGCCTCTGTAGTACCTTTATCTTAAAAAATGTCATCTACTCCCTTCTGTTTTCAAGCTGCACGTACCTGTAGCACACTGCAAAGCTGTGTATATCTCCTACCTGGCAGGGTGTGATAATTTTTCTCAGAGAATGGAAAGCTATATGAAATGTATATCCACGATGCATTCCATCACAAGAAGGATGTATACCTGAATATGATAAAAAAATAGCTACAATTTATTGAAAATCTGTGATCTGCTGGATACTTTGCATATATTGTATCTTTTAATCCTTACAAAAGACACTGGGAAATATTCCTTTTTTATACAAAAGAAAACTTATGTTTCAGAGAAGTTAAACTTGTCTGAGGTCAGATAGTAAAGTAGCGGAGCTGGGATTGAAAAGGAGTTATGACTAACTTCTCCATATCCCCATGCTTCCTCTTAACAGTGAAGTGAAGATTTCTAATTGTCTTTTAATGAATACATATTGTCCTGTTATTACTGTATGAAGCTGAAAATTATGGGGCCCCAATTACCACATGGTGGTTTGACAGGTATCTCAAAAACATGTTTGTGTTAAATTGTTATGTTTTAGGATCATGTATTTGACATTTATCATCTTTGAAATGTTTTAATAGCATCATTTAGTCAATTAAGTGAATTAATTTCACTATACTATTAAGTCTGTGAAAGTGTAGAATGTTAAAAAAAAAGTATCAATCAGTGAAATCAAAAGGGGAGATACAGAAAGTGTGTGGACATATTAGTGGATATGAACAGAGAAGATATATAATGTTATAATTCCAGGTAAATTGAAGGGAAGTGAAGTAAACAATTCTAAAAACCCTACCATTCTCTAAAACCAGGTCCAAGGTGAACTATTACTTTAGAAATGAGATGCCAATAGTTTTTAAATCTCAAACACAAGAGATTTATCCAAGAAAATGGAGTCAGCAGATTTCTAGGAACAGTTGAGGTGCTTAAAAGGTGGAAGGATTTTTGAGTCTTTTGGACTATAAGATACACTATTTTCCTGACATTTATGACATCGTTTTGTAAAAAGCAAAATAAGTTACTAAGAAAATAGCAAATACTATATTAGATGTGGTCCTATAGAACTTTTTTCTACAGCTAGGAAAATTAAAGAGTATGGGAAAAATGATGACTACGGAAAAGCGTTCATATCAAAAAACCAAATGTGATAAGAGGTAGACCAAGAATAAATCACATGTAAGTGGTTATTAAGGAAAAAGCAACAAAACTTTTTTTTTTTTAAATTCACATGATTATAATATAAAAGCTAAAAGGCAAAATTTATATCTATGGGGAAATGAGTGATACACATGATCCTGTGCTACAAGCTAAAAACACAGAAGTTATTGAAAGCCAGGCATATAAAGGCTTATATACTTTATTTTTTATTATTATTTTTTAAATGTTTATTTATTTATTTATTTTCTTGTTAGTCATCCATTTTATACACATCAGTGTATACATGTCAATACCAGCCTCCCAATTCATCACACCACCACCACCACCCCCCGCCACTTTCCCCCCTTGGTGTCCATACGTTTGTTCTCTACATCTGTGTCTCAATTTCTGCCCTGCAAACCGGTTCATCTGTACCATTTTTCTAGGTTCTGCATATATGCGTTAATATACGATATTTGTTTTTCTCTTTCTGACTTACTTCACTCTGTATGACAGCCTCTAGATCCATCCACATCTCTACAAATGACCCAATTTCATTCCTTTTTATGGCTGAATAATATTCCCTTGTATATATGTACCATATCTTCTTTATCCATTCGTCTGTCGATGGGCATTTAGGTTGCTTCCATGACCTGGCTGTTGTAAATAGTGCTGCAATGAACGTTGGGGTGCATGTGTCTTTTTGAATTATGGTTTTCTCTGGGTATATGCCCGGTAGTGGGATTGCTGGGTCATACGGTAATTCTATTTTTAGTTCTTTAAGGAACATTCATACTGTTCTCCATAGTGGCTGTATCAATTTACATTCCCACCAACAGTGCAAGAGGGTTCCCTTTTCTCCGCACCCTCTCCAGCATTTGTTGTTTGTAGATTTTCTGATGATGCCCATTCTAACTGGTGTGAGGTGATACCTCATTGTAGTTTTCATTTGCATTTCTCTAATAATTTCATGTGCTTTTCACATGAAGTTTTCATGTGCTTCACGGCCATCTGTATGTCTTCTTTGGAGAAATGTCTATTTAGGTCTTCTGCCCATTTTTGGACTGGGTTGTTTGTTTTTTTCATATTGAGCTCCATGAGCTGTTTATATATTTTGGAGATTAATCCTTTGTCCAATCATTCATTTGCAAATATTTTCTCCCATTCTGAGGGCTGTCTTTTCATCTTGTTTATGGTTTCCTTTGTTGTGCAAAAGCTTTTAAGTTTCAGTAGGTCCCATTTTTTTATTTTTGTTTTTATTTCCATTACTCTAGGAGGTGGATCAAAAAATATCTTGCTGTGATATATGTCAAAGAGTGTTCTTCCTATGTTTTCCTCCAAGAGTTTTATAGTGTCCAGTCTTTCATTTAAGTCTCTAATCCATTTTGAGTTTATTTATGTGTATGGTGTTAGGGAGTGTTCTAATTTCATTCTTTTACATGGAGCTGTCCAGTTTTCTCAACACCACTTATTGAAGAGACTGTCTTTCCTCCATTGTACCTCCTTGCCTCCTTTGTCATAGATAAGCTGACCATAGGTGTGTAGGTTTATCTCTGGGCTTTCTATCCTGTTCCATTGATCTATATTTCTGTTTTCGTGCCAGTACCATATTGTCTCGATTACTGTAGTTTTGTAGTATAGTCTGAAGTCAGGGAGTCTCATTTCTCCAGCTCCATTTTTTTCCCTCAAGACTGCTTTGGCTATTCGGGATCTTTTGTGTCTCCATACAAATTTTAAGATTTTTTGTTCTAGTTCTGTAAAAACTGCCATTGGTAATTTGATAGGGATTGCATTGAATCTGTAGATTGCTTTGGGTAGTATGGTCATTTTCACAATATTGATTCTTCCAATCCAAGAACATGGTATATCTCTCCATCTGTTGGTATCATCTTGAATTTCTTTCATCAGTGTCTTATAGTTTTCTGCGTACAGGTTTTTTGTCTCCCTAGATAGGTTTATTCCTAGGTATTTTATTCTTTTTGTTGCAGTGGTAAATGGGAGTGTTTCCTTAATTTCTCTTTCAGATTTTTCATCATTAGTGTATGGGAATGCAAGAGATTTCTGTGCATTAATTTTGTATCCTGCAACTTTACCAAATTCATTGATTAGCTCTAGTAGTTTTCTGGTGGCATCTTTAGGATTCTCTCTCTATAGTATCATGTCATCTGCAAACAGTTACAGTTTTACTTCTTCTTTTCCAATTTGTATTTCTTTTTGTTCCTCTGATTGCCATGGCTAGGACTTCCAAAACTATGTTGAATAAAAGTGGCAAGAGTGGATATCCTTGTCTTGTTCCTGATCTTAGAGGAAATACTTTCAGTTTTTCACCATTGAGAATGATGTTTGCTATGAGTTTGTCATATATGACCTTTATTATGTTGAGGTAGGTTCCCTCTATGCCCACTTTCTGAAGAGTTTTTATCATAAATTGGTGTTGAATTTTGTCAAAAGCTTTTTCTGCATCTATTGAGATGATCATATGGATTTTATTCTTCAGTTTGTTAATATGGTATATCACATTGATTGATTTGCATATATTGAAGAATCCTTGCATGCCTGGGATAAACCCCCCTCGATCATGGTGTGTGATCCTTTTAGTGTGTTGTTGGATTCTGTTTGCTAGTATTTTGTTGAGGATTTTTGCATCTATATTCATCAGTGATATTGTTGTGTAATTTTCTTTTTTTGTAGTATCTTTGTCTGGTTTTGGTATCAGGGTGATGGTGGCCTCATAGAATGAGTTTGGGAGTGTTCCTTCCTCTGCAATTTTTTGGAAGAGTTTGAGAAGGATGGGTGTTATCTCTTCTCTAAATGTTTGATAGGATTTACCTGTGAAGCCATCTGGTCTTGGACTTTTGTTTGTTGGAAGATTCTTAATCACAGTTTCAATTTCATTACTTGTGATTGGTCTGTTCATATTTTCTGTTTCTTCCTGGTTCAGTCTTGGGAGGTTATACCTTTCTAAGAATTTGTTCATATCTTCCAGGTTGTCCATTTTATTGTCATAGAGTTGACTGTAGTAGTCTCTTAGTATGCTTTGCATTTCTGCGGTGTCTGTTGTAACTTCTCCTTTTTCATTTCTGATTTTATTGACTTGAGTCCTCTCCCTCTTTTTCTTGATGAGTCTCACTAATGGTTTATCAATTTTGTTTATCTCCTCAAAGAACCAGCTTTTAGTTTTAGTGATCTTTGCTATCGTTTTCTTTGTTTCGATTTCATTTATTTCTGCTCTGACCTTTATGATATCTTTCCTTCTGCTAACTTTGGGTTTAGTTTGTTCTTCTTTCTCTAGTTCCTTTAGGTGTAAGGTTAGATTGTTTATTTGAGATTTTTCTTGTTTTTTGAAGTAGGCTTGTATAGCTATAAACTTCCCTCTTAGAACTGCTTTTGCTGCATCCCATAGGTTTTGGATCATCGTGTTTTCATTGTCATTTGTGTCTAGGTATTTTTTGATTTCCTCTTTGATTTCTTTAGTGATCTCTTGGTTATTTAGTAACATATTGTTTAGCCTCCATGTGTTTGTCTTTTTTACATTTTTTCCCCTGTAATTGATTTCTAATCTCATAGGGTTGTGGTCAGAAGTGATGCTTGATATGATTTCAATTTTCTTAAATTTACTGAGGCTTCATTTGTGACCCAAGATGTGATCTATCCTGGAGAATGTTCTGTGCACACTTGAGAAGAAAGTGTAATCTGCTGTTTTTCGATGGAATGTCCTATAAATATCAATTAAATCTATCTGGTCTATTGTGTCATTTATTGTGTTTCCTTATTAATTTTCTGTTTGCATGATCTGTCCATTGCTGTAAGTGAGGTGTTAAAGTCCCCCACCATTATTGTATTACTGTCGATTTCCTCTTCTATAGCTGTTAGCAGTTGCCTTATGTATTGAGGTGCTCCTATGTTGGGTGTAAGCAGTTGCCTTATGTATTGAGGTGCTCCTATGTTGGGTTATGCACCCAACATAGTTATATATAATATAACTGTTATATATTCTTCTTGGATTGATCCCTTGATCATTATGTAGTGTCGTTCCTTGTCTCTTGTAACATTCTTTATTTTAAAGTCTATTTTATCTGTTATGAGAATTGCTACTCCAGGTTTCTTTTGATTGCTATTTGCATGGAATATCTTTTTCCATCCCCTCACTTCCAGTCTGTATGTGTCCCTGGGTCTGAAATGGGTCTCTTGTAGACAGCATATAGATGGGTCTTGTTTGTGTATCCATTCAGCAAGCCTGTGTCTTTTGGTTGGAGCATTTAATCCATTCACATTTAAGGTAATTATCAATACGTATGTTCCTGTTACCATTTTCTTAATTGTTTTGGGTTTGTTTTTGTAGGTCCTTTTCTTCTCTTGTGTTTCCCACTTAGACAAGTTCCTTTAGCATTTGTTGTAGAGCTGGTTTGGTGGTGCTGAATTCTCTTAACTTTTGCTTGTCTGTAAAGCTTTTGATTTCTCCATCAAATCTGAATGAGATCCTTGCTGGGTAGTGTAATCTTGGTTGTAGGTTCTTCCCTTTCATCACTTTAAGTATATCATGCCACTCCCCTCTGACTTGTAGTGTTTCTGCTGAGAAATCAGCTGTTAAACTTATGGGAGTTCCCTTGTATGTTATTTGTCATTTTTTCCATTGCTGCTTTCAGTAGTTTTTCTTTGTGTTTAATTTTTGCCAATTTGATTACTATGTGTCTCGGTGTGTTTCTCCTTGGGGTTTTCTTGTATGGGACTCTCTGTGCTTCCTGGACTTGAGTGACTATTTCCTTTCCCATGTTAGGGAAGTTTTCGACTATTATCTCTTCAAATATTTTCTCGGGTCCTTTGTCTCTCTCTTCTCCTTCTGGGACCCCTATAATGCGAATGTTGTTGTGTTTAATGTTGTCCCAGAGGTCTCTTAGGCTGTCTTCATTTCTCTTCATTCTTTATTCAGTTCTGCAGCAGTGAATTCCACCATTCTGTCTTCCAGGTCACTTATCCCTTCTTTTGCCTCAGTTATTCCGCTATTGATTCCTTCTAGTGTATTTTTCATTTCATTTATTGTATTGTTCATCTCTGTTTGTTCTTTAATTCTTCTAGACCTTGTTAAACATTTCTTGCATCTTCTCGATCTTTGCCTCCGTTCTTTTTCCGAGGTTCTGGATCATCTTCACTATCACTATTCTGAATTCTTTTTCTGGAAGAATGCCGATCTCCACTTCATTTAGTTGTTTTTCTGGGGTTTTATCTTGTTCCTTCATCTGTTACATAGCCCTCTGCCTTTTCATCTTCTCTATCTTTCTGTGAATGTGGTTTTTGTACCACAGGCTGCAGGATTGTAATTCTTTTTGCTTTTGCTGTCTGCCCTCTCTATACTTTATTTTATATTAAGTATATTTTTCTTTATCCTTATTAAATATAAATCAAGTTACTATTAAAAAGTAAAATATTGTAGGAAAAGGAATGAGATCCAACATATATGGAGTTATATGGGGAACAAGGTATTTATCATACATGTCATGTTAAAGAGTAATAAACAAAAGTACTCTTCTTAGTCTAATAAAGTCTCTCAGATTGCCCAAATTAGAATAAACTACTTCAAAGGAACCAAATAAAAGAGAAATTTAAATGGAACTTTGTGCCTCCAAAGTCACAATAACATCACTCATTTTAAGATGTAAACATTTGGTGTGTATACTGCCTAGGGCACTAAGCCTGTTAGCCTTCTGACTATGAAAGTATAAACTTGATCACTTTACCTATTTTAGAATTGATTAAAAAAATAAGCATTTTTTAGTTCCCTTTGGTTTTAAAGGATTTGCTCCTAAGGATTATTTTTAAAAATCCTTAAAATATAATTCTGTATTTGAACCTGGGACTGAAGATTTAGAATCCTAACAGGTTTAAAAATTATTATCCTATGATTTGAAGTAAATTAGTTGTCTACACATATGTGTATCTCACATGTTCTTCATCATGTACTGTGTTCTGGAAGGATATTGTGATTTCTTACAGCCAACAAAAATGAAAGACACTAGTAAACTTCTTTTGTTTATTCTATCATTAGAAGGTACTTATTGAAAACTTACTGTGTGCTAGATATACAGCTAAATAAGGCTTGATCCTTAAGTGATTTAACTTCTTGAAACTGAGTAAAGATTTCTACACATAATTTTGCCCAAACACTAATCATGTTATATAAGATACTCTAAGACAAGGAAGTAAAAATTGTTTTGACAGTCATCATGAAGATATATATGTTGATAGAGAAACTATGCCTTTGTTTGGCTAAAAATGTGTTACTATTTTTTTAGGTAGGGATACTACAAAGCAGTAATCCTTTAGAGCTAGATTTCTATATAGAAGAGCTCTAGAGGTGGTACTTTGGTTGGAAGGGGGACTTCCCTTGAATCACTGTTTGCCTAGAAACTACACTATTTTCTTTTATTAGTGCACTATCCTATTTTTATTTAGATATTAACACATCAATTAAAATAGCAAAAATATCTAGTGGTGTTTTTATGCTTAGAATTTATATGATAGATAATACCTCATTTGTTTATATCAAAGAATAGGAGGGACTGATGGAAATAATGGTAGGGACTAGAGTTAAGGTTGCCTTGGGCCTCCCATTGGTGCTACCGCTTGAGAAGGTGAATGCAGAATTAAAATCTGAGAGTAAGGCTACTAAAAAATCTTGTGGCTCTGACTTAAAAAAAAAAAAAAAAAGTAAGATCTACGTAACCAATGTAACTACATTTTGAAATTTAAGGTTTACATTCATCCTAAACAAGAATCAGGAAATTTTTCTCTAAAGAGCCAAATATTATATATATTTAGGCTTTGGGGCCATACAGTCTCTGTCACAACGTTTCAACTCTGCTATTGGAGTGCAAAAGCAGTCATAGACAGTAAGTAAATGAATGAGTCTGGCTGTGTTCCCAATAAAACTTTATTTATAAAAACAGACAGTGGACAGGATTTGGCCGACAGGCTTTAGTTTGCCCTTTCCTTTTCTAGAAGGTCATACTTTACTTGGAATACACCAGTTTTATTAAATCAATCTGCCATATGCAGTTCTGCTTTATTATTAGTCATTTATTATTAACAGAAAAAAAAATCACTAAACACAAATGTGATTTTTTTCAAAACAGAAAACAGATTCAAACTAGCAGACAGATTGTGTTGCAATCAGGCATTGATTTTGTATATTAAGTGTGAACATAGTGAATTAATTTGCATTTATATAGACCACATGTATATGCAGAGTAACCTACTAGAATTTATTGTTCGTTTTCCTTAACAGATACTTAAGAATCTCACCAGGAAATATTTTCCAAGAACAATGAAATCTGCTCTTTATGTGCACATGTTCACTAGAACCATTTTTCTGAACATTGTACGTGTTTTTTGAAGTTCTGTTTTAAGGGTCAAAGGAGTTCCACATACTAAGTTTTAGTGAGTTTTTCTGTCATTACTTTGGACAAAGTTCTAAGGGAATGTCATTAGACCTGTATTCCCCTGTATACAGGAGGATATAGGTATTCCCCTGTATACCTATTCCTGTATTAGGTTGAGATATTTTGCATTGGCACTCTATCTTCTGTTTTTGAAACGTCTCTTTTTTTCATCAATTCAACAAAGCAGCCTGGTGGAGAGCATCACAGCATTTTTGCTCATAAATATGTATGGAACATTTAATGCTCTTTCTTTTTACTATAGGAAGAATAATTAAATGAAATCTGGATTTTCTACTAACGATAAATACAGCCAGCTTTGTGTTTTATAGAAAACTTTATGTAAGAACATAACCTTTTCATTTCTTCAGTTCCAGGTAGAAAGATAGTAGCTGCTGAGATACAGAGATTATATGCTCAGTTTTGGGTTTTTTTTTCCTGATTAATGGGTTTTGGAAAAACTATGTGACAAAATCTATGTTTTTCTGGTATGTTGATAATACCATTAGAAATTTTATAATCACTAAAATCAGGAAAGACCTAGATAGTAGAAGCTTCTCCAAAAATGCTAGGGGGATGGGACCTAGTAGATTATAAGGGGGGGGGAAATCAGTCTATAAAGGCCTTAAGAATATGGGTTGTAAGAATTTCTCACCCTGACTTTTAAGAACTCCCACAATGTATACCTCACCTATCTTTATAGTTGTTATTTCTCACACTTCCCAACTTACTAGGCCAAACCAGGTCATTCAACATACCTTCAGTGTAACCCACTTATTTATGCCATTGTTTCTATCACCTCTAAAGACCTTCACTTTCCCACTCCTATTGTCTGCCTAGCATCAACTTTCAAGGCGCATTTTAAATCATCTGCTCAACCTTGAGGTCTTTCCTGATCTTGCCAAATTAGATTCAGTCTCTTCCTCCATTAAGCCTTTATCTACATTATTGTGGTCCTTAACTTATTTTGCTTTGTACCACAGTTACTTTTTTAATTTGAACTATCTCTACAGAAAACTGTCTCCCACAGCAATGAGCACATGTCTTAAATATTATACATTTTCAGTAAGTATAAGTTTATATGATGAACTGAGATAAATTAAGAAGTAAAAGGTGATTTTTCTAATTTATTTGCCATCTGTATCCTAAGAGGACTTTAGTGTACTTAAGCTAAGTCTGAAAATATGATGTATTCTTGTGAGACAGTCAGAATATGGAAGAACATTTCTTTGGGAACAACAGCATAAGAACAAAACATATGGAGGCATGAAAGATCTGGAAT
This sequence comes from Orcinus orca, assembly GCF_937001465.1. NCBI lineage: Eukaryota > Metazoa > Chordata > Mammalia > Artiodactyla > Delphinidae > Orcinus > Orcinus orca. The sequence goes on from NC_064559.1 coordinate 137,286,456, forward strand.
GTTTGCAGAACTGTATTGTAAACAGCTCAGAATGGCTGGAGGGAGGTAAGACACAATATGTCACAGCTCACCTGGCTCTTGTTACTTACCTATAATGTCCTTTCTATCTTTTCTGGATTACAAATACCTACTCTTCTTCCACAAGTCAGCCCAAGTGTCGCTTCCTTTAAAACTTGATTGCTTTATCCTCTACAACTTATACATGCTTCTGTAATCATTTATTGACCTTAATTATTTACATGTCTTTCTCATACTAGACTGAGTTCTTTAAGGACCAGGGTTTGTTAAGCAAAACCTAAATCATGAAGTGTAACTTCTGTTTAGGAAAACTAATAATGAATGAAGGTAAATCCAAAAGCTTCCTCTGACCTGTAATCTTCCCTAAAGTTGAAAATTGCATCTCAAACTTACTGGGTTGAAATCTGTATTCATCACCTCTCCTCCAAAAGCCATTCTAACCCCTCCTCTAAGCATTTTTTCTTTTTCTTTGTGAGGTCTTCCACTTCTTTATACTATTAAAGATCATTCAGAATGCCCAGTAATAAAATTTTTCATTATATCAGTTTATTTGTTCAGCTTTATTAAGGTGTAATTGACAAATAAAATTGTAAGATATTTAACGTATAAAATGTGATGATTTGATATACCTATAAATTGTGAAAAGATTCTTTCCATCCAATTAATTAACACATCCATCTCCTCACATATTTACCTTTTCTGTTTGTGTATGAGAAAATTCCAATTATACAATACACTGTTATCAACTATAGCCACTATGATATACATTAGGACCACATTAGAAGTATATGTTGTATACCTTATTTATTCTACAACCTTAATCCACTGACTTTTTGAGGTTCTCACTATTCCACAGGCATTGATTGTATACCAATTATTTGTCAAATATTCTGTTAGATACTACAGATATAAAGTAAAAATAATTGTTCTTGCTTTTGATATGTTAGTGGGAAATGTGTAAAAAGTTAAAATACAGTAATTGTATTTCTATAAGAAAAGATCACTGCATTCTGTATGTAAGATCAAGGAGAAGGCTTTGGAGAGGAATCCACAGTTGATCAGGACCTTGATAAATGTTGAGAGTTTTCCTATAAATAGAGTAGGGCCTTAGGCAGCACTCCAGATAGGAGGCCAGACCTGTACGAAGGCTAAAAATCATGAAAGAACCCAGCATATACTGAATTGCTATTAGTGTATTTATTTATTTATTAAAATTTATTTTATCTGTTTATTTTTGGCTGAATTGGGCCTTCGTTGCTGTGCGTGGGCTTTTTCTAGTCACGGCGAGCGGGGGCTACTCTTCCTTGCAGTGTGCGGGCTTCTCACTGCTGAGGTTTCTCTTGTTGCGGAGCATGGGCTCTAGAGCGCAGGCTCAGTAGTTGTAGTGCATGGGCTTAGTTGCTCCGTAGCATGTGGGATCTTGCCGGACCAGGGCTTGAACCCATGTCCCCTGCATTGGCAGGCAGATTCTTAACAACTGCACCACCAGGGAAGCCCGCTATTAGTTTAGTACTACTGGATTATATAGTGAAAAGCAAAGAGGGAAGAAAGAGTCTGAACAGGTAGACAATGATCAAATAATGAAGAGTTTTATGTATATGTATATGTCATCCACATTTTATCCTGTGGGTAGGACATGCTGACTTTATACTAATATTGTAAAATAATCATATTAGCCAATTAGAAATACCATGCTAGCTGCAAGGTGGAGGATAAATCATAGATAAAAGGACACAATGAAGAAGTAATTGTAGTAGTATTAGGGAGAGATGACAACCAGTACTTTCACTAGGGCAGTGGCAAAGGGGAAAGTTACGAAAAGATATTTAGGAGATAGAGTAAAAGCTCAATAAACTCAGGGACTATATCTTATGTATAGTGCCTGCTCTATAATATGTATTATTAAATAAATATTTGTTCAAAGGTTAGTGATTGAGATAGGTTCTTAGTTCCCTTTTAAATGCCCTGCCCTTCCATCTCTGTACATCCAAATCTTATCTCTCCTTTAAAGACCCAACTCAAACACTACCTGTAGGGAATTTTTCCTAAATAATTCAGTTGAAAATAAACTATACCTCCTGTTACATTTTATGAAATATAGTCTTATGTCATATTTAACACTTTAGTCTTTGTGTGTTAGATATTAATATATGTCCCTTGGCTCTCTGTTTTTATTATATATGTCTTGAGGGAAAAGTTCACATTTACATTCCTATTTATATCCCTCATACTATCTAACACAAGAAACTTTCACTTGCTGGGTGTTCTGTAAACATCTGTTGAATGAAATCATGAAGATCATATCTAGCTATAACTATGGAAACAAGATACCCTAGATCAGTATAATAAAGTGGTAAGAGTGAGTAAGGACTCTGAAACCAGACAGCTTTTTCAGTTTAGTAAAAGATACTGATATCAAATAAAAATCCAAATAGAAGTGAAGATGCTAAAAAGATTAAAAATTGTCAAAGTTGTGTCGCAAAAGAATGTTAAGCAAAAGTTTCAAAAAACCCCATAAAGATGAAATAATTGACAATTCTTTGTATTTTTAATGCTGTATGGCTCATTAAACAAGATATCTTTTGAGTCCTTAGTGTTGCTGTGTAGTGTGGAATACAGAAAGACATGATTACATCCCTCTCCTTAAGGATCATAGAGTCTCAAAAAGTAACAAATTTATAATGGGAGATAATAGTGAATGGTTTATACCATACCAAAAAATGTATGATAATTTATTTACTATAGAGGAGCAGAGCTTAGGTGCTTTAAAATAGTCAAGAAGTCTTCCTGAAAAAAGTGAAGAACAGATTGGTTATCCTCATCAGGGTACATGTGTCACACTTCATGGAGTAATTGATATATTTTTTAATCTTCATGAATTATTTATTTTATAGCTAAAATTTGTACCTTTTGACTCCCTTCACCCATGTCACTCATTCCCCCACCCGCCATCACTGCCAACCACCAATCTATTCTCTGTATCTATGAGCTTGTTTTATTGTTGTTGTTTGTCTTCTATTTTTTAAAGTCTACCTGTAGTTGAAATCATAAAATGTTTGTTTTTCCCTGTCTCATTTATTTCACTTAGCATAATGCCTTCAGGATCCATCCATGTTGTCACAAATGGCAAGATTTTATTCTTCTTTATGGCCGAATAGTGTTCTATTTTATGTAGATATCGATATGTTTCCCTCTGTCCCTCTCTCTCTCTCTATATATATATCTAGCTAGCTATCTAGCTCTCTATATAGATAGATATCATGTAAATATGGTATCTATATATCTTGTGATATCTAGTGATATATAGATATCACATTTGTGTGATATCTGTATATCACATTTTCTTCATCTGTTTATCCATCAACAGACATTTAGGTTGTTTCTATATCTTGGCTATTGTAAACAATGTGTCGATGAACATGAGAGTGTCATATATCTTTTCAAATTAGTATCTTTGTTTTCTTCAGATAAATACCTAGAAGTGAAATTGCTGAATCGTATGGTGGTTCTGTTTTCAGTGTTTTGAGGAGCCACCATACTGGTTTCCACAGTGGCTGCACCAATTTACATTCCCACCAACAGTGCACAGGGTTCCCTTTCCTCCACTTCCTTACCAGCACTTCCTATTGTTGTCTTTTCAGTAACAGCCATTCTGACAGGTGTGGGGTGATAGCTCATTGTGGTTTGATTTGTATTTCCTTGATGATTAGTGATGTTGGGCATCTTTTCATGTGCCTGTTGGCCACCTGTATGTCTTCTTTGGAAAATTGTCTCTTCAGATCCTCTGCTTGTTTTTGAATCGGATTGTTTGAGGTTTTTCTTGCTATTGAGTTGTGAGTTTTTTGCATATTTTGGATATTAACCCCTTATCAGATATATGATTTGCAAATATTTTCTCCCATTTAATAGGTTGTTTTTCATTTTGTTGATAGTTTCCCTCACTGTGCAGAAGCTTTTTAGTTTGATATAGTCCTGCTTGTTTATTTTTGCTTTTGTTGCCTTGCTTTTGGAGTCAGATCCAAAAATCATAGTCAAGACAGATGTCGAGTGATATTTTAACAGCACAAAAAGTGATTGAGCAGAAAAAAATAAACTACTTCAAAAACATCAATTTACAAAGAAATACAATTGGGGAAACACAGTGCTGACATAGATTTTCCTTCTCCATGTAACCTATACTGATTCCCACTTCTTTCACTCTGTTGGGCACTAGATTGTAAACAGGGGGTTCCATGTTAGTTTCCTAATTATCTAGCACATATGCCTGGCATATGGCAGAAATTCAGTAAATGAGTTCTGGAAGAAATGTTTGCCAACCTGCTGGCAGCTGGAGTCAGTTCAGTTCCACATGTGTATCCTGAGACTACTGTGTGCTCATCTAGTTATGGTAGGCAAATCTAAAACACTTCAGTGTCACATAAGAGTAGGGACAAAGATGACAAGCAGTTGATCCAATCACCAAGGCGATTCCTTACCCATGAGAAAGTAGGAGCTAATACTTACTGAAGCATCTGTTGATGCCATGTGCTAACTAGTTTACATTTAATGTCTCACTTAATTCTAAGGTTTGGGAACCCAGGATTATCCCTTTTGTCCTGTGGAAAGAGCATGAAGTACACAGTGGATTTCTTTCTTTCTGTAGTCACTGTTTTACCATATTGGCTAGTCAGTACACATATATTACAGAGAAAAATAGGAATTTCAACTAAATAGTAATTCCCTTTCAGTTTGACTATTAAAAAGTAAACAAACTACCATATAAAAATGTGGTTCTTTAAATAATTGTTACATATGCAGGAGAATGAGTGGGTGTGATATCTTAGATCAGGAGTTTTGAAGTAATATAGGTTTGAATCCTAATCGTGAATTTCTTCTTTCTCATTTGTAAAACTTAGGTGAAATATCTTTTTATGTTTATTGTCAGGGTTGGAAAAATAACTGTCTAAGATGAAGTATGCTTACAGGAGGTGTTTAATAAATGGCAATTGTTGTGTTAGTTGTTATTGCTGTTGCATAAAGAGAGGATAACAAGGAAGTTGTATTTCATGTTTGTTGTTCACGTTTCTCACGGAAATAATATTAACACAAGTACTCAAGGACATTATTTTGGAAGGTCCCCAGGTCCACTCCCAGGTTTGATGATTCATTAGAAAGACTCACAGAATTCAGCATAGAGCTGTACTCATGACTAAGGTTTATTACAGTGAAAGGGTACAAAGAAAAGTCAGCAGTGTGAAAAGGTGCATGGAGTTAAGTCTGTAAGAAACCAGTGCAGCTTCCCAGAATCTTCTCCCAGTGGGATTACGCAGGACTCAGTACTCCCAGCAGTGAGTTGTGACATATGTGAAGTATTGTCTACTAGGAAAGCTCATTAGAGACTCAGTGCCCATGGTTTTCATTAGAGGCTGGTCACATAGGCATCTCTGCCTAGCGCATACCAAAATTCCAAGCTCCCAGAAGGAAAGCAGGTGTTCAGCATAAACCATACTATTTGACCAAACAGGTTAGGCACTCTGGCAAGAGGCATTCTTATCAGTGCCAGAAATGGTGGGAACCCCCCACAAACCAAGTCCCCAGACCCCAGTGAAGAGCCATTGTTAGGAGAGTAATCCTTGCAAGCAGGCCATTGTGAGGATAACAGTCTCACACCTGCTATGTTAACTCTTTTGTGCACAGACATGCAGATGCATTGCTCACAAGAGGCAGTAGTTGAACATGTTGTAATATCTTCTAAGTAACCAATGATTTACCAAACAAATAAGTTATGAAAAACTATATTAATATCCCTCTAGAGAACATTTCAGAGACTTAAAAGATGTAGGTAGTCACTCAAACTGCCTATAGGAAGTTTGAAACTGGGTCTATTCACTTCATTCTTAAAATTCACAACCACCCAAATTTGGAACTGCCCTCTACCCTCCCTCTCTCCAAAATCTAGCTTAGAATATATCTGATTGCCATAATTAGACCAACCTATGTGGCATCTGTGGCAGTGGTTGGCAGATCAGTTGGTGATGGTCTCGAGGTTCCCATCATTAAAGGTGCTCTGGAATGAAAGCATCACGGTACTCTCTCTAAGGAGAATGTACTTGTATTTGTACAGGGCTGCCACATTTCCATGTGCCCCAAGTTAAGTAACAGGGAAGATTCTATTACCAGCATTATGGTATACAGGGCCACTTTGCTAACATCTTTAGAGAAAGTCAGCAGTATGAGGAACCCTAGAACTCAATTGGAATTTTTGTGAAATTACTGCATCTTCTCAAACGGGCAAGTAGGGCATCATTAAGCTTCAGTATTTTCAGCACAGTGTTATTATGATTATCCTCAGCACAGTAAATGTTCAGAAACCTGTTCTCTACCCAGAGGGAGTTTTCTGTCTGTAAAGTACTAGTGAGATTATTACCTTAACCAGTGTATTCTACAATGTAGCAAAACCAAAACCCAAGATCTAAAAATCAATAGGAGAGAATTAGTGAGCAACATCATACACAGTCTGAAAGGCACAGAATAAAGCCAAGAATAGACCAATTGCTTAGGGAGGTCAAACTATATAGGATTGATACTTAGAACCAGCAAGAATGAATGATACAAGAGGAGATCACAATGCAAGAAAGAAATGAGAAACTGTGACCCAGTATGATTTCATTCTGGCAAGTGATATCTTCACCTTTCAGAAAAACCTTCCAGGTTTTTCTGCAGCATATCTGAAAGATGCTCTCCTAAACCTGAGCCCTAAAACTGTCATATGTGTCAATCAAATGGTCTTGCAGACAACCATAGTCCAACCAGTTGGCAGAGAAATTCAAAGTATTTGTCATTGCCTAAAGTGAGAAGAAAGACAGTCTCTGAGGACACCCTTCTTTCTCTCTGGTCTCCACTTTTCCTTCCTTATTTTCTTGGTAACTTAAACCAGAGAGGTAAAGATCATCACATTTCTATGTGTAATTAAACTATAGGAACTTCCTCAATTTCCATATTTTAATTAAGAAATCAGTACCCAATTTCTACTATGCATTCAGTCTACAGATATTTACTGAGCATTTGCTATGTGCAAAGTAAGGTGCTGGGCAATGAGAGGAGCGTTGAGATGAACAGAACACAGGCTCTACCCTCAAAGAGCTCACATATATTTAGAAGATAAGCTTTTAAAAAATAAACAATGAGGGGCTTCCCTGGTGGCGCAGTGGTTGAGAGTCCGCCTGCCGATGGAGGGGACACGGGTTTGTGCCCCGGTCCGGGAACATCCCACATGCCGCGGAGCGGCTGGGCCCGTGAGCCATGGCCACTGAGCCTGCGCGTCCGGAGCCTGTGCTCCGCAACGGAAGAGGCCACAACAGTGAGAGGCCCGCGTACCACAAAAAAAATAAATAAATAAACAATGAGATTTTTAAAAATAAAGTAAGATGTATGAGAAGTCACAAAGTCTACCTCCTGTAGATGTTGTCAGTAAATAGTTTCTTTAGTAATACTGAAGCTCCAGAATGCTAGACACACCTTCGTCACTATGAAATAAAAGTATTCCAGTTCTTTTTTATAATATAAATTTATTTATTTATTTATTTGGGGCTGTGTTGAGACTTCGTTGCTGCACGCAGGCTTTTTCTAGTTGCAGCGGGGGAGCTACTCTTCCTTGCAGTGCACGGGCCTCTTGTTGCAGTGGCTTCTCTCATTGTGGAGCACAGGCTCTAGGTGTGCAGGCTTCAGTAGTTGTGACACGCAGGCCCAGTAGTTGTGGTTTGTGGTCTCTAGAGCGCAGGCTCAGTAGTTGTGGCACACGGGCTTAGTTGCTCCGTGGCACGTGGGATCCTCCCAGACCAGGGCTCGAACCCACGTCCCCTGCATTAGCAGGCAGATTCTTAACCACTGTGCCACCAGGGAAGTCCCCCAGTTTTTTTTAATTACATCTTTTCTCACCTGTTCAAAGATATTCAATACCTTAAAATGCTGTAGGGATTTTCCTCTTCCTTATGTTTAAATTATAGAATTTTAGAACTGGAAAGTGTGCGAGAGATTATCTAGTTAATCCTTTGTGTTTTTAGAATTGGGAGAATGAGACCCAAACTGGTCCCATGACTTGCTTCAGAATTAAAGATCTAATCTGGAACTCAGGTCTTTTATAGACTAGTACTTAGCAGTACCATCCTGTTATTTTCCTCATTTTTAGGTATAGACATTGATGGGAGGCATCAGACAATAGATTTTCTGACTCTAATTTTATCTTCAGATAGAGTCCACAAAAAACTCAATAACTATGAGGTCTGCATCAAAAAAAACACAGAACTAATTGAATGCTTTGTATGTGAAAAAAAAAAAAGTGCTGTGATTATAAGCACATATTCTTCCCTGTGAATGACCCTGCTAGTTATTAGAGTCCTAGGAAGAGCTTGCAATTCAAGTGTTTTGCCGCACAAGTGTCATAGTAGGAGAATTTCTCTTTTTTCTCATCCAACTAACATTTTTAAAAAAACTAATAATATAAGAATTTCATGGTAGCCCTGTGCTGATATTCACTTTATCACCTTTGATTTATTGCCAAGAGACTCATTAAAAAGAGTGGAATATGTGAACAACATTACTAGGTGATTTAGTGCAGGGAGGACAGGACCAGTTGCCTTTCTATTCTCAAGCTCCCCGTAACATAAGTGTGAGTAAAAGCATCTGTTGAGTAGACATTCCAGGCATATTCTTTTAATCATTGCCGGACCTTCTCTAGGCAAAACTTCATTCTGAACTTCTATTTCATGACTACATGTATGATCCAAGGGAATACGGGTCAAATAGTTGTCAGGGAAATTTCAGAGGCTGAAATCCCTATTTGGGTACTGAGCAGACCATTTAGTTCTATCTTTTAGAAAACCTATATATCCAAATGTCAAGAGTCTGAAGTGCAGGAACTGTGATACCAAAATAAACTGTTATCCAATCAAGAATCTCTAAAATAATGAAGTGCTTGTCTATATTCTACATTTAACTGACTGTGTAAAATATTCCACATTATTCATTAATGTCTGGCATGTATTATATCCTCAAACAATGTTTGTTGCCTAATAAATGAATGAATTTATTTTATGATACTTCTGTACTTTTTAAAGTGTGAATGAATGCAGACTTTCTATATAATTTTTAGTCACCAGTGTTTATAGATTATCTTCAATTTTCAGAAAAGTTAAATTAATAGCGCTAATTAGGCACATTCTTAGTTTCAAAGACTCAGTAGATAGCACAGGTGAGTAATCATTTTTTTTATTTACTTACACTCTTACCTCATTCTAGAAAAAATAAAAATTAAGAGAGCTATATATCATCTGTGTGCAGTTAACAGGTATGCTTTAGCATAATCTCTGTGTTACATCATTTCCTCATTTGGTATATTTGAATACCTTAGGCACAAGGTATCAGTGTAACAATATTGTCTACATATAGGTGCACTTCATTTGAAAGAATTTTTTATAAAGTAAGTCAAATATGCTGGAAAACAAATTACAATAAGCTATAATTTTTGCTGCCAAAGTGTGCTCAGTCTTTGGTGAGCTCCAGAAACTTCATCCTCAGCCTATCAAGAAAAGATTTATCACTGGGTACAAAGGGAAAGGGATGAATATCTCACTTCAGATGTTATCTCAAAGTCTCCCTCAGGTTCGCTTTGGAATATATCCCAAATGCTTTAGACCTGGGACCCAATCCCCAAAAACATGTATGCAAGGTACAGTTTCCTCCCTTTTAGTAAAATAGGATAAAACATTCTATTTATCCTAAGGATGGTAACAGTCATTACCCAAGCATTGAAAATAGGTTTACAGTATGTGCTTTAGTAGCCGCACTATTAAATATGACAGTAGCACCTTGTGTTCATTAGACATAAGAAAACACTGAATACAGGTAGAAATTACACATATTTTTCCAGAATCTCAGGTTTTGGTTATAAAAGGTAATCTGCCTTTGTTTATTAATGTATACCTACTCTACCTTAGTGATTTCCAGTCTTTTCAAGAATGAGATTGTTTTTACAGACCAACAAGTAGCAGTTGTGTGTTTATGTATTTACTATACTCTCAGTACCTATATACAGACACACTGAGACTTCGCAGTAATTCCATGACCCTCAGTGGATTGAGACCCACAGGTAGTGAAAAGCTGCGAGCACGAGTTGGAAATTCCAGAAGCAGACTGCTGAGATTGCATTTTGCTACAGGCTATTTATTAGGAAGCAACACTTGTGCAAAGAGGAAGAGGGAGCAGGATTGTGTAGAAGTCAAACTGATACTGAGTCTCAAGCATCCTTACAGAAAGCTGGGAATGCTTTGTAACTCATCATGCTGGGATGAATGGTTGGGCTTTTATACTCTAAATCAAGCAGTCATTGTACATAGGCCACCCTGGGAAGTGTGTGTCTTTGGTCAAGAAGGCACTCTAATGCTGAGGCAAACCATGAAGCTGACGACAGCTTGGACAATACGTTCTTCCTTGAAGGAGGACGGGCCATCTTAGTGTTCACTGCAGTTTATTCCTTGTATCACTTGGACCCATTTCTTCATATCCTTTCAGGGAGATGCTCCTCTAGGATTCTGGTGGATTCTCTTCCTGAGGTAAAACTTAAAAGAGGAGTTGGTAGTACAAATTAGTTCCCCTAACGCTGCAGCTACTTTTAGGACCACAAATGATATCATTCTTCTCCCTCTTCCTAATGATCAGGGTGAACTAACTGTACCAAGATGGTGACGCTTTTCCTTGCCTGCTGGCGCTTGGATACAGGGAATTTGTAATGCTCAGGGAGCAGCCATAGCTTATAGTTCAAAAGGACTCTTACTTTTTCACCAGCTAAACATGTGTCCTCTTTAGGGACCAGGACCACCATTCCTGCAGAACTTACATTTTGTGGAAATGTAAAGTACAGGGACCTCTTTGGAGACATTGGGAGTGATACTAAGTAGGATGAATTCTGTTTCTGCCCCTTGGTTCTAAGACCAATGAATATTTCCTGATGGAGACACAGTACCATATAAATATCTCTGATTCAGTATGTATATTTTTTTATCCTGTGGGATGGTGCTTTATCCTCATAAACTATCACCTCCTAGCTCGCACTTTAATGGCACCTTTAGCAGGCCATTCTGTCAGGTGGGAAGTTTCTTGTTGTCATGTGATGTAACTATTAGACCCCATGTACATAGGGCCACTTCCATACCTTATTGGCTATAAAATGGGTCCCTTGGTCTGACACAATGTTTTGGGGATCCTGTATGGTAGATTACTTTGTAAGCCCTCAGATACTTCTAATAGTTGAGGCCTGAGTGTAGGAAAGCAGCCCATTCCCAGAGTATGTGTCATTTCTGTTAGAATAAATCGTTGGCCCTTCCAGAGTGAACTTGCCCCCAAGTGGCTGGTTGGTCTCCTCAAAGTGTGGCAGCATATCACGGGCTCAACGTTGTTCTTGGTTGTTGGCAGCCTGGATGTTCAGTGTCAGCAGTAGTTAATTTAGTCTTGCCAAATTGGAACTCATGATGTCAGCCCCGTGTATACCTTCCATCTCTCCCACCATGCCTATTCATTCGTATACCTATCATCCAGCACTGAGGTGACTGATGACCAAGACTTGCTGATGTCAACTTTCTGAGTCATTCTATCTCTTTCCAAGTACGCTTCCACATTTGCCCTTCTCTGGTAGGCATTCATATTTGATTCAAAGATTTTTGCACTTTGTGTCTAATGTACCCATCCAAAAGCTTTTTTCTCAAACCTTGTTCCCAGTCTTAGAGTCTTCTTCCATTCAGGCATCTTACCAAACAGCCAGGTCACTCACAAATGCCACTTAGTCTGTACATATTCTAACCTCAAGTCACTCCTCCTTCCCACAAAGTGGATGGTCTGGTACACTGCCAGAAACTCTGCCCAGTAGAAAGATGTCCTCTTGCCACTGCCTTTTAAGGCACTCCTGAGTGAAACTATAGTGCAGCTTCCATCCATTTTCAGTTTGTACCTACATACCAAGTGCCTTAGTCAGTTTGGGCTGCTGTAATGAAATACCATAGTTTGGGTGGCTTAAACAAACTTATTTCTCACACTTCTGGAGGCTGCGCAGTGTGAGATCAAGGCAGCAACAAATTCAGTGCCTGGTAACGGCCCTCTTCCTGGTTTGCAGATGTCTGCCTTCTCTCTGTACCTTACATGGTGACACGAGAAAGGGCCAGATATTTTCTTCTTCTTCTAAGAGACTAATTCCATCATGGGAGCCCCACCCTTATGACTAATTACCTCCCAAAGGCCCTACCTTCAAATGCCATAACATTAAGGCTTTAATATATGAATTTTGAGGGAATACAAATATTCAGTCCATAGCACTAAGCCTGCCCATCTATAAATCAAGTTTATAGCGCTAAGCCTGCCCATCTATAAATCAAGTTGGCTTTTTCCTTTTCTATCAGTTGGTCATAAGAGATCCTCCAGATAGCCAAAGGTGTTAGCTAAAAAAAGAGGTACTGGTTGGGGATCTGGACCACTTATTCATTCCATTTGCTTGTACCTCTGTCCTGCTCATGTCCCATCCCAGATTGCACTGGAACTGCTTGATCTTATATCTGATACAGCTCAGCTTATGATAGCTAGATCCAAATGCTAATGTCACTTGTTGTCCCATTGTTAGGTGCTCAGTCTCTACTTGAGCCTAGTAGCACACTAGAATTTGTTTTTCAAAACACATGTAATTCTCTGCCACAGGTGGCATGTCCTTGTTCCCAAATCCCAGAAACCTGTGTTGTGTTCTTCCTATCAAGGCTTGCCATAAGCTCTACATGGCTTCCTTTCTCACCATCAGTTTCTCTAATACCATAGCGTCTGCCAAGTCATATGGTCCAAGCAGCAGAGATGCATACCTCGCGGCTTAGACCCACTGCAGGAGTTTGCACAATCTCTTGATATCCTTGACAGGGTATTAAATCCTATGTCTTGGAAAAGTGCTCCCAAATTAATAAACTCTTCCATACCTAATTTTGTCTTATGTTTATGTTTTTTATATTATGTTATGGCTCCCTTGTTCAAGTACCTGTAGAATCAGTCCCATGCGTGTTCTCCAGGTTCCTACCAGTACATATTGGCTAGGTCTTTCATTCTTTGGGGTAGAGTCCCATTTCCCTCTATCAGGAACAGCAAGTTCCCGGATGTGTCATGCTGTGATTTACCCCTAGTTATTGACATATTGGCCAGAAGAGTTTTATGACAAATCCTAATTGGGGCATATGTTCTCTTATAGGGGAAGATGCTAGCGTTAATGAGGAGGGATAGACCACTTCTGTAAGCTAATAGAGTTCAAAGGAGTCTCGTCGTTCAAAATCTTCAGGGACTTATATCAAGGTGTCCCCATCAAGGGTCGGGGTTCCATTTTTTTCCCCAGCCAAGGCCCTGACCTTGGCATAACAGACTTGTCTTGGTTAGAGATATAACCTTCTCTGGAGTTTTGTCACTCTGACTGTTAAATCCTGGGCTTTTGCTCGATTTTCTATCTTTCCACTAGGGAGGTGAGAGCCAAAACAACCCTTTAGGAAGCTCTGGAGCATATATGGCCTATTAGAGTAGTACCATATTACATAAAAGTGGCCAGCCCTTTTTATACCCTCACTTTAATTAGTCTTTGGAGGAAAGCCTCTTTGCTCAAGCCTAAACTTTGAAGGAGTTGATTAGAAGGGCAACAAAATCTTTTTTAAATTTGATTTAATTTTTATTTTGTATTGGAGTACAGTTGATTTAAAATGTTGTGTTAGTTTCAGGTGTACAGCAGAGTGACTCAGTTATACATATACATATACCATTCTTTTTCAGATTCCTTTCCCATTTAGGTTATTACAGAATACTGAGCAGAGTTCCCCGTGCTGCACAGTAGGTCCTTGTTGATTATCTGTTTTATATATAGTAGTGTGTATATGTTAATCCCAACCTCCTAATTAATCCCTCCCCCGACCTTTCCCCTTTGGTAATAACCATAAGTTTGTTTTAGAAATCTGTGAGTCTATTTCTGTTTTGTACATAAGTTCATTTGTATAATTTTTTTAGATTCCACATATAAGTGATACCATGATGTTTGTCTTTCTCTTTCCCTATCTGATTTACTTCACTTAGTATGATAATCTCTAGGTCCATCCATGTTGCTGAAAATGGCATTATTTTGTTCATTTTTATGGATGAGTACTATGCCATTGTATATATGTACCACATCTTCTTTATCGACTCCTCTGTCGATGGACATTTTAGTTTTTTCCATATCTTGGCTTTGTAAATAGTGCTGCAATGAACATTGAGGTACATGGATCTTTGAAGTATGGTTTTCTCCAGATATACACCCAGAAGTGGGATTGCTGGATCATATGGTGGCTCTATTGTTAGTTTTTTAAGAAACCCCCATACTATTCTCTGTAGTGGATGTACCAATTTACATTCCCACCAACAGTGTAGAGGGTTCCCTTTTTTCCACACCCTCTCCAGCATTTATTGTTTTAGACTTTTGGAGGATGGCCATTCTGACTGGTGTGAGGTAATATCTCATTGTAGTTTTGATTTGCATTTCTGTAATAATTAAAGATGCTGAGCATCTTTTCACATGCTTTTTGGGCATCTGTGTATCTTGTTTGGAGAAACATCTGTTTAGATCATCTGCCCAGTTTTTGATTGAGTTGTTTGTGTTTTTGATATTGACCTGCATGAGCTGTTTGTGTATTTTAGAGATCAATCGCTTGTTGGTTGCCTCATTTGCAAATATTTTCTCCTGAGGGTTGTCTTTTCTTTTTGTTTATAGTTTCCTTTGCTGGCAAAAGCTTTTAAGTTTAATTAGGTCCCATTTGTTTTGTTTTGTTTTGTTTTGTTTTTATTTTCATTACTCCAGGAGGTGGATCCAAAAAGATATTGCTGGGATTTATGTCGAAGAATGTTCTGCTTATGTTTTCCTCTAAGAGTTTTATAGGATCTGGCCTTACATTTACATCTTTAATCCATTTTGAGTTTATTTTTGTGTATAGTGTTAGAGAATGTTCTAATTTCATTCTTTTCCATGTAGCTGTCCAGCTTTTCCAACACCACTTATTGAAGAGACAGTCTTTCCTCCATTACATATTCTTTTTTTTTTTTTTTTGCAGTACGCGGGCCTCTCACTGTTGTGGCCTCTCCTGTTGTGGAGCACAGGCTCCAGACGCACAGGCTCAGCAGCCATGGCTCACAGGGCCTAGCCGCTCCGCGGCATGTGGGATCTTCCCGGACTGGGGCACGAACCCGTGTCCCCTGCATCAGCAGGCAGACTCTCAACCACTGCGCCACCAGGGAAGCCCTCCATTACATATTCTTGCCTCCTTTGTTGTAGATTAATTGAATATAGGTGCATGGTTTTATTTCTGGGCTTTCTATACTGTTCCATTGACCTGTATTTCTGGTTTTGTACCAGTACCATACATTTTGATGACTGTATCTTTCTAGTATAGTCTGAATTCAGGGAGCGAGATTCCTCCAGCACTGTTTTTCTTTCGCAGGATTGCTTTGGCTATTCACAGATCTTTTGTGTTTCTATACAAATTAACTGTTTTTTGTTCTAGTTCTGTGAAGAATGCCATTGATAACTTAATAGGGATTGCATTGAATCTGTAGATTGCCTTGGGTAGAATAGTCATTTTGACAATATTGTGATTCCAATCCAAGAACATGATATATCTTTCCATCTGTTTGTGTCATCTTCAATTTCTTTTATCAGCATCTTAATAGTTTTCAGATTACATGTCTTTTGCCTCCTTAGGTAGGTTTATTCCTAAGTATTTTGTTCTTTTTGATGCGATGGTAAATGGGATTGTTTACTTAATTTATATTTCTGATCTTTTGTTACTGTACAGAAATACAACAGATTTCTGTGTATTAATTTTGCATCCTTCAACTTTACGCAATTCATTGATGAGCTCTAGTAGTTTTCTGGTAGCGTCTTTAGGATTTTCTATATATAGAATCATGTCATTTGCAAACAGTGGCTGTTTTACTTCTTTTCCATTTTGGATTCCTTTTATTTATTTTTCTTCTCTAATTACCATGGCTAGGACTTCCACAATGCTGTTGAATAAAAGTGGTGAGAATGGACATCCTTATCTTGTTCCTGATCTTAGAGGAAATGCTTTCAGCTTTTCACCATTGAGTATGATGTTAGCTGTGGGTTTGTTATATATGGCCTTTATTATGTTGAGGTAGGTTCCCTCTATGCCCACTTTCTGGAGGGTTTTATCATAAATGTGTGTTGAATTTTGTCAAAAAGTTTCCTGCATCTATTGAAATTATCATATGGTTTTTAATCTTTAGTTTGTTAATGTGGTTTATCACACTGATTGATTTGTGGATATTGAAAAATCCTTGCATCCCTGGGATAAATCTCACTTGATCATGGTGTGTGATCCTTTTAATGTAGGATTCAGTTTGCTAGTATTTTGTTGAAGATTTTTTGTGTGTATGTTTATCAGTAATTGTCTGTAATTTTCTTTTCTTTTGGTATCTTTGGCTTTGGTATTAGGGTGACGGTGGCCTCACAGAATGAGTTTGGGAGGTTCCTTCCTCTGCAATTTTAGAATATTTTCAGAAGGATAGGTGTTAAGTCTTCACTAAGTGTTGGTAGATTTCACCTGTGAAGCCATCTGGTCCTGGACTTCTGTTTGTTGGAAGTTTTTTAATCACAGTTTCAATTTCAGTGCCTGTAATTGGTCTGTTCATATTTTCTATTTCTTCCTGGTTCAGTCTTGAGAGATTGTACCTTTCTAAGAATTTGTCCATTTCTTCCAGGTTGTCCATTTTATTGGCATAGAGTTGCTTGTAGTAGTCTCTTATGATCCTCTATTTCTGTGGTGTCAGTTGTAACTTCTTTTTCATTTCTAATTTTATTGATTTGAGTCCTCTCCCTTTTGTTCATGAGTCTGGCAAAAGGTTTAACCATTTTGTTTATCTTTTCAAAGAGCCAGCTTTTAGTTTCATTGATCTTTTCTATTGTTTTCTTCGTCTGTATTTCATTTATTTCTGCTCTGATCTTTATGACTTCTTTCCTTCTACTAACTTTGGATTTTGTTTGTTCTTCTTTTTCTACTTGCTTTAGGTGTAGGGTTAGGTTGTTTATTTGAGATCTTTCTTGTTTCCTGAGGTAAGCTTGTATCACTATAAACTTCCCTTTTAGAACTCCTTTTGCTGTGTCCCATAATAGGTTTTGGATTGTCATGTTTTCATTTTCATTTGTCTCTAGGTATTTTCTGATTTCCTCTTTGATTTCTTCAGTGATCCATTAGTTGTTTAGTAGCATACTGTTTAGCCTCCACGTGATTGTGTTTTTTAGTTTTTTTTCTTGTAGTTGATTTCTAATCTCATAGAATTGTGTTCAGAAAAGATGCTTGATATGATTTCAGTTTTCTTAAATTTACCAAGACTTGCTTTGTGGCCCAGCTTGTGATCAGTCCTGGAAAATGTTGCATGTGCACTTGAGAATGTGTATTCTGTGGCTTTTGGATGGAAGGTTCTATAAATATCAATTAAGTCCATCTGGTCTAATGTGTCATTTAAGGCCTCTGTTTCCTTACTGATTTTCTGTCTGCATGGTCTGTCCATTGATGTAAGTGGGGTGTTGAAGTCCCCCACTATTATTATGTGACTGTCAGTTTCTCCTTTTATGGCTGTTAGCATTTGCCTTATATATTGAAGTGTTCCTATGTTGGGTGCATATGTATTTACAATTGTTATATCTTCTTCTTGGGTTGATTCCTTGATTATGTAGTGTCCTTTTTTGTCTCTTGTAACAGTATTTTAAAGTCTATTTTGTCTGATATGAGTATTGCTACTCCAGCTTTCTTTTGATTTCCTTTTGCATGGAATACCTATTCCCATCCCCACACATTCAGTCTGTACATGTCCCTAGATCTGAAGTGGGTCTCTTGTAGACAGCATATATACGGGTCTTGTTTTTTATCCATTCAGCCAGTCAATGTCTTTTGGTTAGAGCATTTAATCCATTTACATTGAAGGTAATTATCTATATGTATGTTCTTATTGCCATTTCATTATTTGTTTTGGATTTGTTTTTGTAGGTCTTTTTTCTTCCCTTCCTCCTTTGTTCTCTTCTCTTGTTATTTGATGACTATCTATAGTGTTGTGTTTGGATGCTTTTTCTTTTCTGTGTTTTTATCTATTGTTTTTATCTATTTTTGATTTGCCATTACCATGAGGTTTTGATATAGCAGTCTATATATATACAAGTTGTTTTAAGTTGCTGGTCTCTTAATTTCAAATGCATTTTCAGTATCCTGCATCTGTACTGTCCTCTTCTCATGATTGCTGGTTTTGGTATCATATTTGTGTGTGGATGGTTTCCTACCTTTGCTGTATGTTTGCCTTTACTGGAGAGCTTTCCCATTCATAATTTTCTTGTTTCTAGTTGTGGGCTTTTCTTTTCCACCTAGAGAAGTTCTTTTAGCATTTGTTATAAAGATGGTTTGGCGGTGCTGAATTCTGTTAGCTTTTGCTTGTCTGTAAAGCTTTTGATTTCTCCATCGGATCTGAAGGAGAGCCTTGCTGGGTAGAGTATTCTTGGTTGTAGGTTTTTCCCTTTCATCACTTTAAATTTATCATGCCACTCCCTCTGGCCTGCAGAGTTTCTGCTGAAAAATCAGCTGATAACCTTATGGGGATTCCCTTGTATGTTATTTGTTGCTTTTCCATTGCTGCTTTTAGTATTTTCTCTTTGTCTTTAATTTTTGTCAGTTTGAATAAAATGTGCCTCAGCGTGTTACTCCTTGGGTTTATCCTGTATGGGACTCTCTGTGATTCTTAGACTTGGGTGAATGTTTCCTTTCCCATGTTATGGAAGTTTTCAGCTATTATTTCTTCAAATATTTTCTCAGGCCCTTTCTCTCTTCTCCTCTGGGATCCTTATAAGGCAAATGTTGGTGCTTTTAATGCTGTCCCAGAGGTCCCTTAGACCAGCAGTCCCCAACCTTTTTGGCACCAGGGGCTGGTTTCATGGAAGACAATTTTTCCATGGATGGGGTGGGGGGTGGGGGGTTGGTTCAGGTGGTAATGCGAGTGATGGTTCACGTGGTAATGTGAGCAATGGGGAGCCACAGATGAAGCTTCACTCACTTGCCTGCCACTCACCTCCTGCTGTGTGGCCTGGTTCCTAACAGTCTGCGGACTGGTACCAGTCCACAGCCTGGGGGTGGGGGACCCCTTCCTTAGACTGTCCTTATTTCTTTTCATTCTTTTTTTTTTTTTCTGTCCTGCAGCAGTGATTTCCACCAATTTGTCTTCCAGCTCACTTATTCGTTCTTCTGCCTCAGTTATTCTGCTATCAATTCCTTCAAGTGTATTTGTCATTTCACGTATTGTATTGTTCAATTTTTTGTTGTTGTCCTTTAAATCTTCTAGCTCTTTGGTAAGCATTTCTTGTATCTTCTTGGTCTTTGCCTCCATTCTTTTCCCAAAACCTTGGATCATCTTTAGTATCTTTACTCTGAATTCTTTTTCAGGTAGATTGCCTATCTCCTCTTCGCTTAGTTGTTCTTCTGGGGTTTTATCTTGTCCCTTTATCTGGAATGTATTTCTCTATCATCTCATTTTGTCTAACTTTCTGTGTTTGTGGTCTCCATTCCACAGGCTTCAGATTGTGGTTCCTCTTGCTTCTGGTGTCTGCCTCCTGGTGGGTGAGATTGGTCCAGGGAGCTGTGCAGGCTTCCTGGTGGGCAGGACTGGTGCCTGCCCACTGGTGTGTAGAGCTGGGTCTTGTCCCTCTGGTGAGCAGGGCCATGTCAAGGGGTGTGTTTAGAGGTGGCTATGGGCTCAGGAAGACTTTAAGCAGCCTGTCTGCCGATGAGTAAGACTGTGTTCCCACCCTGTTGTTTGTTTGGCCTGAGGCGTTCCAGCACTGGAGCCTCAGCCAACTGGAGTTGGGTGGGGCCAGTTCTTGGTGCCACAATGGCGACCTCCAGGAGAGTTCACACTGATGAATATTCCCTGGGCCCTCTGCCACCAGTGTCTTTGTCCCTACAGTGAGCCACAGCCAACCCCTCCCTCCCCAGGAGGCTCTCCAAGTCCTGCTGGTAGGTCTGGCCCTCCAGGAGTGGAGTCTCTGTTTCCCCCAGTCCTGTGGAGCTCCTGCACTCAAGCCCTGCTGGCTTTCAAGCCAAATGCTCTAAGAGCTCCTTCTCCCATTGGCAGACGCCCAGGCTGGGGATCCTGACATGGGGCCCAGATCTCTGGGTCCTGTGGGAGAAACTCTGTGATATAATTATTTTCCAGTTTGTGGGTCACCCACCCTGCAGGTATGGGATTTTATTTTATCATGAACGTGCCGCCTTCTACCATCTCGTTGTGTCTTCTTCTTTGTCTTTGGATGTAGAATATGGTTTTTGGTAGGTTCCAGTCTTTTATCTCAATGGTTGTTCAGCAGTTTGTTGTGATTTTGGTGTTTTCGTGAAAGGAAGTGAACTCAAGTCCTTCTACTCTGCCATCTTGTCCTTGTCTGCTGGCACTTATATTCTTGCAGCACCCAGCTCTACCCCATTTGCTAAAGCTGCTTATCCTGGGAAAGCTCACATGGGGCCCTGCAGTGAACACACAGACCAAGACCTTTCTTAAAGGATGATGTGGGCGGCTTATCTCTGCTTCCACTACTGCTGCTCTATCTAACTTATTCATTCATTCAAATTTATTCGCTCATTCATTCAACATATATTTATTTTCTTCTATATTCCAGGCAATGTATTAGACATAGGGGATTCAGTATCAGACAGGACATCATCCTGGCTTTACAAAGCATACAAACTGATAAACTTAAAGTCATGTCTTCCTAAATGGTGAAGGATGAGACACAGTGAGCTAAAGTAATTTAATCCAAGTCACACCGTCAAAGGAATATATCCTTAGCTTATGGATTTTGTTTGAAAATAGGAGTGAAATGGTCCATAGATTAGCTATTTGGAAACCGTGATGTATTTACAAATTAACAGAAAGGTTTATTCATTCTCGTCAAGTCATAAAATTACCCCCAAATGAAAAGGTCTGAAGAAACATTGTGGGTGATAAATAAATAAATGGACAATATCCTCCTTTTGACAGTACACTTTCTTTTTCACGTATAGGACAGTTCTTTAAGTTTTCTTTTTTTCATCCTGCTCTCTAAATATTATTGGTCTTGGCCTTTTCCTTTTCTCAATGTACATCCTTTCTTTGGTGACTCATTTACTCTCTTTACTATTTGCTGATGATTCTCAAATATCTTTTTGCTCTAGACCTGCTTACACAATTGTATAGTGTCTCATATTGTCTCATATTTATCATTTCTAAAAAGGAATTCCTCTTTCTTACCCAGATATGTTATACACGAAAGTTTCTTTCCACTTTTCTACATCTTCCTCCTATCTGTCTAGACTGACAGCCATCTGTATCATTCTCTTCTTGGACAGAAGCATGGGAACTTGAGGTAGAGAAATAAATGCTAGTTATGAACACACATTTTCCCATGTTGTGCTTGAAGTGATTTTCTCATGTCTGGCTGACCTTCTGTTTCTCCGACCCTCCAAGATTGTACTAGATTGAACCATGAAAAATTACCATTCTTAAGGTTAAAAAAATAGTCAAATATCAGCAGTTACATATAGTATAACTAATTACTACCTTTGTTGTGGTAAGATGACTTATAAAATTCTCTTATTTTTAAACAAAGAGTAAACACAATAGTACTAATGCAAACATCGAAGTTAATATGTTTCTAAGATAAAACAGAACTAAATTCTAGGGAATTAGCTTTATATATTATATTTTCAAGTGAATTTGAGGAGGTTGGGGGTCTGAAATTCTTTATCCTATAAATACAGTTGTTTCTACATTGAAAAGAAAATTTGAAACAATATAGAGTAGTTTTAAACTACAGTTGAAGGCACAGTGACTTTTTAAAGATAATTGTCAAGTCTAAGAACTTCATGTAAAGTTTTTTAAACATTTTAGCTTCAACTAGGAAATATCCTAATTTTATATCAGTCTTCAGTGAATAAGTAGGATGTGGTTACTTTAAAAAATAGAACCTGAGTATTTTAGAGTTTTTACTGACTTTTAGGAAAAAATAGTATTTCTTTTCAATTCTAAGAAGTGATTTATTATACATAAGGCTTTTTGAGTTTCCACTTTAGCTAACAAAATCTTTAAATAGACTATTATATACTCCATTTTGCAAAAAGTGAATGTTTTCATTTATCCTAGAGTTACCTAGCTCTTGACACATAGCATGGCATGTTCTAGCTAAAAGCTTTTTTTTTGTTAATGTGTGTTAGACATGGAATCAGTGTTTTGAAACTTCTTTTAATGAAAATTCTTGATCAAAAAGTATAAATTGCTGATAATTCTTATAAGCTGAGGCTATGGCTTCAATGACTGCTTTGTATTTTCCTTAAATACTCAACAGAAATGGTTTGGGTTTTGTGGGCCATAAAGTCTCTGTCCCAACTACTCAGCTCTGCCTTCATAGGGTGAAAGCAGCCATAGGCAATAAGTAAACAAAAGGTCATGGCTGTGTTCCAGCAAATCTTTATTTCCAAAAAACACACAGCCAGCCCCTGGGGTCATGGTTTGCTGACTCCTACGTTGATATTCTATGGTGATTTATCCCACAGAAATTTTTGTTATCTGCTTTATATTTTAGTTATTAATTGACTAGTATAGTATCTTATACATGATAAATAGTTAAGAACTAATGAAATAAGAATGAAATTTTATGCATTTCATCTTTGGGAAAATGTACATCCTTCTAATACTACTTAGAATATTTCTGCAGAAGTGTCTAACTTGACAACAGAGGTTAAAAAACTGAAGAAAAGTATTGGGAGGAATCAGTCTTAATAAAACATCAAATCAAGCCAAGAATAAAATTGACTCATTGTGATGGTTTTAAAATATGTCTGCAAATTCTTTGATGTTCCCCCTTCCGAAAGATAGTCTTATTTCACTCTCAGTGTGGAGTGGACTTCATGACTCGTTTCTAATGAATAGGCTATGGCAGAAATAGCTGTGTGTGACTAGGTCATAATAGACATTGCGGCTTCTTCCTTGCTCACTCTCTCTCTTGGATTATTCACCTGGCGGGGGGGGGCGGGAACCTACTGCCATGAGGTCAGGCCATACGGAGGCCTACATAGCGAGAAACTGAGGCCTCCAGCTAACAGCCTTCTTGGAAATGGATTCCCTAGTCTCAGTCAAGACTTCAGATGACTGCAGCTTATGTCATATCTTGACTACAACCTCATGAAAAACTCTGAGCCAGAACTCAGAAAAATTCTGAGATAAGCACTAGTGAATTCTTGACTGACAGAAACTGTGAGATAAGTATTTATTGTTTTAAGCCACTGACTTTGGGGTAATCTGTTCTGCAGTAATAGATAACTAATACAATAATACAAAAGATGTCAACATTTGTTTTGAAATGAATAAGAATGAATTGAAAGGAACAGAAATGGAGGCCATCCATATTTTTCTTCTGATGATCCATAGATTAAAAATATGAATAAATTATGCCCATTTCCACATACCCATAATTTGCATTTGAGCACTTTAAAATTGAACAAATAACTTTCTGCCCTTGACTCTCGTTGGCATATGTGGCACTTAAGGTTTCATGGGTAAAAATTAGAACAAGTCATAGTGCCATAATCTGTCCTTTTAAACAGTGTTTCTGCAATAAGAGAAGGTTATAGGGCACCTTTGCCTAATACATGTCTCTCTGCTGTGAGTTCTGTAACTCACAAAGCATTCCCAGTGCAAGGAATCTGCCTAGAGACAACTGGCTAGGACATAGACCTTGGGAGCATGTAAAACCTGCCAATATCTTCTCTCTGATACAGATGTGTTGAATTAGTCTGTTTTCTTTTAAAAACAAAACAAAACTCATTTTATGAAATAGAGCAAAAAAAATTAAGTTTTGAATATAATTTCCTTCTATTTAGAAGAGTATTTTTCTATTGTAGATGAGTTTCTTTTATTTGGCAGATAGAACAAAAATTAGATTCTAAATAAAATAATTTTCAAACTATGTCCTCAAGCAATTATTGTGCCTCCTCCTTTTTGCTGTCAAACTTCGTAAAAGAATAAACTACACAGTTGTTTTCCACTTTCTCCTCACTTGTATTCTCTTTGGCAAAATTACATCCAAACACACAAAAGGTACTGAAATTGTTCTTAAAGGTCACCGCCAACCTTCTAATTGCCAAATCCTATGACTTTGTCTCAGTATTCATCCTTCTCAACTCTTCCACGTAACACTGATGTCTTGCTATCTGAAACTTTTCCCTTCTTAAACTTTCCTTGCACATTCCTGATTCTCCTGTCTTCCTTTTGTTTTTCCTTCTATCTCTTGCTTCCAAAGAATTTTCATTAAAATTCTCTCCTGTTTTTCTTCTGTTATTACTGTATGTACTGCATCATTCTTATGATTTCAGGAATTGATTTTTCTATGGACTCACAAATTAATATTTCAGGATAGACTCTCTGATTGTCCCATGAGCCATAATTGTCAATTAAGAGCCATAATTGTCCCATGGCTTAATTCATCATCTCTCCTCTGACACTGGCTTCTCCCCTGAGCTACTGTTTCTTTGAGTCATGATACCATTGTCATAAGAGTCATTACACTTAAACTAGACTATTACAATAGCTTCTAACTGTTTACACCATTTTGTATCTTTTTGCCATTTCCACACATTGAACACAGTGTTGTTAAATTACTGTCCATTCAGTACAGATACGATTACATTCCTCCTTTACTCAAACCGACAATGATTCTTCAACAAACACAAATTTTTCTTCAAACACCACAAATACAAATACACTTGGCAGTCAAAGCCCTCAATAGTATATCACCATATCTATCCCAGTCTCTTTCCTACACATATCCTGTTTGCCAGACAATCTGGATTTGCTTTATGTTTGACATATGTTTCATCATTTGCTACCTCCCATTTTCTGTTCAGCTCATTCCCTCTACATTGAATACACTTTCACCATTTATCTTGTCAACAGTTGGCCGTACCTCAAATATTGTGTTCTCTGTAAAGCTTTTCCTTATGTTCTCAACCAGACATAATCTCTGCTGCCTTTGCATTATATAGGATTTTATTTTTCTTCTCTTAACTTATAGAAAATATGCTTTTCCTCATCCAACTTACTAGATTATGAACGCCTTATTATATTTCACTCATCTTTGTAACCTCTACCACTCTTAGCACAGAGCTTGTTACATGAACACATAAATATGTGTTTAATTTTATTTTCTTCAGATCATTTTGCACTTATTGAATAAGTTGATTTGCAATCGAAACCAGAGGTTGGTTCAGTGCACTTTATACCATCTTCATTTATAAAAAGATTTCTGTGAGACTAACTTTTGAATAAGCCAATTGAGATAGATTACAAAGGTTTTCAATTTTATGTCAACACATAATTTAATTTAATGTATTTTTAGGAGAATATTAACAGCTATAACAAATAAACCTAAAAATTTTTGTAGGCTTAACTTGATAAGAAGTTGTTTTCGCTCATGTTAATAGTCCAGTGTGGGTATTACCAGGTAGCTCTCTCTGACAAAGTGACTGAGATGCCCGGCTTCCTTTTTTCTTATGGCTCCACCATCTCCTAGGGCCTTTAGTACATAGGTTAGAAGAAAGTGAAAGAAAATCACCTGTTTTTCAGGCAAACAAGTACCAGATTTCATCAATTCTAAAATACAAGTTGCATCAGTCACATTAGGCTAAGTTTTGCTGCAGAAAGAAATACCCTCAAAATATCAGTGGCTTATGACAACAAGTTCGCTTGTTACTTGCACTCTGTCCGCTGTTGGTTGGCTGTGGCTCTATCCATCTCTTCTGCATTCTGACACCTAGGCTTCAGGAGCAGCTCCTATCTGGGACATGGCTGACCTCAGGGTAGAAGGAAAAAAAGAAACTGGCTTAAAAAAAAAAAATGGCACATATCACTACCACACACACTCACTTTTATTTGGTCAAAGTAAGTTACATAGAGAAGCCAGATGTCAACAAGATGGAGGATTATATTTTTGCCATTGACACTGCAAGCCATATGGCCAAGGCTGACATCAGAAATGCAGGGATGTGTACTCTTTCGACAGGAAGGAGCAGTGAATATTTTTAACAATAATACAGTTTTTTTTCACATTTTAGTATTTGTAAAATTAGGATGTTTCTTACAATCAGTGGTGAATTAAATTACTTGGAAGAATCTTTTTCTCTTTAGAGATACAAAAGTAATAGTGCATCTTACAATCAATAACATCCTAGGTTTAAGGAAATTTGAGAGGCCTCAACTCTAAATGTGTTCATCTGATTCACCTGTTGATTTCCAGGTGTGTGGATAGTTTTCAGATTAAACAGTAATATAGATTTAAAGAGTAAGTAGATATAAAGCCTGTGTAGTTCAGATTCTTTACTACTGGTCTAAAGTAGTACTACTTTAAAGTACTAAAGTAGTACTAAAGTACTACTCTGTTTTAGAGTGCTTATTTTCAGTTCTGTAGTAGGAATAGCTATAAAAACATTAGAAAAAAATGAGTGAGAGAATTTTCAAAGAGGAGAAAACAGAGAAATAATTAGTGTACTAGAGTAGAGAGCTTAGAAATATGCCATGGATAAAATGTTATAAAAATGGCACCACAGATTGTTTTGGATTTGACACCGAAAGCAAAGACAATAAAAGCAAAAATAAACAAGTGGAACTACATCAAACTCGAAAGCTTCTGCAGAGCAAAGGAAATCATTAACAAAATGAAGAGGCAACCTGGTGAATGGAAGAAAATGTTTGCAAATCATATATCTGATAAGGAGCTAATATCCAAAATATATAGAGAACTCATACAGGGCTTCCCTGGTGGCGCAGTGGTAGAGAATCTGCCTGCTAATGCAGGGGACACGGTTTCGAGCCCTGGTCTGGGAGGATCCCACATGCCGCAGAGCAACTAGCCCCGTGAGCCACAACTACTGAGCCTGCGCGTCTGGAGCCTGTGCTCCGCAACAAGAGAGGCCACGATAGTGAGAGGCCCGTGCACCGCGATGAAGAGTAGCCCCCGCTTGCCACAACTAGAGAAAGCCCACGAACAGAAACGAAGACCCAATGCAGCCAAAATAAATTAATTAATTAATAAACTCCTACCCCCAACATCTTCTTTAAAACAAACAAATAAAAAAAATGACCAGAAAAAACCTCATTAGAATACAGCAATAATTGACAGAATCTATAGAAAACACATTGGGCTACTTGAAGGGGTAGTATAGCATTATAAAAAAGAAAAAAAAAAAGAACTCGTACAACTCAATAGCAAAAAACAAGCAATTTGATTTAAAAATGAGCAGAGGGTCTGAATAGGTATTTCTCCAAATGAGATGTACGGATGGCCAACAGGCAAAGGAAAAGATGCTCAACATCACTAATCATCAGGGAAATGCAAATCAAAACCACAATGAGACATCACCTCACACTTGTTACAATGGCTGTTATAAAAGATAAGAAATAACAAATGTTGGCGAGAATGTGGAGAAAAGGGAACCCTCGTGCACAGTTGGTGAGAATGTAAACTGGTGCAGCCACTGTGGAAAACAATATGGAGGTTCCTCAAAAAATTAAAAATAGAACTACCATATGATTCCACTTCTAGGTATTTATCTGAAGAAAACAAAAGCATGAATTTGAAAATATATATGCACCCCCATGTTCACTGAAGCATTGTATACAATAACCAAGATATGGAAACAACCTTTTTAAGTTTCCATCGATGGATGAATGGGTAAAGAAGATGTGGTTTATGTGTACAATGGAACACTACTCAACCATAAAAAGGGTACATCTTGCCATTTGTGGCAACATAGATGAGGCTTGAGAACATTATGCTAAGTGAAATAAGTCAAAGACAAATACCATATCATCTCACATATATGTGAAATCTAAAAAAAATTTTTTTAAACCAAGCTCATAGATACAGAGAATAGATTGACGGTTGCCAGAGGCAGGGGCTGAGGGGTGGGCAAAATAGGTGAAGGGGGTCAAAAGGTACAAATGTCCAGTTATAAAATAAGTAAGCCATGGGGATGTAATGTACAGCATAGAAGCTATAGTTAATAATACTGTATTGCCTATCTGAAAGTCATGAAGAGAGTCAATCTTAAATGTTCTCATCACAAGAAAATTCTGTAACTGTGTATGGTGATGAGGGATATTAACTAGACTTACTGTGGTGATCATTTCACAATATATACAAATATTGAATCATTATGCTGTACACCTAAAGCTAATATATTGTTGTATGTCATTTATAGCGCAATAATTTTTTTTAAAAGATTGACACCACAAATTAATGGGAAAAGTAAATTTTAGTATGTATAGTATTTGGAAAACTGGGTCACTATGTGGAAAAAATTTAGTTGGATCTCTATCTTACCCCTGGTGAAAAAGATGGACTCCAGATGGATTAAAAACCTACCTTAAAAAGTTAACACGAGGGCTTCCCTGTGGCACAGTGGTTGAGAGTCCGCCTGCCGATGCAGGGGACACGGGTTCGTGCCCCGGTCCGGGAAGATCCCACGTGCCGCCGAGTGGCTGGGCCCATGAGCCATGGCCGCTGAGCCTGCGTGTCCGGAGCCTGTGCTCCACAACGGAAGAGGCCACAACAGTGAGAGGCCCGCATACCACCAAAAAAAAAAAAAAAAAAAGTTAACACTAATAGAAAAGAATGCCCATTACCTAATGACATAAAGGTAGAGGAAGGCTTCTTAAACAAGATCCAGAAAATACAAATCATAAGGCAAAAAATGGTTGGATGTGGCTACATCAAAATTAAGGATTTCTATCAATGAAGGATGTCAAAATAATCTCACAGGTGATGAATCACAAGAAGGAATTTATAACATCTAAAACCAGCAAGGAGTTTATACCTTGAATGAATAAGAATTCCTGAAAATTATCACAAAAAAATATAGGCAACCTCAGGAGCAAAATTTGGACAAAAGATATGGATAGAAATTGCACAAAAATTGCATTCTTTTTGTAGTAGGTCTTTGAAATCTAGTGTGCCTTTTACATTTAAGTACATGTCAATTTGGACTAGCCACATTTCAAGTGTTCAATAGCCACTTACACTCATCTACCTTAGAAAGCTTCTTAACTCATCTGCCTCATCTGTTAAAGGGGAATCATGATAATGCTACCAAATATAGTTGTTATGAGGATTAAATCAGACACACAGGAAGTATTTAACGTATGTTAATGTATACATAGTCACCAGATAGATAGATAGATAGATAGATATGGATGAGGATATAGATATTGGGTTGGCCAAAAAGTTCATTTGGGTTTTTCTGTAAGATCTTACGTAAGAGCAGGAAAAACACGAACAAACTTTTTGGCCAACCCAATTTTTGTGGATAAAATCATGCCCCATACATTAACTTCAGGTAGCTTCAACACAGCAAACCATTTTTTCATGATTCAGGTACCTTCTGTATGCTAATATGTAATATTATATAATCTAAATAGTGTCTTTGCTTGGTAGCTATTGCAAAAGAAAATGTTTCATACATTTTTAAATAAAAGAAAATAACTTCATAATTGAAGACAGTCAGGGAGAAGGATTATACGCTTGTTGTAAAGCTTGTTCTGCATTACCATTTTTGCTTTCTACACTGCTTGAAGTAGAATCCATAGAGACAAAGGTAGAGGCACCCTGAGCGTTGTTCACTCTGAAACAGTGGTACTGATTGCCTTCTTTCACTTCTTCTGCGAAATTCATTCTTTACTTCAAGCTATTTTCTCCACCTAGAACTCTCTTCCTCCTTTCTGCGCTTGGCTGGCTGGCCTCGTTTTATTCTTCAGCTTTCAGTTTAAATGTCAGGTCTCAGGTTTACCCCGACCATCTTTCCTAAAATAGGTCTTGTCTTTTATTCTCCACCTCAGCATCACAGTTTCCTTTGTGAACCTGTATCATAATTTGTAAATGTTCACTTTCTAATTTAGTTGTTCTTGTTTCTGTTACAAGACTTTTTGCCTCCTTGGGGCAGGGCCTAGATCTCCTTTTGCTTCCTAATGAAATCTCAGCAAGCAGCAGAGTGCATGGCACAAAGTAGGCACCAAATACTTTTGAATGAATTAACGAGTGGGTATGTGCTATTCCCTCATGTGTTGAGGAGCTTTCAAAGAAGGAAGTCACAGAAATGATTTCTTAAGCTAGTGTATCCACATCAAGAATCTACAGAAACAGCAGGAGTTTTTATGACATCCACTGGACTGTAAGTTCTACAAGGATAGGGACTATGTTTGAATTTGAAACTCAGTGCCTCCCAGCAGCCAGCCTGTCACATATTAGACATTCATATATATTTGTTGATTAACTGAATAATTAATTCTGATGTGAAGTCTTAGGCCGGATGCCTATACCAGGAGGAATTTTACTCTAAGATAAAATTTAGGATGAGTCAGAAAGAAACATCATGTTTATAGGTGATTTAAAACCAGGATGCTATAATAGTAATACAATATATGTGTATTTTCTGTTATATTTTTTCCTAAAAGGGACCTGTCGGTTCACCTGGAGAAGTTGGAATGACTGGAAGCACTGGTGAAAAGGTAATTTCTTTCATTGTTTTGTTCAATAGTAAGGATTCTAAGCTAAACTCAAAGGAGAGACAGTCATGATATTTTATGAATTAGAAATTAGAAATTACTCATAACTTAAAATGCATTACCTGTACTGAATCTCTTAAATGTATTGAAATATAGCTGATAGCATGTATGTTTCTAATTTTTAAAAGGCAGAGTACTCTTTTGGCTATAATGATGTGCTCGGAAGAGAAAAGATGAAATTGATGGTCTAGGTTTATGACTAGAAAATATTTAAATCTACTTATGAGAACAAGCTCCTAAAGGAAACAGTTTTGAAAGTGAAGAATAAATTATCACTTTCCCTGATCCAAGTTTCAGTCACAAACTCTTTATATCCTCTTGGAATTCAGTATGAAGTTTTTCAAAGATCTTTTTGGCTATTGTGATGGAAATTGTAATTTGCTTAAGAATTTCCTAGAAATCATTATCTTGGGAGTGATTTTCCATATTGAATTTCAAATTTAGGAAAGTCTTTTTTTAAAAAAATAAGTAATTCTTTATTTGAAACCAGCAAGGACATTTTCTTGAATTTTTTTTAATAGAATCTTATAATGAACTATTAGGTAATAAACCCAAAACTTCAAGTCTTTGACTGAAACCTGCCTTGCTGACTATAAAGCAGAAGCATGATAGTCTAATACGCAAGGCTACTGTTTGTGAGTAATTAAGTAGAGCCAGGATTAGAAGTGAATTAGATAATATTCCAGTTATTTCCATCTGAAATTTTTAATTTAAGTCAAACTCAACATATTGGCTTGGCCAAAAGGTTCCTTCAGTTTTTAAGTAAAAAATAAAAGACACATTTTTCATTTTCACCAAGAACTTTATTGAACAACTTATTCATTGTTTTGTTCCACTACCTTCTCCCATTTTTCTGGCAACTTCATAATTCCATCTTCCCAAAACTTTTTATCATTTTTGAGCAAAGAACTGTTCCAGGTGCCTTTTACAGTCTTCCAGGGAAGGTGCAATGTCTGGTGAATACGGCGGATGAATCAGAACTTCCCAGCCAAGTTGTAACAGTTTTTATTTCTTGTCATCAGAGAAACGTGTGGTCTTGCGTTATCCTGATGGAAGATAATGAGTTTTCTGTTGACTAATTTCGGACGCTTTTTATCCAGTGCTGCTTTCAGTTGGTCTAACTGGGAGCAGTACTTGTTGGAATTAATCGTTTGGTTTCTGGAAGGAGCTCATAATAGAGGACTCCCTTCCAATCTCACCATATGTACAGCATCAACTTCTTTGGATGAGACCGGCCTTTGGTGTGGTTGGTGGTGGTTCATTTCACTTGCCCCACCATCTCTTCCATTCCACATTATTGTACAGTTTCCACTTTTCATCGCCCATCACAATTTGTTTTAAAAACAGAACATTTTTATTATGTTTTACTAGAGAATCACATGCAGAAATATGGTCAAGAAGGTTTTTTTTTTGCTTAAATTATGTTAAACCCAAACATCAAAGCAATTAGTATAACCAAGCTGGTGGAAATGATTTTCAACACTTGATTTGGATATTGTGCTATAACGTTGATTGTGGTCAGTTAATGTCTTGATTTGATTGCTATCAACTTCAACTGGTCTACCCAACTGTGGAGCATTGTCCAGCAAGAAACCTCTAGCACAAAACTTCGCAAACCACTTTTGAGACGTTTGATCAGTCACAGCACCTTCTCCATACACTGCACAAATCATGTTTTTGCGTTTCAGTTGCATTTTTACCTTTCTTGAAAGAATAAAGCATAATATGCAGAAAAATGTTGCTTTTTTCTTCCATCTTCAGTATTAAGATGGCTACACAAAAATTCACCAATTTTGATAATATTTTTAAATGCATGCTGATATGACAGCTGTCATAATACAATCTAACAAAATTGTTTCGAATGAAGTTAAAGACAACTAAGTGCTACTAGAGCCATCTTACGGAAAAAAAACAAACATACCTTTTGGCCAACCCAGT
The DNA here is from genome assembly GCF_937001465.1 of Orcinus orca. Lineage (NCBI taxonomy): Eukaryota > Metazoa > Chordata > Mammalia > Artiodactyla > Delphinidae > Orcinus > Orcinus orca. The sequence continues at coordinate 137,319,123 of NC_064559.1, forward strand.
ATTTAAAATTCATCATTTTTTTCCCACATCCAAACTGGTCTCTTCCCAATCATCTCATTTCTATCAGTATGCCTTATACCTAACTCTATTCTTTCAGTCTTCCAGAATAGATAGAGTGCACCCATCTTTGCATTTCCCTTTTCCTCCATCCTCTATGCCTAATCTTTTAGCAGGTCTTAGAGTTTTTTCTTTACAATTTGTCCTTTCTAATAGTCAATCCAAAGCTACCGCCTCAGACGTACTCTTATTAGTTTATGTTAAATTTACCCTCAATCATATTTACGCTACCCTTTCCCTATCTTTTAATCCAGCCTACATACTATAAGCAGAAGACTAATTCTGATAGGTCATGATAAAGCATTTTGAAGAACCTTCATTAGCCTCCCTATTGTTGAAGTCTGTTAACAGCTCTACTTTGCTGTCAAGATACTATGTGATTTTGGCTTAATCAGTTCATCCAACAAATTTTCTAATATACTCCAGTATAAACCTTTCTTGCTCCCCATTTCATATTTCATACTTGTCCCTATTCTTATTCTTACTGTTTTCTTGGTTTAGAGTATCCTCTCCCCTTCCCTCTATTTATTCAAAGCCAAACTATACTACTCAATTAAATGCCTATCTCCTCTGTAAAGTCTTTCCAGATTATTCTAATCCTTCCTGATTTCTTCCCTTCCTGGGCTTAGAATAAGTACCACATGATTTAAAATTTCATTGTCCTTTAATTGATTCATCTTTGTTAATGTCATGTTTTCAATTACTTGAGGGTAGAGTCTAAGTCAAATATCTGTTATATCTCTCCAACTCTCACTTAGTACATTAAAAGTGATTGATATATACTTGTTGATTTTTTTATTAATATAACAAATATAAAATGACATCAGTTCAAAAAATTTAGATGGTTTTGTACTTTTTTCATTCTGGTTTAGTTACTTCTGTATTAGGTTAAATTTTCTACACTAACATGTTGAAAAGTCTTGGAATTTTAATGTAAATCAGTTTAGACCTTTAATCTGCTGTGGCATATGTGATTATCATGATTATGCTTAATTGTGATGGACAGATTACAGAAATAAAATTTTGTTCAATGGTTATACACTTAATTTTTACAATATGCTTTCATACTTTTACAGTTCTTATATTTTATATGTCTCAAAATTATAAGAATTTCTACTTGCAAAACTAGAATACGATGCATGCTCAATTTTAAATCTTGATTATTCATAATTTCTATTTTCATCATTTTAATAAGACTTTTTAGTATTTTATCCCTTAAAAAGTATCTTAAGAGAACTTTTATTAAAAGTCTAGCAACTTTAGGGTAAAAATGCAAAATTTGTAATTTTAAAAATTACTGAAAATTAGGATGAGTTTCCTGTCTAGGCTTAGCTCATTCATGACTAATTAACATGCCTCAATGTTTTTATTTTGTCTTTGTTTTAAAAGGGAGAACGTGGAAATCCAGGGCCATTAGGTCCCCAGGGGGAAAAGGGCGTTATGGTAAGAGCTCAGTGATTTGAAAGATATGTGTCCAAAGAACATAATAAAGTTAAGGCATTCCAAAGGTGGAATTGCCTTGAATGAAGTTTTAAGTAAGTGAAAAATGCTATTTTGTGGTAAATTTCCATTAGAATTTTCTTCTGCTCTAAACAGTTTACCATTCAGAATGCTGATTGGCACTGAAAAGCATGCAACTCACATGGCTAGGTCTAATGAGCCTATAGTTTTAAGAGAAGAATTAAACCATCCTAAGTTAGCTTAAGTGGATGAAGAAGAAAATTCAATTAGGATTCTACTTTTTTTTATATAACTTATAGTTTATATGGCATATATCATCATTGCCACTTTTCCATGAGTTTGTGGTCACAATGTAATTATTTGATACGTGGAAGAGCAGAATGCAGAATTTATCTTACATTCTTTTATCTTTAAGATAGTAATAGCTGATAAATTTTATATCTAGATTGCAGTTTTTCATTTATTAAAGTTTCTAAATATGATAGAAATGAGCAATTATTTTCAATTAAAGAATCTTGCTTTCAGAAAATATATTGTGATGGATCTGGTGTACATAATGCTATCTACAAATTCATTGTACATAAATTTTTGCTCAGTTTTAACTTCTGTATTATGAGTAGAGCACTGTAAGATTATTTTTTTACCTATCTCCAATTGCTGTCAACTAGGAAGTTTAATATACCCATAAGGCTAATTAATTTCACGAATTATTGACTCCTAAGGCATTCTCTGAATCATTTGAATATGTTTAAACCACAAAGGGCGTGTTCCTTCTGAAATTTGACAGGCTAAAATATTTGTACACATTCACATTTCTTTTATTTTTTAACATCTTTATTGGAGTATAATTGCTTTACAATGGTATGTTAGTTTCTGCTTTATAACAAAGTGAATCAGCTATATGTATACATATATCCCCATATGCCCTCCCTCTTGTGTCCCTCCCACATTCCCTATCCCACCCCTCTAGGTGGTCACAAAGCACCGAGCTGATCTCTCTGTGCTATGCAGCTGCTTCCCACTAGCTAGCTATTTTACATTTGGTGGTATATATAAATCTATGCCACTCTCTCACTTCGTCCCAGCTTACCGTTCCAACCCCTCAGTGTCCTCAAGTCCATTCTCTACATCTGCATCTTTATTCCTGTCCTGCCCCTAGGTTCTTCAGAACCTTTTTTTTTTTTTTTAAGATTCCATATATATGTGTTAGCATATGGTTTGTGATTTTTTTCTTTTTGACTTACTTCACTCTGTATGACAGACTCTAAGTCCATCCACCTCACTGCAAGTAACTCAATTTCATTTCTTTTTATGGCTGAGTGATATTCCATTGTATATATGTGCCACATCTTCTTTATCCATTCATCTGTTGATGGACACTTAGGTTGCTTCCATGTCCTGGCTATTGTAAATAGTGCAGCAATGAACATTGTGACACATGACTCTGAATTATGGTTTTCTCAGGGTATATGCCCAGTAAAGCGATTGCTAGGTCGTATGGTAGTTCTATTTGTAGTTTTTTTAAGGAACCTCCATACTGTTCTCCATAGTGGCTGTACCAATTTACATCCCCTCCAACAGTGCAAGAGGGTTCCCTTTTCTCCACACCCTCTCCAGCATTTATTGTTTATCGATTTCTTGATGATGGCCATTCTGACCTGTGTGAGGTGATAGCTCATTGTAGTTTTGATTTGCATTTCTCTAATGATCAGTGATGTTGAGCATCTTTTCATGTGCTGCTTGGCCATCTGTATGTCTTCTTTGGAGAAATGTCTGTTTAGGTCTTCTGCCCATTTTTGGATTGGGTTGTTTGTTTTTTGGATATTTAGCTGCATGAGCTGCCTGTAAATTTTGGAGATTAATCCTTTGTCAGTTGCTTCATTTGCAAATATTTTCTCCCATTCTGAGGGCTGTCTATTCGTCTTGTTTATGGCTTCCTTTGCTGTGCAAAAGCTTCTAAGTTTCATTAGGTCCCATTTGTTTATTTTTGTTCTTATCTCCATTTCTCTAGGAGTTGGGTCAGAAAGGATCTTGCTGTGATTTATGTCATAGAGTGTTCTGCCTATGTTTTCCTCTAACAGTTTTATAGGGTCTGGCCTTACATTTAGGTCTTTAATCCATTTTGACTTAATTTTTATGTATGGTGTTAGGGAATGTTCTAATTTCATTCTTTTCCATGTAGCTGTCCAGTTTTCCCAGCACCACTAATTGAAGAGGCTGTCTTTTCTCTATTGTATATTCTTGCCTCCTTTATCAAAAATAAGGTGACCATATGTGCGTGGGTTTACCTCTGGGCTTTCTATCCTGTTCCATTGATCTATAATTTCGTTTTTGTGCCAGTACCATATTGTCTTGATTACTGTAGCTTTGTAGTATACTCCAAAGTCCGGGAGCCTGATTCCTCCAGCTCCGTTTTTCTTTCTCCAGATTCCTTTGGCTACTCGGGGTCTTTTGTGTTTCCATACAAATTGTGAAATTTTTTGTTCTGGTTCTGTAAAAAATGCCATTGGTAGTTTGAAAGGGATTGCACTGAATCTGTAGATTGCTTTGGGTAGTATAGTCATTTTCACAATGTTGATTCTTCCAATCCAAGAACATGATATATCTCTCCATCTGTTTGTATCATCTTTAATTTCTTTCATCAGTGTCTTATACTTTTCTGCATGCAGGTCTTTTGTCTCCTTAGGTAGGCTTATTCCTAAACCTTATTTATTTATTTTATTCTTTTTGTTGCAATGGTAAATGGGAGTGTTTCCTTATTTTCTCTTTCAGATTTTTCATCATTAGTGTATAGGAATGCAAGAGATTTCTGTGCATTAATTTTGTATCCTGCAACTTTACCAAATGCATTGATTAGCTCTAGTAGTTTTCTGGTAGCATCTTTAGGATTCTCTATGTATAGTATCATGTCATCTGCAAAGAGTGCCAGCTCAACTTCTTCTTTTCTGATTTGGATTCCTTTTATTTCTTTTTCTTCTCTGATTGCTGAGGCTAAGACTTCCAAAACTATGTTGAATAACAGTGGTGAGAGTGGACACCCTTGTCTTGTTCCTGATCTTAGAGGAATTGGTCTCAGTTTTTCACCACTGAGAATGATGCTGGCTGTGGGTTTGTCATATATGGCCTTTATTATGTTGAGGTAAGTTCCCTCTGTGCCTACTCTCTGGAGGGTTTTTATCATAAATAGGTGTTGTATTTTGTTGAAAGCTTTTTCTGCATCTATTGAGATGATCATATGGTTTTTCTCCTTCAATTTGTTAATATGGTTTATCACATTGATTGATTTGCATATATTGAAGAATCCTTGCATTCCTGGGGTAAACCCCACTTGATCATGGTTTATGATCCTTTTCATGTGCTGTTGGATTCTGTTTGCTAGTATTATGTTGAGGATTTTTGCATCCATGTTCATTAGTGATATTGGCCTGTAGTTTTCTTTCTGTGTGACATCCTTGTCTGGTTTTGGTATCGGTGACAGTGGCCTTGTAGAATGAGTTTGGGAGTGTTCCTCCCTCTGCTGTATTTTGGAAGAGTTTAAGAAGGGTAGGTGTTAGCTCTTCTCTAAATGTTTGATAGAATTCTCCTGTGAAGCCGTCTGGTCCTAGGCTTTTGTTTGTTGGAAGATTTTTAATCACAGTCTCAATTTCAGTACTTGTGATGAGTCTGTTTATATTTTGTATTTCTTCCTGGTTCAGTCTCAGAAGGTTGTGCTTTTCTAAGAATTTATTCACTTCTTCCAAGTTGTCCATTTTATTCGCATATAGTTGCTTGTAGTAATCTCTCATGATCCTTTGCATTTCTGCAGTGTCAGTTGTTACTTCTCCTTTTTCATTTCTTATTCTATTGATTTGAGTCTTCTCCCTTTTTTTCTTGATCAGTCTGGCTAATGGTTTATCAATTTTGCTTATCTTTTCAAAGAACCAGCTTTTAGTTTTATTGATCTTTGCTGTTGTTTCCTTCATTTCTTTTTCATTTATTTCTGAACTGATCTTTATGATTTCTTTCCTTTTGCTAACTTTGGGGGTTTTTGCTCTTCTTTCTCTAATTGCTTTAGGTGTAAGGTTAGGTTATTTATTTTAGATGTTTCTTGTTTCTTGAGGTAGGATTGTATTGCTATAAACTTCCTTCTTAGAACTGCTTTTGCTGATTCCTATAGGTTTTGGGTCGTCGTGTTTTCATTGTCATTTGTTTCTAGGTATTTTTTGACTTCCTCTTTGATTTCTTCAGTGATCTCTTGGTTATTTAATAGCATATTGTTTAGCCTCCATGTGTTTGTTTTTTCACAGATTTTTTCCTGTAATTGATATCTAGTCTCATAGCATTGTGGTCAGAAAAGATACTTGACAACGATTTCAGTTTTCTTAAATGTACTGAGGCTTGATTTGTGACCCAAGATACGATCTATCCTGGAGAATGTTCCATGAGCACTTGAGAAGAAAGTGAATTTTGTTGTTTTTGGATGGAATGTCCTATAAATATCAATTAAGTCCATCTTGTTTAATGTGTCATTTAAAGCTTGTGTTTCCTTATTTACTTTCATTTTGGATGATCTGTCAATTGGTGAAACTGGGGTGTTAAAGTCCCCAACTATGATTGTGTTAATGTCGATTTCCCCTTTTATGGCTGTTAGCATTTGCCTTTTGTATTGAGGTGCTCCTATGTTGGGTGCATAAATTTTTACAATTGTTATATCTTATTCTTGGGTTGATCCTTTGATCATTACATAGTGTCCTTCTTTGTCTCTTGTAATAGTCTTTATTTTAAAGTATATTTTGTCTGATATGAGTATTGCTATTCCAGCTTTCTTTTGATTTCCATTTGTATGGAATATCTTTTTCCACCCCCTCACTTTCAGTCTGTCTGTGTCCCTAGGTCTGAAGTGGGTCTCTTTTAGACAGCATATAAATGGTTCTTGTTTCTGTATCCATTCAGCCAGTCTATGTCTTTTGGTTGGAGCATTTAATCCATTACATTTACGGTCGTTATCGATATGTATATTCCTATTCCCATTTTCTTAATTGTTTTGGGTTTGTTATTGTAGGTCTTTTCCTTCTCTTGTGTTTCCTGCCTAGAGAAGTTCCTTTAGCATTTGTGGTAGAGCTGGTTTGGTGGTGCTGAATTCTGTTAGCTTTTGCTTGTCTGTAAAGGTTTTAATTTCTCCGTTGAATCTGATTGAGATCCTTGCTGAGTAGAGTAGATCTTGGCTGTAGGTTTTTCCCTTTCATCACTTTAAATATGTCCTGCCACTCCCTTCTGTCTTTCAGAGTTTCTGCTGAAAGATCAGCTGTTAACCTAATGAGGATTCCCTTGTATGTTACTTGTTGCTTTTCCCTTGCTGCTTTAATATTTTTTCTTTGTATTTAATTTTTGATAGTTTGGTTAATATGTGTATTCGCATGTTTATCCTAGGATTAGTCCTGTATGGGACACTCTGCACTTCCTGGACTTGATTGACTATTTCCTTTCCCATATTAGGGAATTTTTCAACTATAATCTCTTCAAATATTCTCTCAGTCCCTTTCTTTTTCTCTTCCTCTTACACTCCTATAATTCAAATATTGGTGCATTTAATGTTGTCCCAGAGGTCTCTGAGACTGTCCTCAGTTCTTTTCATTCTTTTTTCTTTATTCTGCTCTGCAGTAGTTATGTCCACTATTTTACCTTCCAAGTCATTTATCCATTCTTCTTCCTGAGTTATTCTGCTATTGATTCCTTCTAGAGAATTTTTAATTTATTTATTTTGTTGATCATCATTGTTTGTTTGCTCTTTAGTTCTTCTAGGTCCTTGTTTAATGTTTCTTGTATTTTCTCCATTCTATTTCCAAGATTTTGGATCATCTTTACTATCATCACTCTGAATTCTTTTTCAGGTAGATTGCCTGTTTCCTCTTCATTTGTTTGGTCTGTGAGATTTTTACTTTTCTCCTTCATCGGCTGTATGTTTCTGTCTTCTCATTTTGCTTAACTCTCTGTGTTTGGGGTCTCCTTTTCACAGGCTGCAGGTTTGTAGTTCCCATTGTTTTTGGTGT